>NC_087461.1:618560-921590 GCF_036321535.1 Camelus dromedarius
GAATGAGTAAACATATTTTCTTAGAGACTGGAAGCCTAGGTGACTGTTAGGTTTTTATTTTATCCTCAGCTTTGGGTGAAAGACTTTATTGGTAACTTAGGAAAGTAAAGTGGACTCTCTCATGTCTGTTGATACAGCAGCAGAATTCTAAGTGAGTTTTAAACAGGCTCCTGAGAAGTGGAATGTTCCTCTGTTTGATTGTGATAAGTTACTGACTTTCAGTTGTTTTGTATTTGTACTCATCTGTGATGGAAACTTAAAATGTTGAAAATGATTTTATTTCCCTATGTGTTTGGTTAGTGGAAATGAACTGTGGCTTTTTTGGTGTCATAGCTGCCATCATTCTTTTCTTCCTCTGTTTGGCCCTGGGTTTTAGCCAAGTAGATGGTTGTGAAGTTGGTAAGCGGTCACTGAGCACCACTCAGTGTATTGGTCATGGTGGTGATTAAGTCCTGGGAAGATGGCAGCAGTCAGGCTGTGTCTGGTGCCTGGATCCCCCAAGATCCCAGCGGGCCTGTCTGCTCTCCCCGGCAGCAGGTGTGCGGTGAGGACGAAGTGGACTGCTCCGACAAGGACGAGCCTGAGGCGGATGCGGACGTGCCCAGTGACTGCCCCACCGTCCGGGCACCACTCACGTCTCTCAAGAGCCACCAGGGAGTAGTCATAGCCGCCGACTGGCTGGTCGGGGGGAAGCAGGCGGTGACGGCCTCCTGGGACCGGTCGGCGAACCTATACGACGTGGAGACGTCCGAGCTCGTTCACTCGCTGACAGGTACTCGGACGCTTGTGTCTCCCGGAGTGCTTTCCACCCAGGTGCGCATCTGTGTCTTACCTCACGCGTCCCTCCTGGTCTGGACTGTTTCTCATTCTCAGAGACCCTTTCTAGTTAATAGAACTGTGGGCATGTAAATCTGTTTTATCTTTGGGGGTTTAACTGCATGTAGATACATGTGGCATCTGGATATTTGACATACGGTTGGTGCATCAGTTTTCTTTGTAACAAAGTTCCACAGACTTAGTGTCTTAAAATAACACGACTTTATGACGTTACGGTCCCTGAGCCAGGACTTCTGGGCGCCTGCTTGCTGGCCCTCTTCTCAGGGTCTCGTGGGTGAGTGATGTCGGCGGGGCTGAGCCCTCACCTGAGGACTGGCGGGAGGATCCCTCTCCTTGTGGCCCCGACTCAGATCTTGTTTTCCTGCCGGTTGTCAGCTGGGGACGGTTCTTAGCGTCCACGGGCTGCCCTCAGCCCCTCGTGGCCCCCCTGGGCATTTCAGCACATGCTGTGGGCTTTTTTCCAGGCCAGCAGGAGAGCATCTCTGCCCTGACCCTTTAAAGGGCCCACCTGATTAGGTCAGGCCCACCCAGGACAAGCTTTCCTTTGGTTCACTCAAAGCCATTGATTTAGGGGCCTTACTAGCTAGATCTTGGTTAAATCTGCAGCATCCATTTTGCCTCACAAATTACCAAGATTACCAGGGTGCTGTCTCACTGCAGGCTCTGCTCAAACACAAGGAAAGGTATAGAGGGCATGGACTCGGGGTGAGCGTCTCTGGGCCGTTTTAGAGTTCTGCCCGCCTCAGGCATGTTTGCACGTCTATCAGGAAGTGCACTTCCTCAGTGAGCGACAAAGATTGTGCTTTGCTGACGTCTCATCAGAGCTTGCTCTGGATTGAGGAGTTAAGAATTAATTTGTTTGCACACTCAGCCTGTTGGAGACTTGCCAGACCTCTGACTGTCGGGGTCAGGAGTGGGTCCCCTCACCTGTGTCCTGCTCCTTCAGGACCTCCAAGGGGAGGTGGGCTCCTCTGTGACCCTCAGGGTCACTTCTCTGGGAGCAGGGTGGTGGGACCGTGTGTTGAA
The DNA here is from genome assembly GCF_036321535.1 of Camelus dromedarius. Lineage (NCBI taxonomy): Eukaryota > Metazoa > Chordata > Mammalia > Artiodactyla > Camelidae > Camelus > Camelus dromedarius. The sequence continues at coordinate 620,424 of NC_087461.1, forward strand.
GGCCTTACTGTGACCACCTGCCCCGTCGTCTTCATCGCAGGGCACGACCAGGAGCTGACGCACTGCTGCACGCACCCTACCCAGCGGCTGGTGGTGACCTCCTCCCGTGACACGACTTTCCGTCTGTGGGACTTCAGGGATCCTTCCATCCACTCCGTGAATGTTTTCCAGGGCCACACAGAGTGAGTCAGTTGTTCAGCTGTTCGTGAAGCAGTTTTGTGGGTGGATGTTAAAGTTCAGTGCTAGCTTTAAATTTCAGCGTTAATTTCCAACTCTGCTGTCTTACCCAGTGGCTGTTCTTTCCCAAAACCTTTAGCTCAGTTTTGGAGATTTGAGGGAATTTTAGAGACCGAGAGGAGTACCTGATGATCCCTCCAGAACCGGTGGGACAGGAGGGGCTGGGGGCAGACGTCACTCAGGGAGGTGACACCGGAGCAGCTCAGAGCCCTGCGGGGTCGCTCTTGTCCAGTGCTGGTGGTACACGAGCTTAGAGGCTGCTCCTTCTGAGAGGAGACACACAGACACTGACCCTTGTCCCGGCAGCCCCCACTGCCAGCTGTTCGGTGGCTCCTCGGGCAGGGCCGTGTCCTAACAGAGCTCTTTCTTTCCATGAACCTGTTCCTCCCCGTCTGACCTTCCCAGTGAGCGATGCGGCCGTCTGTATAGCCCACAGACCTCCCTTCGCCCCCTGGCCCCATCGGGCCTGCAAGGCAGGACTCCTGTCCCGTCACACCTCCTGGGCGTGTCCGGTCCCGGCAGCTGCCCCTCCGGTGTCCCTGTGTCCCTCCCGCAGCCATCTCTTCAGGTGCTCCCCCTCTCGGGAGCGTGAGCTCAGCTCCGTTCCCTCTGTTTCATCTTCTGCTGGTCAACTTCAGGGCTGAGCTTTAGGTCTTATGTTCAGAATTAATGCACGTTTGACAGGAAGCCAGGGCAGGGTTCCTCAGGAAGCGGGAGGCTGAAAGACAGTTGAGGTGGAGATGGTGGCCCTGGGCCCTGGGCCCCGAGATCTGGGTGCAGCTGCCGCTCGTCCTGCCACGGGGAGGCGTCATGTTCAAATACCTGTTTAATTTGTGGCCTAGCTTTGTGGCCGGTGGTTGTGTGAAATGGTGGCTGCTTTAGAGGTAATCACGAAAAAGTGACCGGGTCCGAATGTTCCAGTGGGATGGTCTCTGGTGGGAGCAGGAGCGGCTCAGAGTGGACAGGGCGCCGTGTCCGGCCCAGGGCCTTTTCCCGCGGACCCCCCAAGACATGGGTTCAGGCTGGTGTGCGCCGTCACCCCGAGGACGGGTGACCTGGGGGTGAGAGTGGAATGCACATGAAGCGCCGCTCTTACTCGGCGTTTACAGGTCTTCTCTTACTCGTGTTAGGATGAACTAGCGTGTTGTGTTGGTGTGTAGATACAGAAATGAGTCTCAGAACGTTCTCTCTTCGGCACTAGTTTCCTGCGGTATCAAGGGGAAGCCCCGCCTTCTTTTATGCCTGTGGGAGTTGGCGGGGCCTGGCGGGGGCGGCGTTCCCAGTCACGGCCGCACTGGGCCCCGCAGGCTGCACAGAGGCTCATGCCGCCTGGTCAGCAGTGGGGGCTGCAGGCCGCGCTGGCCCTTTCTAGGCAGCCTTCCCGCATTAGGTCAGCAGTCAGCCTCTGGAAACACATGGGTGTCTGAGAGACTTTGTGCAGTGTTTCCGCCCTGGGCTCTTCCTTGTCAGTGTTGCCTCCTAGGGTTGGGCGTGGTCATCTGGGGTCGAGCCATGTGACCATGGAGGCCCATGGAATGCAGCCCCTTTGCACATGGGCGTAATTGTGTACCCTCGCAGAGGCCCCCAGCAGCAGAACCAGACGCATGAGCCCACGAGGGCCTCTTTCCAGAAGGAGAGCAGAGGCGGGGCTGCCCCTCACCCACGGTGCTTGGCAATCTCCTGCCTCCCCACGCTTTCGGGGATGCCAGGTGCCCTGTGCTCAGTCCTGCCCTCATTCAGCCTCGGGCACAGAGCCTGTCCTCTCCGGAGCTCGCTCCTGGGCTAGGAGATGACTGCATTTTTCAGGGATGTTTTCTTGATCCTTTTAACTTGATTCTTTTCTGAAGGTTGAAGGTGGCACTCAGATGTGCTGTTCTCAGGAGCTTCGCTGTTCTTTGCTTGTTGGTGTTGCCCTGAAAATTCCCCGTGGCATGCTTTTAGTGGGCCATTGCTAAAACAGAGACAGTGTTTCTTAAAAATACGTTAACATGGTGTGAAACACACTTTGGAAAAGCTTTTCTTAGGGCGTATTTCTATTTTTTAGGGACTCAGTACAGACTTGAGTAAATGCTAGACTCTTACGTCTTTTCTAATGTGTGTGAGTCTCTTGACTCTCCAGGAAATTTGAGTTTTCTGTGTTGGGTTTTTCGGGGGAGGACGTGGCTTCAGCATAGATGGCTTAGTTCTGTAACCCTGTTTCTCTGGGAGCAAGATTCTTCCTCCCTTTTTGTTTTCTCTTTCTGTTACCCTTGGACTTCCACGTGGGTTCTGCACCTTGAAAAGTAAGTTTGCGGTGTGGCCTTTCACCGTGAGATGGAATCCGTAGCCCGACGGGTGCCCTGGAGGTTTGCGCTGCATTGTTTTTGCTGGGAGGAGGTAAGAGCTCCTTGGTGGGGCTCTGGTTTTTTTTTTTTTCATTGAAAATTTTTTAAAAAGACAAATAAGCCCTTTTCTTTTTTGATGTGACACATTTATTTTCCCTTTGTGTCATGGAATCTCCTCATTTTGTTAGGAGTTTAACACAGTAGATTCACTCAGTGGGCGGCTGGGTTACTTGACCTGCTGCTAGTGGCCCAAGGTGAACCAGTTTACATGAAAAGCGTCATTTTACGTATCTTACTCAGCAAACTGTTTTCCTAGTAGCGGGAGTGAGAACTTAACAGTGAGCACTGTTCTTGGAAGTAATAGAAATGTTTAATTGGAAAACTTGGGAATGTTACAGGAATTCATCTGTTGGCAGTTTATTTCTTATATATCTCTGTCCGTGTCAGGAGCGGGAATTGAAACCCAGTGCTTTTTATCCAGAATGAGCTGAATCCTTATAGATGCATGTGTTTTCCACCTGACAGTGTAACTCTGGAAGTGAGCGCCTTCAAGACGTCTTGGCGGGGACAGTGTGTATGGTGCTCTCTTGGTGGGGCTGGGCTCTGGCCATGTCGGCTGTGGATGCAGAGACGTTTCGGCCAGCAGCTCTTACTGCAGTGAGATCTGTTCTTGGGTTAAAGCCGCGCCTGCCCTTTGAGAGACCCCCATGACACTGTCCTCGAACAGAAGGCTCAGACCCTCCTCCCAGCACCACTGCCTCCTGCGGAGCTTCCTGGAGTCCTCACCCTGCCGTTTTCAGTTTTGTTTTGTTTCAGTTGCTATAAAAAGGGCCTGACAGTTGAGGCAGTCACTGGTCATTAAGCTTCCCCTGTGGGTGGCCAATGACTGCAGCCTGTGCCCAGCTGACAGTGTTGACACGTGCGCGTGAGCTCTGGCATTGGCACCGGCTGGAGACAGCTCAACGCGGGGGGTGTCTAAGAATGCAAAGTGTTTTCCTTTCTGCTTTGATTCTTTCCATGATTGTAACTTTTATCTCCCAAGTGGGAACTTGAGCGCTTTCTTTTAGAGAAGACGAGGCACCACATCTAACCAAAAAAAAAAGAAAGCTGGAGATTATAACGCTGCTTTAAAGTTAGAACACTTTTGTATGTGTTTATTGCCACATTCCCAGAGGAGATAATTAGTGCTGAGCACTGAATTCTAGATCGTGTGCTTACCAGGGTGAGCGTAGCTTTGAATTTCGTGCTGCGCTGTTGACGGTTTTCTCTACGGTTTTCAAGAGAAGAAGTGTTCTGACAGCATGACATTTTTAACTGGGTGGTGGTTCCATTTAAGTACTGAGTTCTGTGCTCAGTCAGCAACACAGCTTGTGGGGGGAGGGGCCGGCTGTGGGCGCACCTGCTCTGGCTGGAGAGCGGTCACTCCTCCTGCTGGTCTCAAGCACGAGAGAAACGAGTGTCCTGCTGTGCGGCTTCCTCCAGGGCCTGGAGCAGGCTCCAGACGTGCCCCTCGTGGAAGTCACTGCTGGGGAGGGAGGGGCCCTGGGCCATTGCAGCGGCTGTAGAACTTGAACCTTATCCTCATCCCCCCGCCTGGGAGTCTTCTTCTGTTTCTCTTCAGTTAGATGGGTCGAGAACAGTTTCACTCGGGAAAGTGTAGAGACTTGTGTTCCTGGTGATGGACGGTTGACATCTGAGGCTGCCGTCACACCAAGGCTGGCCGTGCGAAGTCCCAGTAAATTGCCCCGTTTCAGGTTTTCTCAGCTCCGGTAGCCTGGAGACTCTGCTCAGATTCGTAGAGACCTGGACGGCAGCAGAGGTGGTGTAGGGTGTGTTTCTGGGAGTTCTCCTGGTGTGCGTGAGCGGATGTCTGTCTTGTGGTCATGGAAGTGGTGAGGAGGCATGAGCGCGGCGTGGGGAGGTCTCGGGGTTCTCTCTGTGTCAGCGGCAGGGGCTGCTCTGCCCGCCCCCCTTGGCCGCAGCTGGTGGAGTCTGAGGAGACTAAGTAGCGCTCCACTTACCCTTTTATGGAAGTCCCCGTTGGAGAAGGGCTGATAGTAACTAACAAAAACAAGGACTTCAGGGAGGTCAGTGAGTGTAGACCCCTCCTCTCTTTCACGAAGGGGACCCGGACAGGGCACAGACCAGCACCCGCCTGGCTGGTTCCGGCGCATCGCTTCAGAGGCACGTCTGGACCCGGCTCGGGGATTGGAGAACCGGCCAGGGGACTCAGTGCTGAGCGTGGGAGCAGCTGCCTGAGGCGGAGCCGGGTCTGGGGAGACAGCGGTGAGGCATCCATGCCCGGGCCTAGTCGCCGTGGGGCTTCCCTGCGTCCTCAGGGCTGCCGTGGGCACACGGGGGCTCTGCGGGCCTCCGCAGCCTTGGGTGCGCGTCCGCGCCTGCGTGCTGTGCCCTGGCTCCGCGCCTCCGCTCCGGGCGCGTTGGGTGCTCTTGTTTTCCCACGACCCCATGGTCGCTTTGTGCCGTTTGTGCTGGGGCCTCATGTTTTCTCTTTTTCTTTGTTACCAGATCCTCTTCTGTCTCACTGCTCCTAATGCTTAACTGACACAGCAGTAAAACCAACCCTGCGTGGACACCCCGGGTCCATTCCCGTGCAGAAAGTCCCGAGTCCAGCGGCTGTAGGAGTTTCCTCTGCTTTCCGAGTTAGAGTCACGCGCACACGTCTGAGGAGTGTGTGTGGGACCCTGTGAAGGAAGAGGTTGTGAACGTGGTCTGGGTGCTTGAGTAACCCTGGTCTCCTTGGAGAGACAAGACCAGTACACGAGACAGAACAAACCAGGAGTACGTGGAGCGGAGGGCAGCACTTAGTCTGGAGGACGCGGGACCGAGGGTTGTCACCCATCTAGTCTGATGACCGTGGCTCGTCCAGGTGACAGGGTGTCTCAGGGCCACGTGGGCCGCTGCAGTTCCCATGCTTTAGTTTTGTTTCCCTGGACGCTAGAGCGGCAGGTACCGGAGGCAGCAGGTGCCTATGCTCAGCTGTGCAGCCGAGCCTGGAGCACGGCCTGGGTGTAGCAGGTTGTGCTGCTTCCCACGAGTGCCGTCGCTGTGTTGGGGGCTGAGCTGACGGTGGGACTCCGTCCACGGGCTGCGCTGGCTGCTGACACATTTCCCTCTTTTGGCTGCAGGCTCCCCAGGCCCCCTGCCTGCACACGGGGCCTGCAGTCCTGTGGCTTCACTGAGTCTTGTGTTCCTGTACCTGGACCTTAGCTTGAGGATTGTATCTTGACCAGAGCGTAACAGGTTGAGGAAAGGGTTTTCCTGTCGCAGGATTTTGCAGTTACTTCCCTCCCTGTGCAGTCACGGCTGCCCTGGATCTGGGGAAGGGGCACCTGTGCTCCCTAGGCTGGGCAGCTCTCCTGTATGTCTCGTCTGGCGCCTGGTCCTCCCACGCCTTGGGCATCTCTCGGGACCCAGAGTCAGCCCTCGGGTGACTACACACCGTGTGTGACTTCTGCACAGGCGCCGATGCCCTGGGGTGGACGAGGAGATGACAAGGGTGGGCGGCTGTGCTGGTGACACTGCACTCCCCAAGGCTGGGTCTGCTGTCAGTAGCCGTCCCTGCCTCCCTGGGGAACCACGGGTTCGTCCTGTGCCCTCACCCCTCCATCTGGGCAAGGTATACAAACTGCTGTGGGAAGCTGGCTACTGATGCCATGGGCCCGTCCGTGTTCGCAGAGATCAGCCATGCTTCCTTTCACACGTACGGGAGCCTGCACGTCTGCATACGTGTTGCGGTCCGTGCAGCCCGGGTCACTTCTCAGGGGCTCGTTGCCTGGGTGCCAGGCATGTGTGTGTCTCCGCACACCCGACGCACTCAGGGGACGCGGGCCTGGGCGCAGCAGGTCTGGCTGGGTGAGCAATGGTGCAGATGGGATTTCTCTGCTGATCCTGAGGAGGGAGGGGCCCCCGGGGAGCAGGGCCTCCTCCTCCAGGAGCAGCTGGGTTTTATGTTGAAGAAGAACCTGTGATACAGATTTGATTTTTCCTTTGAGTGTTTTTCCTGTAGGGTCTGCTGTTTGGGAGCTATCCTTTAAGGGCTGTTGAGAATTGTTTCATTTGGAGATGAGTCTTCTGTTTCTTGGGTGTCTGAGGTCTTGAGACCCGGGCTGATGAGTTGCTAAATCTGGGGACCCTCGTGGAGGGAGAGCACCTGCTCTCAGGGTGTCTGCCTGAGATGGCCTGTGTCTGTGAGGCCAGCTTCTGTGCCTTGAGCACGCAGCTCAGAGAAGGGTGGTCGGGAGGGGCCGTGGGGTCTGACCTTGGGCCCAGCGGGTTTCCCCTGCGGGTGGTGTGGGCACGAGAGGCGCTCTGGGCCTTCCCAGGTCTCCCTTCACAGGTGGCTGAGTCCCTGCGAAGGTTCACGAAGACTTTTTTTTTAAGCACAAACTTCTGTTGTATTTCAGTGTCGTTTATTGAGGCGTGAATGAGGCCACTGCCAGACATGCCAACGACACTTCACACTGAAGGGCTGGAAGCTGAGCCAGTGCTTCTGGGGGAAAGAATCGAAAGTGACGTAAAATAGCGCCTTCATACTTATCACTGTTTTTGTCTTCAGCCTCTCGTCAGTTTTTGGATCTACTAGTTTGCTGGGCAGAGGGCTTCTTTCTACCCTACAGAAAGGCTCACACTCCAGTGAAGAGAGTTAACACTGGGTGTGTAGCAGCATGTGCTACACATCTATGCTGAACTGGTCTTACAGCTGTTTTGTCTTATATTTCCTTGTATCTAATGAGAAAAGCTCATTTTGTGCCCCTCTCACCTCCGCGTGGGTGGGTTACACACTGGAAGAGTGGTCTTTGGGGCTGCCGCAGGGCTCGGGGGGGCTGCCCCAGGGGTGGGGCGGACATCCCCTCAACAGCGTCCTGAAACCCAGCCTGCGGCTCTTCCTGCTGCTGTGGCTTTGAAGGAGAACGGCCTACACACAACTCTGCCGTTCTCTTTTGCTCAAAAACAAAACAAAGAAGCCTAAACAAAATGGTGAACGGTTCTTTGGAGCTGGTTTTCTGGTGGTGATGCTAAGGCCTGGGCCCTGCTCCTGGAGTCTTGCTCGTCTGGTCTGTTCTTTGGGGGTGACAGTGTTATTGTGGCTCGTTGGGAGCCCTGCAGCCAGGGCCCGACACGGGGCCAGAGAATTCCACCGCCTCGGCGTTTCCCAGACGGCTATCTCCACATCATCTGGTTGTTTCCTTAGCCGTGAAATTTCGGCAGATTGTCATGCAAAACAGCCCCGAGTCCCGCGTGGCTGGGCCGGCAGCTGCTGGTCCTGATGAGGAGCGTTAGCTGGGGCCTTCGCTGATGGGCCGCAGAGGGAGTGGAATGTTCCAGGCCGGGCAGTGGTGTGCGGTGGGGCGGGCACGCCGGCAGCCGGGGCGCACACTCGGCTGCTCCCGGCGACAAGACAAATGAGGCGCCATGGTTTGGCAGCGGCTGAGCTGCTCCGGGAGCGGCAGTGGTGCACCCGCCCCCCGAGGACCGCGTCGGAGGCCCTGGAACGGCGGCTCTGCGCCAGCTTCTGCCTCTGATGCCCCACAATGCCTGTCAGGACGTGATTTATTGAAAACCTAACGTCTTTCAGCACTTCATTAGCATAGGGCTCGATGGTCTTTTGTGGAGACTTTTTCATTAACTCAGCAGAATGGTAATGGAGATTTACCTGGGCCAGACCTCCTGAGGCCAGTCCACAGAGACGTCTTCTCTGGAGCCCGCCTGTGACCTTGGCGGAAAGGAGCACCCACACCGCATCTTCTGTTGTCCTCGGGCTCACCCTCTTCTCCCCCTTGCTCCTGGTGGCACACATGGCCTTTGGCTTTGACGACGTGTCTTCAGGGCCCGTCCACGCCGGCATGGATGGCAGCGGTGCCTTCTTCCTGGCTGAGTAATGTTCCATTGCACACATGCTGTGTCGTCTATCCGCGCATCCGCTGGGGGACACACAGGCTGCGTCCGTCACTTGCTGTTGAGAGCAATGCTGTAGTGACCATGGGTGCGGGTGTCTTTTCGAGTTAGTGTTTTTGTTTTCTTTAGGTGCAGACCCAGGAGTGGGGCTGTTGGGTCACATGGTCACTCTATCTTTAAGTTCTGAGGAAAGTCTGCACTGCTTTCCGTGGTGGCTGCAGCAGTTTGCATTCCCACCAACAGTGCAGGAGGCTCGTCTCTTCACAGTCTTGCCAGCACTCACTGTCTCTTGTTGCTTTGCGGATGGCTGTTCTGACTCATGAGCTGGTCTCATTCATTTGCCTGATGATTAGTGGTGGTGAGCATTTTTCGTGGGCCTTTTGGCCACTTGTAAACCTTCCTTGGAGACAAGTTTGTTGAAACCCTTTTTAAAAATTGTTCTTGTTGGAGTGAAATTTTTTCCAGTGTTTTGATTAAATTGATTGAAAGTTGCAGTTGGGGTAGATTTTTTTTTTAATTGTCTGCTGTTAGGCACAAATATGTGGAGATTGTGGCAGGTTCTCTGTAGCCTGGCCCATCTCGGTGGTGGCTCCTCTTTGCTCCTCTTTGCTGGAGAAGGTGGAGTGGAGCAGGAGAGCTCGGGGAGCAGGCTAGGCTGGTGGAGCCGTGAGCAGAGCAGAAGCCAGACGGCAGCTCCCTGGCCCTGGTGGCTCCGGCCTCCCTCCACCTGCTGGGGTCTGTGACAGCACAAGGGTGTTGGTTACGCGGTGTGGACGGGACCTTATTTATGCCCTTTACCCACAGTACCGTGACCTCTGCCGTGTTCACTGTGGGTGACAACGTTGTTTCTGGCAGTGATGACCGCACTGTGAAGGTCTGGGATTTAAAGAACATGCGGTCCCCCATCGCGACCATTCGCACAGACTCTGCCATCAACAGGTGAGGCTGCGGCTCCTCATGGGACCCCGAGGGTGCCTAAGAGGGTGGGTGTAGCGGGCGTCTGCTTCCTGTAAATCAGCGTTACCTGACGGAGCCTTGGGAAGAGCGTTTCAGACGACTCCTGGGAAGATAGTTTTTATTGATCCTCTACTGCAAATTCAGTATTCTGTAAACACTGGAACGTAGGGATGAATTCAGGTTGGTGTATTGAGCTTTCTGAGAATAAGAACGAGCTGTTTGTGGCCAGGTGTTACCATGTAAGCAACGGAGGTGACTCGGTCTGTTTTCTGGCGGCACCTGTGGTTTGCTGCTGTGCTTTGCCTTGAAGTGTGGATGCTACGAAGTATCTTACTGCGTTGCGATCTATAAGCTCAGGAGGTTGTGCTGTCACCGTTTGTACACAACCGGCTTTTGTCTTTGCAGGATCAACGTGTGCGTCGGCCAGAAAATCATTGCCCTCCCCCACGACAACCGCCAAGTCAGGCTGTTTGACATGTCGGGCGTGCGGCTGGCGCGGCTCCCCCGCAGCAGTCGGCAGGTACGTCGGGTGCCCCATCTCGTCACGGGAGCCGCAGGAAGAGCCTGGGATGTGGGCCCGGTCGTCTCTGACGGGTAGGAACACCCTACCAGCCCGGTGTGAGTTCAGGGCCCCACAATCCTTCCTCAAAAGAGGATTTTAAATAGCACTCACAGTATGCTCAGTTTAACCAGAAATGCCTGAAGTAACGTCACGTCATCGTGTAATCAGTGTGAAAACACAGACTGTACAGTGTTATTTTTCTTGCTAAGTCTTTGGTTGCTGGGTTTTCACTGGAAGGACTTCACCTGTACCCAGATGTCCTAGAGTTGAAAGTTGGAAGTGTTTCCGATGGCTGAGCTGAGTGCCAGTTCTCAGGTCTCACCTGAGACCAGCCAGGCTCTCTGTTCACAGTCTCACGGCCACGTCCTGGAGCTGAGTGCTGGCCAGCTTGGCTCACTCCCTGGCTGGTGTGTGATGGGGCAGCCGGCGCAGCTCGGGGGGGCGTGGAAGCTCTTTGGGAAGGAGGCACCCTTCCACGGCATCTGCTCCTCCACTCAGGTGCGCTTTCCCGTGGATCAGGGGTCGCTTTTGGTTCTGCGCAGGTGGTACAGTGCAGGGGCTGGTCAGACGGGCTGACGGTGGTGGACTGGGACCCCGGGTGATTCAAAGAGCGAGGCCAGGCTTGGCGCCTGTGGGCCGCGGGGGAGCTGTGGTGGCTGCAGCGGCGCCTCCCCGCTCTGCTGTGAGCCCACACGTGGCCGCGCCTGCCCTGCGTTCCTGGCGGTAGCTGTGCGGCTCAGCCAGGCCCTTGTTTCTGAGGGGCCGTGCCTGACCCTGCGGTCGGCATGGGTACGCCCCAGCCTCCTCTGCCTCTTGCCTTTGTGCACCGCTCCGCCTCATTTGGGCCTGGCCTGCCTCGCAGCAGTCTCCCAGCCGTGGGTGGTTTTGGAGGTGGGTTGGGAGGCTGGCGGCCGTCGCAGCCTTACCCCTTCTCTGGGGGGCTCCAGCCTCCAGGAGGCCCGTCCTTCCCAGTGCTGTGCCGGCCCTCCTGTGGCCCTACCTTCCCAAGGCTGTGACAGACGGCTGCTCGTGCAGGGGGGTCACTCACGATGCGCAGAGTGTGAGCGCTTCTGCAGGCGGCTTTGCAGCTCTGGGCACTGCTGGCGTCGCAGCCCGGGCCCCCCTCCCTCTCGGGGGTCCTGAGTGCATCACATGCACGGCCGTGTGGCCTGGAGGCTGAGCCTGGGTCACCCCATGGCTTTGGGAAGAGTCTTCTTCAAGAAAAGAGAAAGTTCTTAGCTCTTGGTGGTACTAACTCCACGGAGACGATTTCGGTTTTAACTGCCGGTGGACACACAGCTTTGTAGGAACTGTAGGGCCCTCTCGTGCTCGGAGTAACCTCCTCTGAAGTAGGTGAAATAGGCTTATTTTTAAGAATAACAACACTTCATTCTGAACCGGCAGCCCTGTCCGAGATAAATGCGGTTCTCAGTGTCGCAGAAGCACAGCTGGATTCCCTGGTTCACCTTGTCCTGGCGCCCTTCAGGTGGCGGGCCTGGAGGAAGACAGCGGCACCAGCTTGAGCTCAGCAGCCAGCGGGCTGGGCGCAGGGCGCTGAGGGGTTCGCTCGGGGGAGTGCGCTTTGTGCAAGGCCGGCCCGTGCTGGGTGCTTGCGAGGTGACGGGTCAGCGTGCGTCAGTGCAGAGCCCGTGAGGCGTGCACAGTGAGCTGGTGTGGCTCCCGGCTGCGTCTCTTCCTCCCTGCCCGCTGCGAGGCCCCTGACCCCGGGTTGTGCTGTTAGGGCCTTGGTTTAACTGCCATGGCGGGCAGTTAACTCCTTGTTCTTTCCAGGCCCTTAATGGGGGTTCTTTGTCCTTGCGCCTGGTTGTGGGCGTCACCCTGGCCAGTGCTTGGTCTCTGTGTCTGTGGTTCCTCGCTGTGGAGATGGCGCTACCCGCGTGTGAACGTTTGCAGAGGGACCTTTTGTGCGGTTCTTTTTAGAGTTTCTTTTACTTGGTAAATTTCTGTCTGCTTTTCTGAGTCCTACTTCTGGTACCTGGGAACATGGTAGTGGATGCACTATAAGCTTTGCAAATAGTTGCAGTATTTTTTCCAACATTTTGATACTTACCTGAGGTTCCTGAAGGTGCAGCAATCTGCTTGAAGGCCCTTTATCTCATCCTTGTTTTATTTGGCACCAAAGGTATTTTTCTAGCTCCTTTATTACCTGAGCTGATTATGTGTTGAAGTGGTAATTGAGGTCTTTGAGTGGCTTCCATTCAGCTTGCCTCCAGATATCATCTGGCCTCACTTCCTCATTAGAACATTTCAGAGTGACCGTCTGTGTGTTTCTGTCGACAGTAACCTGATCCATTTCCTTAGAGGAGACCCCTGGGTGCTGGAATCCGTCAGTTCTGCCCCCTTCTCCAGCAGCAGCTCCTCGCTGAGCCAGTCACTCAGGGCGCTTGTCTCACTTTGACTAATCCTGTCAGCTTTCCTGTTTTCCATTTCCACTGGGTCGTGTGCGTGGAGCCATGGTTGGTTTGGTCGAGCCTGGGGTGTCCTGCACTGACTGCCGTGTGCTTGGTGACAGGGCCACAGGAGGATGGTGTGCGGCTCGGCCTGGAGCGAGGACCACCCCGTGTGCAATCTGTTCACCTGCGGCTTTGACCGGCAAGCCATCGGCTGGAACATCAACATCCCCGCGCTGCTGCAGGACAAGTGAGGGCGCCGCCTCGCGCGGCTTCCTTGGTGGCGAGGACCATGACTGCCGGCCCTCATCGTCCTGGGGAGCCGGACCGGATGGCGACGTGCACGCCCTCCCCAGTGTGCAGCCTGCATGAAACGCACAGGGTGCTGTGCTCCCATCCCCCATTGTCGTCTGTGTGTGTGGGCATCGCTGGTCGGTAGGACGGAGCCCCTCCCGCTGCCCGCGTGTTGTGAGTTACTGGTGTGTTGGGTGACAGGAGGGCATTGCGTTCGCGTGAGTGGGAACCGTGCACTCCCCAGGAGGCGTAAGGCGTCTCTGCGTCTCTGGAACGGTGGTCCACGCCTGCTGCATACCGGGAAGGTGGCTGATGGGTGGCGGGAGCGGCGTCTAGGGGAGTCTCAGTGCGTGCTGTCTGCGCAGCCTCTGCTCTGTTCTGTTACAGTTCTGGGAAGTCAACCTGGATGTGAGAAGTTTGAGAAAAAGCGTAGAATATTGAGTTCACAACATTAGGATGGTTTCTTTTGAAAGGAAAAGTTTCTGCTCTTTTTATAGAAAATCATTTCAACGTGCTGAGGTCTCATGCTAGCAAATCTAAAATATAATGATTCTAATCACTGATTTCAGATGTTAAGCGAAATTTAAAGCACTTTAGTTTATAGCCGCGGTTATAAACGATTTTTAGAAGTTTCAGATTTATCCATTGAATGTGACTTGACCTTTCTGGAAAGCTCTGCTACCTGAAAACAAACCTTATTTATTTTCTACACCTTGGGTTTGCACGTTTCAAGTGGGTTCACTTCCCTGGTGGTATTTGAGAGCCAACAATGCAAATATCTGAGCACTACCTCGAAACAAGTCTTTGGGGGCCTCGGGTTTCACTGTTGCCTGGTTAGCGCCCTCCTGATGTGGCGTTTCACTCAGGAGGCGGGGGAGCCAGTCATGGCCCATGTCGCCGGCGGTGAGGGCTCCCCCTCAGCAGGGCTGGTACCCAAACGCCCTCGGTGCCCCCACTGTCGTGAGCCCGCCACCCTTGCCTTCTGAGGACACCCGGGACCACTGTCTGAGTCGTGTCCCGTCTCGTGTGCTGACCCTTGGAGGCCAGCCAGGAGGGCGGGGGGATCATGCTGCCGTGTGCATGGAGACGTGGGCCGGAGCCTGCGGAGCTGAGGTTGAGGGCGGTGGCTTCCGTATGGATGTGCCTCACCCGGGGCTCTGCCAGCTCAGGCCCTGCGCCACTGGGCTCAGGACCCTCGGCCCTGAGTGATTAGGCTGATTCTGAGCTGGTTTCCACAGCCTGGAAGGGAACGAGGAGCCAGCAAGAACCAAAGTAAGCAACCCACAGCAGGTGTTTTTGAGCAGCTTTACTTTGAAAGCTCAAGGACTTGTCGTTGGTGAGTCTGGTGTCCCCGGCCGGTGTCTGAGGATGAGGCGGCTTGGCCCTGCTCTCTGCGCTCGGGGCCAGGTGCCTCCCCTGCTGCCCCCGTGCTCGGGCTCCTTTCCTGCTTCGGTCCGAACGTCTGAGTGTCTTAGAATCATTGTTACGAACGTTGGAAACGGTCTACAAGTAGCTCAGCCAGATTTGAGAACCAGGTCTCCACCAGAATTAAAAAATTGGAAGCTTCTAAACGTACATCTGTGCTGGTGTTGAGTTCTGTGCAGATGAGCACGCTCTGCGGGCCGACCTCCTCCGTCCCTGGTGCCTGGGCCTTCTGGGGAGCGGGCCTGCGGCTGCGGCGGCCACAGGGGTGTTTCCAGGAGCCGCGAGGGAGACGGGGGTAGGGATGTGTGTGTGTGTGTGTGTGTGGGTGCGTGTGCCCAAGCGTGTGTGTGCGCATGTGTGGTGAGCAGCCATGTTGATCTCGTCTGAAACGCTGTTTGGAAATGGGAGTGGGTTTGTCCATGATGCCGACGTGTCCAGAATTTCTTCTAAAGAGAGAAGGAAACGCGTGGTTACTGAAAAGCGTATGTTGATAGAGAATTTCACGAGAGGTACGTTGTTGGACGAGGCAACACACTTTCTCAGCCACTGCACATTCGTTTCTGTAGAGTCAAAATCCTGTACATATTTTGGAATCTGAAGAATCCTATGTAAATCTTCTGTTGCTTAAATCTGTGAAAACCAGGTTTCTTTGGGGAGAACGTATGCATTTGTAAGTGTGTGTAGAAGCAGGTGTTTTTATTGTATCGATGTAATTGTTTTTAAGTGTTCAGTGTCTTCGTTGCAATATGAAATTCATTAAAAATCCATGTTGCGTAAATTACTCTGTAAGTGTTGTGTTACTAGGAGTCTCTTCTTTATAATTTTGCTTTCTTTTTTTTTTTTTTTTTTTAACGTTTTGCTTTGGTAAAACTTTGTTGGTGACCCCCGGGCATCATTGCAATGTAGCAGCAGAACAGGTGAGTTGCAGTGCTGCCTGCTTGAAAAAGCTTAATGTTAGACTTAGAAGGTCAGCTGTGTTTTTATTTTTAACTGTTATGCTGAAATTAAACGGTCTGTGCTCCACTTCTCTGTTGCTGCATCACCAGCCCAAAAATTTCTGAAGGGATTTAACAGTGCGACAAGACACAGACACGTGTCCCAGTTCCTCAATTTCATGAGACGCTTGTCCTGTGCTTCCTGTAATCAAGCCTGTTTGAAGGTTGAGAACCATCACAGTTACAGTCAGCCGGCTTTCTGTGGGAGGTGCGAGTGGGGCTGCCGTGGCCTGCTTGCCGCCCGTTCTCACCCGTGCGGGTGGGGTGCGTGCTCGTCGTGGGGACTTTGCAGGTGCCAGAGCCCTGCCTACCGGCCCACACGTACCACCGGCCCTGCTTGGACTAGCACGGCTCGCTGCCCGTGGTGCATGGGCCTTGGGTGCGTTCAGTCCCCAAAGGGTCGAAACTCCCCACAATTACTTCCTCACCTTACGCTTCAGAAACGTGACTGTTGTCTAAATTTCGTAATTATGTTCTCAGTTACATTTAGAAGTTAACATGTTAGTGTGAAGAATCAAGAAGGCAAGACTTGTTTGCTTTGATTTTATCAAAATGCCACTGAGATGTGTCTCCCTTACTATCCGTAGGTTTTCTGTTTTACTTAATGAATTAGAAGTCGAGGAGGTCACTCCAAGGATCAGCAGCACCTCAGGTCCACGTGCAGCCTGTGGTGTGTCATCCGTGTTGTGGGAGGGAGCTGAAGATGAAGTCATGCAAGTACTGTGGATTTAAAGTTAAGCTTATTAAAACATTTTTAGCAGTTTTGGGCCAAAACAGAGGTAGGTTAAGCAGCCTTGGCCCTGAGAGCTGTAGGCGGGGTCGGGGCGGGGGCTGCGCTCACAGTGCGGCCCAGGAGGTGTCTCTAAAGAGGTGAGGTTCGAACTGGAGCCTGAAGGTTGCCAGCAGTGTTAGGAGGTGAAGGGATGAGAGGGAGGGAGGCTCCCTCGGGAAGCGTCACCGAGCGCGGGAGTGGGGGTTGAATAGGCCTTGGGAAGAGCAGGTTTGCTCCACGTGTGCAGAATGCACAGGGCACTGGTTCCGTGGGATCCACAGGGCCGTGCTGGGGCGGTGGGACCAGGAGAGCGTGGGCGGGCAGTCCCAGTCAGGACGCTTTGTGGGCGCCGTTGCATGCATGCACACGGGTTCCTGGTCACCTGAAGGATGCTTCAAGCGCAGCCTGAAGTGTGTGAGCAGGACCCCCTCCCTACACGGTAACAGGAAGTGTTGGAAAGTTTCAGTCAAGTTCAGAGACTGTGATTTGTAACCCAGGTCGAAGTTAAGTCCTCCCTGGACCGCTGGGCCCTGGCAGGGCCGCTCCAGCAGCACGTCCTCCCACCCAGGCAGTCTGACCCAAACGGGGCCGGCAGATCCTGCCTGGAAAACGTTGGCGCTAGGACTGAGAAGGTCCGCCTCTCTCCATTGGTCCTTCGGAGTGAAAATAACGCCAAGTGCTTCGAAGTGAGCAGGGGAAATAACTGGAATTCTGTGCTTGGCCAGGCTTCCTTCCAGAGTGAGTGTGGAACAGAGATGACTTGGGGATAAACAGCAGTTTTCACTGGTGCTTCTTCCCCAAGGGAGCTTCTTAAGGAGGTCCTGTGAGAAGGAAAAGCTGCAGAGGAATGGTTTCAAAATCAGCCGACACGCCAGCAGACACCTGTGCCAAATTGTCTGTTTGGAGCTGGTAGTTTGAAATGCTGTTTTTGTTTGGCTTGGGGCTGGAAATATTGATTAACTTTATGTTAGTAAATATTTATAGTGAAGTTTCAAGGGTAACCACAAAGAAAAAAAACACCTGGGAAAGATAAAAGACTAAAAATGGTTTCTGTCGGAAGCTGGGAAATGAGGTAATTAAGAACTAGGTAGAAGTGACTTTTTACTGCATTTTGTTTTATAGTTTTTAAAATTTCAGAACCACTGAAGTATATTACCTTGTATCTGAAAAGTTTCCACTGTATACTCTCAACAAAAACCCATGAGGGACCTGGTGGGGAAACGTGATGAGATCATCCGTGGGGATATTTAAAACGTCAACAGACTGAAAGAGAAGACAAGTAGAACGAGAGACTGTCCTGCTCACTCGTAGGAAGAGTCAGTGTTGTGAAAATGTCCGTTCTGCCCTTGGAGGAAGGAGACTCAGGGAGACCCCAGTCCAGATCACCCCAGGAGTTTTTGAGGAACTGGACGGTCTGGTTCCTAAATTTATTAGAGCAAAGGCCGGGATTAGCACGTTGCCCAAGAATAGAAAAGGAGGGAAAGGAGGAGAAACGAGCCGTTCCCCCCAGCCCAGCAGGGCTGCAGCCAGTGTGTGTGGGGCCCCCACAGGGCGGGAAATTGACCAGGAGAAGAGAGGGGTCAGAATCGGCCTGTGCATGTGTGAAACCTGAACTATTTCAGCTCATAATCACGGATCAGAGGGGAGAAAGTGGCCTATTGAATGAATGGTTCTAGTGGTAAGTTATTCATGTGGAAGAAGATAATGATTTTGGGATCCCTACCTCACACCGAAAGAAAATGAACTCCAGTTTTTTGTGTTGAAGGGAAAACGTTAACATTAAAAACTTTGTTATGACTTTGTGTTTATTAAACTACCCCAAAATGCATTAACCATACTAGAAAAGATTGATGCATCCAACCACACGGAAATGAAAGGGTCTCCGTGTTAAAGGGCCCCTTGTAAGGTGGAACAACCAGACTTAAAAGCCACAAAGGACTGGCGTGCAGGACAGTGCACAGAATTCCACGTGTCTGGGAGAACTGGGAATTGGGCAGCAGACATGAGCAGGTATGTCACAGAAGAGGAGACTTTATAACTATTGGTTTGGATGTAAAATGTTACAACAAGTTGGAAAACACTGTGTTTCAAGTCTGGGACGTGCGTGCCTCCCTGCTCCAGCAGCCACTAGCGTACAGCAGGAGCCCGGTTTGTTAAAGTGTAATGTGTTTAATGCCTTGCATGTCTGTTAAAATGACGATTCCTGGGTCCAGCCCCAGTGTAGAATCTGCATTTTACACGAGCTTTTTTTAAGCTCCTGCCCAGTGTGAGAACCGCAGTCCTGGAGAACCTTTTGCACGTGCACACCAGGGAACACATGCAGGGTCGTAGCACCCAAGTGGGACCGACCCAACACACGTCGACAGGGCCTGGCAAGTAACTCGTGGTACGTCTGCACAGCGAAGTGTCACGTAGCAGACACTGGACGACCCGCATGTGGCCTGTGCAGCCACTCATCTTAGGAATCTGGTGTTGGGTGAAAACACCAGCACGGTGTGAAACCTCGTGAGGCAAGAGCCAGCCCAGCCATACACGTGTGATTATGGCCACGTACTTAGGGCATGGGATGAGAAGCCACCATTCCGCAGGGTCCTCTCCGGGCCAGGATAGGGGTGGGTGGGAGGCTGAGGGCCAGGTCAAGAGGAGCCCAGAACGGGCAGTGTCCAGTTCCTGATGTGGACGGTGGGCACACGAGTCTGTTTTCACACTTCATAACGTAAGTATCTACAAATACTCCTGTACTGTGCCTAATCTAACTACAACGGTAATAAAAAGTTTTACGGAGAAATTGTGTGCTATTCCAAAGACAGATCAAGTGATGCTGGTAAAACAGGGGCATTGTAATATTTTGACTACACTAGTTTCAAGCTTATCTTTGAATCATCGCATTTTATTCACTGAAGATACTCGTCATTTTCCACTTAGAAACATGTAGTTTTATCCTAAAATGCCTGGTTTTCAGTATGTGTGTATGTTGCATGAAAGGAAACACAAAGCCAATTTTGTTCCAAAATAATGTTCCTGAAAAAAAATAGCCACCAAGGAAATTGTCAGAAGGCAGTGTGTGAAACTGTGTCAAAATTGGGTTGTCTTCAAATACATTTTTGGAGATCCTAGCTTTAACGTGGGAAGTGTAATAAGGATTTCATTTACCAGGTGTGATCGTAAAAACAATAAAAGGTTTTCTTGTGCTGCTTTTACACAGGGAATGAAGATTATTTCAAATCCAGGAGACAATCCAGAAATTGTGTTGAGCAAAGACCACGCATCAGAATAAGGATTTTTATTCTCACAGTCTGTGTTTTGGGGAAAACAGCATTCGTTTGGCTAAGTGGTTGGGTTCTGGTATATTTGCTAAAAGTATAATCATTTTCTTCAATGCGTATGCATTATTGGTGGCTTCTAACCCTGAATTGATTCTCAATAAATAATATAAAAATGTCCTACTGGTAAACTATTTTTTTCTCAGTGACAAAAGTAACTGTATATGTTCTATAACCAATCCCTCTCCAGTGTTACGTGAATCTGATTTTTCTTTTTCTAGAAACAACTTTATTGTAATATAATTGACTGAACGTGTGAAATACACTGAGCGTATCTGCAGTGTAAAACCTGATGAGTTTTGACATATTCTTTGATGACATCATCACCACAATCAAGACTGTGGTTCTCGTCCAGGAAAGTTCCCAACATGCCTGCTTCTCTGCAGCCACTGGTCTGCTCCTGTCACTAAACATTAGTTTGCACTTTCTAGAACTTTATATAAGTTCAGTTGTGTGGTGCATACTTACTTCTGTCTTTCATTTGGAAAAAACTGTTCTGAGGTTAGTGCGCGTTGCGTGTGTTAGTAATTCCTTTTTATTGCTGAGTAGCAGTTCATGTATGGATGTATCACATTTCTCTGCCTGTGGGAGGAGATTTAGATTGTTTATAGTTTCTGGCTGTTGCAAATAAAGCTGGTATGAACATTTGTGGTAAGTCTTCAGATTTATGTAGACTTTTCTTTTCAGAGTAGAATGGCTGGACCATGTCTTAGAGTATTCTTGACTTTTTAAGAAACCTCCCTGCAGTTTTCCAAGGTGACTGTGCTGGAGACTCTGGTTTCTGCTCTGACACATGAAGCTCCTGGAAATTGTCTCTCCTTCCCTCGTGGCAGGAGAGAAGGTGAACAAACAGCTCCGTGACTTTACTTAGGTCTGTTAGAGGGTGAGGTCAGAAGGCAGACCACTCCTAAAACTGGAGAGGCAGAAAGGCGATCCAGCGTCACAGCTCAGAGGAGCGGCTGCTGCTGGGGCGTGAACTCACCAGGCACTCAATGGTGATGAGCTGAATTGTGGAGGCTGGTGTGGGCTCACTTGAGTTACAGACTCCAGGGGCCACCGCCCTTCACCGTCTTGCTTCCAGGAGCTCCAGGTTCCCATCGTGAAGATCAGAGGAAGGTTCCCTCACCTTTGGCCGTGAGCCCAGAGCCGTCCCCAGCACAAATAGCTCCTCGCCAAGGGAGAGGCCTCACCAGAGCCGTGTCTGACTTGGGGAAGAAGGAGGACTCAGCCACAGGCCTCTAGCCTTCCTGTCTCACATAAGGGAGAAGAAGAACACATGTGCTTGTGAAGGTCACTGGATGACGGACCTAATGCCAGGTCTTCAGAAGGCTTCCCGCCCTGCACCTGACCACCACGTT
Organism: Camelus dromedarius; assembly: GCF_036321535.1. Classification (NCBI taxonomy): domain Eukaryota; kingdom Metazoa; phylum Chordata; class Mammalia; order Artiodactyla; family Camelidae; genus Camelus; species Camelus dromedarius. The sequence goes on from NC_087461.1 coordinate 641,001, forward strand.
GAGAGGACTCTGTCAAACAGCAGCAGACTTGGACTCGGCAGAGATGCTAGCGTTATCACACCAGGGTTTTAAAGCAACCGTGATTAACATGCCGAGGGCCCCAGTGGACGGCATGCAGAACCGTTGGGTAGTGTGAGCAGAGGTGTGGAAACCGTGAGAATCAAAAATGCCAGGAATCAAAACCACTGGGCAGGAATGAAGAGCACCTCGAACGAGCCTTTCAGCAGGCTGGGTGTGGCTGAGGAGCGAATCCCACAGGGTACCTTCAAGATGAGTCAGGAGGAACTTCCCACACTGGGATGCAGAGAGAAAACACTGGGGAAAACGAAGCAGCACATCCGGGGTGTTGGGACAATCGCAGAAGGTGTAACATCCACATACGGGAATACCAGGAGAAGGGGGGAGCAGGGAAGAGATCTGAAATAGTAATTGTGGAGAATTTTCCAAAATTAATGACATAAACCACAAGTCAAGAAAGCTGAGGGGATTACCAAGTGGATAAGTGCCATAAAATCACCACGTGGGTGCGTTACACTCAACCTGCAGAACACTAAAGACAGAAAATCCACTGTATCTACAGACCTCTCGTCAGGAACCAAGCAAGCAAGAAGAGAGTGACATTTAGAGGGATTTTTATTTTTGTTTTTCAGTGTGTGTGCAAACCAGTCATTTTATTGTGTTCATAGAACCTGTGGTCTGGAGTTGAGAAAGGGCTTATGGAAGATGACTGTTTTGTCTTCCACAGTATCTGGGAAGGCTGGACAGCAGGGAGCAACGCAGTCACTGAGTTCTGGAATTATCCGTAGGTATCTTCACGAGTGTGTTGGCACCTGAGCTGGGTTTACATGAAAGTTTGACTCAGCTCAGAAATTGTCCATGTGGACCGGGTCTCCACAGCACAACAGCCTCGTGGCAGTCAGGCGTGGGAGGCACTTCTGTGGTTCTGCGTAGACTGAAGCAGCCCCAAGCCCAGTCAGACTCAAGGAATGTGATGTAGATCCCGCCTCGCAGTGGCAGAGTGTCAAAAATGTGCATTCATCTGAAAAATGCAATCAGCCCTCTTCCAGCAAATTATTTCTACTCCATCCATGTGTAAAATACACTCACCCCTTTCTAAAATCCTCCGAAATTCTGATCTCACTATGGCTTCAAAAATATTTAGTCTTGAAAGACTGTTGATCTAGAATTTGTATCTGGGGAAATTACCCTTCAAAAGTGAAGGAAAAAGAAAGATTTTCTGAGCTAAACAAAAACTGAGGGGATTTGTACATTTATCTTGTATCCTGAGGGTTTTCTAAATTCACCTATTCTGATAGCTTTTGTAACGGATTCTGTGAGATCTTCTACCTGAGCGTTCATGTCACTTAACGCTTTTTTCTCCGTCTTGCCTTATTGCTCTGGCTACGGCCTCTAGTACGATGCTGAGTGGAAGTGGTAACGGAGGACCCGTCTTCCTCCTGATGAGGAGACAGCATTCATGTTTCTCCTTCATTGTGGTGTTGCTGTGGTTTCCAAGAATGCTCTTTTCCAGGTGAGGAGCTTCCCATCCTCCCTGGCTGCTGGAGTTTTTATCAGGGATGATGTAGGAATGTTTTCAAGTGCTTGTTTTTTGGTGTTTGAGATAATACAATCTTACAGATTGAGATGTTGTAATTTTTCTCCTGTTGTTTGTTAACGTCATGATTTACATGAACAGATTTGTAATTGTTAAACCAGCCTTGCCTTTTGGGATAAACCACATGTCGTAATGTACTGTTCTTTTCTGTACTACTGGGTTAGATGTGTTGTTAAGGATTTTGGTGTCTTGTTTGTAAGATTTCTTGTCGGTCTGGTGTCAGTGTCAGTGTACTTCAGACCTCATGGGCCGATTTTGCACTCCTTTCTCAATTTCTTGGAAGGATTTGTGGAGAACTGCTGTTATTTCTCCCTCAAACGTCTGGTAGAATTCACCAGTGCAGCCACGAGGGTCTGGAGTTTCCGTTGTGGGAAGGCTTTTAACTGTAAGTTAAATTTATTAAATAGACGTGAGCGTATCACCGGTTATCGGCTTCTGCCTGAGACAGCTTTGGTGGTTCATGTTTCTCGAGAATGTTTCCTTCATCTGAGCTGAGTTTATCTGCATAAAGCTGTGGGGATGGTTCTCCTGTTAACATTTAACGTCTGTGGAATCTGTAGTGACCGTATCGACCCTCCCTGCAAACTGCTGTTGCTGTATTTGTTACATTTTTACCCTCACGTCCACCCCAGGAACCGTGGCGCCAGCTCAGCTCTCGCTGGCCCTTGGTGCTCGTGGGCGAGTAGGTGATAAGCAAGTGGGTCTCCATGCGACCAGGTGCCCCGCGCCCCGTCGCCTGGCCTCGTGCGCCGACGTGCTCTCCTGGGAGCGTCCACCCCTGGACCCTGGGAGCCCCAGGCTCTCCTCCCGTCCACCCCAAGCCCAGGTGCCACAGCTCCCAGCTCAGCTCTGTCCCCCTTGCTGTGTTCGCCACCCTTTCCCCATCCTCAGTAAGTTTCTCTAAATCTTGGAGAACGATCGTTAATGTGTGAAAGCCGCAGCCAGCGTTTTCAGCTTCTGCCTGGTCGGCAGCCTCTCTGAAATGGTTTATGTGTCGGTGTGGGAGACTGAAGCCCGCGATTTGTCCAGGCCGCACCCCTGACCACAGGCAGCTGTGAGATCCTGGCCCGGGAGGCGGGCGCCGCGGGGGCTCCTGGGCAGTGGCTGCGCCTTGGGGTGGGGGCCTCAGGTCAGCCTCCTCCCCAGCTTGACCTGAGCAGGAGGGGGGCTTCAGAACATCCCGCCGCCTCCGCCTGCTCCCGAGATCTCACACCCTCACTGTGGTTAATGGGAAATAAGTGTGGCCTGAAGCAGCTGATGGAGGAGGTGTGTGTGTGAGGACTGCAGGCGGTGGGCGGGCGGGTGCTTTACAGCTGCGGTCTTCACACAGACCTCAGCACACCAGCCGCTGCCCCGCGGGCGACCGTGGGCACCCCTGGACTCTGCTTGATGAAAACGGCCCAGCACCCCAGGGAGGCACAGTCTACTGGGTGTTTTTATTCACTTAACAGAAACATTCACTTATCAGATCTCGCTGAAGTGCAGTTTACAGAACTTAGAGGCAAATTAACATGTAAATTCAAAATTGAAGGTTTTGGATTTTTTTTCTTTACAAATATTACAAATGTACATCCATTGGTGCAGTAGTGCCGTCCACTCATGCTTTTCACGTACATACCTTCACTTAGGAATTACTGTTAAGTTCGTTTTGCTTAAAAAATGCTGCAAGTTAACTGGGCCCTGCTGGGAAAGTCGTTTCCCTTTTGTTCCTGACGCATGTGCTGTAGAGTGACGGAAGTTAGTGCCTGTGTGAAAAGAGGCCCTGCGATCCAGATCGTCTGTCTTTATCCTGAGAGGATGTTCCGTGCCTCCAGCTCTGACTCTGGAATAACAAGGTAGGAAGTGGGTACTGCCTGCACGTCCCTGCAGGAGCGATATTGTTTGGTCTAAATTTCTAGGTATGTGGCATCGGTGTCCCTTTTGGTGGAGGTCGGACAGGGCAGGCCCTGGGGGTCTGAAGGGTCGCTAGCAGGTCCCCCGGACAAGAAGTCAGGGGCCCCCTCGTGCTGAAAAAGCCGTGACCACGGCTCAGCCAAGTGGAGCTCGGCCGACACCCGCCCGAGGTTCACGGGTTCACGTGCCTGAGGCTGGGCCCTCAGTTGCACCAGGGATCAGGAGTTCAGGACGAGGAGGGGAGAGAGGGGAGGGAGGAACAGGGGAGAGAAGTTGGAAGAGGCGGGCAGAGCGGCAGGAGGCCCCAGGGGTGGCGCCTGTCCCCCACCTCCCCAGAGCTGGGGGGGTGCTGTTGGTTCCCTGTGGCCGTCTCTCGGGTGGCCTGCCTCTGTCCGTGCTCCTTCCTTCCCACCCCTCACCCCAACCCTTTACTGGATCTGAATCAGAATTCTTGGGGCAATTGTGCCGAGCGCTCCCAGAACCTGCGGTGCTGCAGCCGGGAGGGACTCAGGACCATGGACAGCGGCCGGCGCCCCAGCTGGCCCCTCCCCACAGCCATCATGTGTCTGTGGGGGCATCCGCCACCAGCAGGACCTGGGAGGGTGGTCACCCAGCCAGGTGCTGCCCCTCCTGAGCCACAGGGCCTCGTGTTTCACTGCACCTTCCAAGACCCAGAACTGGGACAGCCCTTAAAACATGCAGGACTGGGGGCTGGCTGGGTGGCAGGCTCTGCTGAGTGTACACGAGGCTTCTGCCAGGAAAGGTCATAGCCTCAAAGGTGGTTCGGAGAAAGGAAGATTTTCCTAACTTCCCTTTGGTCTTATTAGAAAGTGACATTTATTGTATTTGGGCCAATTAGATGGTTCCATTAGAATGGCTTCTTAAAAAATGGGTATAGAAGTTTGTCTAAATTAAAAATGTCTACTTTATTTAAGTTTCAAAGATCTTTTTAATTTTTTTAAACAAGATACTATAGACACATCTTGAAATTTTTAATCTAAAAATAGGATTTCATCAAAATACTCTAACTGTTCTGTCCTGGGCATTGACATGCCGTGTATTTGCTGTTTATGGCTCTCCAGTCTTGATAAACACTGTACCCCCCCCCCCCCGAAAAAGCATTTACCTTTATTGGTAAGAACAGGTTTCAGTGAAAAAGAAATTATGTGGGAAAAATACGAGCTGTGTTTGCTTGAAAAGAAACTCAAGCTGGCGTTTCTGACCAACAGCGGACATCACAGCATCGGTCGTGGCGAGATGGGGGTGTACAGATGGGGAACCGCAAAAGCAGAACCCAGAGAGACCCTAAACACAGGAGGTCGCTGTCATTCGTCACTGGGGCCGTGGGCTGTCCTGACCCTCTGCGGCCAGTCCTGCACGGAGGCTCACACGGCCCCTGCTTTTTGGCTGAGAACCAGGTGGGGAACCTCGCGCTGCTCTCCCCGAGGGAGCAGTGCGTGCTTGGGAGGCGGACAGAGGTGCTGTGGATTTTATTTTGACTTTCCTGGGAGGAAGCTGAAAGCAGAGGATGCTGGGCCCGCGGGCAGTGCAGCACAGAGGTGCAGGGTGGTCATTTTGAGGCAGATTCAGTGGACGGGGTGGGGGCAGCCCCCCTTTTGTTGGTTCCATCCTGTTTTCAGGGCAACTCAAGTGTGTTCTCCTTACAGAGGCCTCGGGTGGTGAGGTGCGTGTGCTCCTCTGCACTCTCACTGATCTAATTAAAAGATTCAGGCAGACCCCCCGAAGCAGTCTGGGGCTCCCGTGGGACTTTGGAGCAGAGCAGATGGGCCTCATCCCTGGGCGGACCTGACTGGAGCCCTGTGTTCCAGCCCCGGGACCTGCCTCCTCTCAGCCTCTGCTCATCCCAGCCCTCCCCCCGCCTTTACCCTTCTGTGCCTGGAGCTCGAGGTCCTGTCCTCCCCTGCTCTCTCTCCGTCTCCCCCTCACTCAGACCCCCGCATCCGTGGCAGAGCGCCAGGCCCTAGGGACTTCCTGCTGCACTAGAAACCCTCCCCCACAGGCCTGCTCTGCAGACCCTCCCCTCTGGGTCCCTGCGAACTGGACACACCAACCCCTGCGCCAGTGCTTCAGACGAGAGAGAGCAGCCAGCCTCGGGCCGGGCCCTGTGGGAGTGTTCACTGTGGGTGGGCGGGCGCCTTCCGCCCCTTGAGCCCACCTGTTCCTGGCTACCCCCCCCCCCCCGGGGCAGGAGCACGTGGACAAAAAGCAGGGCACACGTCTCCAGGCAGCAGCTCAGAGCGCTGGTGAGCCGAGGTTCCGGGCACAGGTTTCAGCCAGGGCTTGACTGTGCCTCCAGCGCCAGTAGCTCCAGACACTGGTGTCCAGAGTGTCTCAGTCACAGCCAGCCCTCACGGTCGTTGGTTCTCTGAGCTTCATCCTGGTGACGCGTCAGATTGTCAGAAACTGACAGACAGTGGCCTTTTGATCCTAGCTTTTGTACTGAATTAAGATTCTATTTTATTTTTAAAACTTTATGAAAGATTCGTATGTCATCTATTTTCAAAAACATTTTTGTATCTCTTGAAACTATCCTGAAGAAACTGTCTACTTCAGAGCTGTTTTCTCTTCTAAAAGCAGTGGACTGGTGAGTCTGACCTTGTGCTGAATCTGGGGGCAAGTTTGTTTCCTTACTGGTCAATCTACTTGGGCTCTGGTAACAAGTGCCTACAACTCACCCTGTCTGGCGTTTGCCCCTTTGTTATGAGAGCTGTAATGTGTCCTTGAGTGTGTACGCGTGGTGACATGCTGGCGTCCCCTGGGTCAGGTGAGGGGGCCTGTGTCCCCAGAAGGATGTGCGCCCGGGGTGGCTGGCTGGACTCCAGGGTGGCGGCCTGACGCTGTGCTGTTTATTAGCGCAATGGATCAGATACGAACCTTTTAGTTGGAGGGACGAGAGGCAGGTTAGCTGGAGTGTGGAGCCAGAAGTGAGTTCTCTGCAACCAAGCGCCTCGAAGCATGTGATGGACGGGGTGTGACCGGGTGCTGCCCCGCTGCGTGGACAGGGCGCCTGCACCGGCCCCAGGGCTAAAGCCCAGGCGGCCTGTGCCCGGCTGTGTGTTGGAGGACCTGACGGTGGCAGCGCCCTGCCTCTGGCACTTCTGCGGCTGCTCTAAGTGAGCTTTCTTCGTCGTGCGGGAGGGAGCAGAGAACCCCTGGGACCAGGGAGCTGGGGGCTCCTTGGGCCTGAAGGGAAGGTTGTGTGTGTTTCTGTGCTTGTTCCCTAATAAAAGTTTGATCAGAAAGTCAGGACTCAGTCTAGGACTCTGCTTACTCGTGACCTGGTGGGGTCACAGGTCCTTAGGCTGTAGAGGACCCTGGAAGCTCAGACCTCATCCACGGCTGGCGGGCCGTTACCTGCCAGAGGAGCAGCTGTGGGGACGCGATGGGCCTGTCCCCGCGACGTCTAGCAGTGGTGTCTTCACACCCTGGACCTTGGCCCGTGGGTGCTCTGGGAACAGTTCCTCTGCTCTGCAGGAACGGTCTTGTTCTCTGGTTCTGCCTTGGGGGTCCTTTAATATTGTGTATCTCAGACCCTCTTGAAAGGACATGGAATAGAACACTGAGTGGCCATGAGCTGACAGCGCGCTCACTGGCTTCTCTGGGGGAGCCCATGGCTTCTCTCTTCACTTGTGGCTTATCCTGAATATCGTGTGCGCTTCTGCATGGTTGAGCGGGAACCCGGCACCGGAGGTGTGTGGGGGAGGGGGCGTCGGGGATGGTGCCGGATTCACTCTTCCCACAGGAGCGCTCCGCACCACCTTCCAGGTGGCCACTCAGACCCTGCAGCCCCGATGGAAACTCCGTTCGGCACCCGGAGGAGGCAGTCCCTGGTACCTCGGGCGGGCGTGGTGGCTGCCTTGGTCCCAGCACCCTGGGAGCAGCCGGCAGAGGAGCAGCACGTGCCTAACTCAGGGCTGGCTGCTCACTGAGCTGTGCACACGTGTGTCTTTCTGGGACACCAAAGGGAAATGAATGCACGAACGGACCAGCCCCGTCCTGACACGCCCCACACACCCACCCTCGCCTCGGCCAGAGTGGGCCCGGGTCCAGAGACTCAAAGAGTTAGTAGAAACTGGTCCTGCTCTGGTGGCTTCCTCACCCAGGTGCCCAGGCCTGCCTTCTGGAATGCCTTGAACAGCTGCTGTTTGACAGACTGGTAGGTGCACGCCCCCAGCTTGGCCTCACAGTACATGGACGGCGTGTCCCCGTGGCTTGGGATCCGTGTGCTCAGCTGTGGGATAAAGGGAGAGAGATGGGTGAGCCCCTGCTGGGAACGGGGTCCCCCAGACCAGCAGGACCCGCCGAGAGCGGGGCCCCCCGGACCAGCAGGACCCACTGGGACCGCGCTGGAACATGCTGAGCTGGCACTGGCTCCTGGCCCCACCGGTAACTTTTCCTTCTCTCTTCCTTCAGACGGAAGAGCAGTGTCATAGTGACATGTACCTGTAATTTGCTAAGAGCGTAGCTTTTAAGTGTCCTCCCCACACACACACGGATGGCAGCGCTGTGGTGGTGCCAGCTATCATTTCACAGTGCACCAGATTATCAAGTTGTGCACCTTAAATATATACGTTTGTGTGTCATTTATGCTCAGGGAAGCTGAAACAAAAGAAAAATATCTATTCTCCCTAATTTGACCTATTGATAAATAAAATCACATTTAAAACTCCCCTCCCTGCCACCAAAAAAAAGTAACTATAGAAGTTTCCAGGTTCTGTCCGGCAGTCCTGTGATTCCTCAGAAAACCTAGTTATCAGGGGACCGTGCTTCACAGGAGGTGTGATGATTAACGCAAAGATAAGCACGTAACCTGCTGCTCCTACAAACGCAACGCGAGCTGCACGGTGGGAAGGAGGGGCTCAGGTAGAGCGGGGGTGGGGCCGGGGAGGCCTGGGAACAAAGGTGGGTCAGGGTCGGAAACAGGCGGCTCTTGAGTTACCTGCCAGCCCGGCAGGGGGACCAGGAGGTGCTGTGTGCTCATCAGGGTCCTGAGCTGAGCAGGACGTGCTGGCTGGTCCGTCTCACTCACTCACTACTGGGTAACTGGGGTGAACCTAGCTTCTCAGCATGCGTGTCTTTATATCTGAACTGGAATGATACTGACGCTGAAGTCTGTATGGACTTTCTGAGCGGGTGGCCCTGCCCCGGCCACGGCACCTCACAGTGAGCTTTTTCCACCTGTTCCTGGGACCCGACTGCTGCTCGTCAGGGGCCGCCGCTCAGAGGAGCCGCACCTGAGGCCCAGGGAGTGAGCTGAGGACACAGGGACCAGTTTTGCAGCAAGTGTCACCCCCGCTCAGACCCAGTGGCGTTATTCTGCCTTCTGCACCCTGCCCCCCACGAGGCGCACCCACCTTCCCGTGGAGCCGCGCCCACCGGGCGGACAGCCTGCGCTTGCAGAGCCGGGACGAGCGGCCGCAGCTCCTCTTCCCTGTGGTGGCGTCCACCACCTCCACGTCCGCAGCGCCCACCACCCAGTTCACGCTGAAGTGCGGCGACTTCCCGGGCTGCCGGGCCTCGGCCTGACTCACTCCTGGGGAGGGAAGCGGCGAGGCCGTGAGGTGCGAACACCCCTGTCCCGGGCGGGCCGTGCGGCCGGGGCTCACGTCCCAGGAACCTCCACCCAGAGAAGGATGCGAACGGACCAAGACCCTGGGCTGACGGGGCCCGTCCTCATCACGTTCAGGGAAACGCTTTTGTGGTCTGAGCACAGAGAACACGGGCATGTGCCCACCAGGGTCCCCCAAGAGAAGGTCCCTGGAGAAGTGGACCCTCAGATCCCTCAGCACCGGCACTGCCTCCGTTCAGGGTCCAGGGTCTGCGTGGACGTGCGCGGGGTCCTCCACAGACCACCTCCCTCGGCCGGAGACCCTCCAATCTGCCCCGAACCCGAGAGCAACCAACCCCGCCCAGTCTCCTGCCGGTGTGTCCACGAGGAGAGATCACGCTCGCGTGCGGCGCTGCAGTGGTCCCGCTGCCAGGTGTGGTGGCCTAGAGGGCCGTCGCCTCAGCTCAAAGCCTTAACGTGATCACACCTGCAGAGACCCCTTTCCAGGTAAGACGTCTGCAGGTTTTGGGGGAGCAGGACCCCCCCGGCACTGTGCTCCTGGCCTGGTAACACCCCTGCCGCTGCCGCTCAGAGCCACGAGGGAGCATCCATGACTTGCCTGGCAGATGGTTTTATCAGTGCTCACCAGCTGCTCAAAGATGCTTTACTCTGAGAAAATCCCCTTCTACCTTTTTTAAAGATATGTGTGTAACAGACATGACAGCATTTCTTTAAGTATCTGTGGGCCCACTTTGTCTAAGATGTGATTCACTCTCCCCACACGAGATGTGCACACGACATTCAGGGGTGTCATTTTCACGGGAGCTGCGGCAGGGCAGGTCTTGCGTTACAGGGCGGCCCCGCGTTTGGTTTTGTGGAATTAATGAAGCAGTTTCCAGGTGCACTTGGAATGGAAAGGCGGCAGGAACAGGAGGGCCGCCCGAGTTTATGCGCTGCCCCCACCCTGCGGGTCTCCTGGGCTCGCGCGCACTCGTCACACACGCCACACCCACAGATGCAGACGGCACGTCACACAGGCCACGCCCCACGCTCCCCTCACTCTGCGCACACACTCCCGATGGACGTGGGCCGGTAATACGGACGGATGGATCGGGGTAGCTAATCCTAAGTCTGTGTTCACATCATTTTCATGAGCGTGGGCAGCGTCGTAGTAACAGTGACTTCCTAGCTGTGGTCCTGTCTGAATGCAGCACGTACAAGGGATGATACGCAGGGGGCAGCGGGGCCTGGACCGTGAGCTGGCTCAGTGTGCGGCACGTGTCGTTCTGCGGTCCCGGGAGCTGCAGGTGACACAGGGGAACGCTGTGCAGGGCCAGGTCGGGCTGAGCAGCAGTGTCTGAGCAGGGGCTGGGGCCTCCACTTCCGATGAGGGTTCCCCTGATGTTCGGAGACTTCCTTCCTGGAGTCAAAGGGCGTGACCTGATTTGTGATCAGAAATGACTGAGGTCTGTGCTCCTTGTAGTTTAACGTGCACGTGCTCCCAGGACGCTCCAGGAGATGCGCGCGTCCCTCCACGGCAGGAAAGTCGAGTGCTCCCTCCTCCAGCCTGGTGGTGGCGTGGGTCTGGGCTCCCGGGAGGACTGTCGCTATTTCAGGTGATACAAGGCAAAGGGACTTGGGCAGAATGTGGCTGATTTTGCTTGAAATCACGTATGTCCACTGTCGTCACGTCTAGGGTGCATTGAGGCCAGGCTTCTCACCTGGTGGGGGTACATGGCCCCCCCCCCCCGCTCTTGGCCCCGCAGTGTCTGTCTGGGGCGTTTTTATTATGCACAGAAACATGGTGTTTCGGGGGCCCTGTTTCTCTGGAATGCTGTCTCTCCTCCCCTGAAGGATACTTTCACTGGGTGCAGGGTTTTGGTTTGAGATTAATTTTCCACAGCATTTCAAAGACGTCATTTCCTGTTTTGTCCTCTGAGGTTTAGCCATCAGTCTGATCTCACATCTCTGAAGTTGACTTGTCTTTTCTTTACTGGCAGCTTTTATGATTTTCTTTTTGTTCTTGTTTTTAGCAATTTTGCTGCTGAGGGAGGACTGGAACATTCTTCCTGGGGTGCAGCACGCTTCTCAGGGTCCTGGGTCGGCGTGTCCCCCGTCCTGGGGAGTCCTCAGTTCTCGTGTCCGTAGTACAGCTCCCACTCCGCTCTCCTCTCTTCCTCTGGGACTCTGTCCACACCCTTGTTAGACTGTCTCACTCCGCCTCTCAGTCTCACTCCACCTCTCACCTTCCCTTTGTATTTTCTCCTGTTTCCCTCTGCAGTGGTCAACTTTGTGTATCAACTTGGCTAGGCTGTGGTGCCCGCTGCTTGGTCAGACACCAGCCACATGCTGCCGTGAAGGTAGTTTTGATGGGTTGACACTTCGATCAGCAGACTTTGAGAAAAGCAAAGACCCTCTGCTGTGCTGTAGGCCTCGTCTAATCAGTTGACGACCCTAGGAGCCAAGACCGAGGTCCCTCGAGAGGAAGGAATTCTGCCTCCAGGTGGCCTTTGGGTGTGGCTGCAGTAGCAGCGTGTGCCTGGAAGTCCAGCCTGGCTGCAGATCTCAGACCTGACAGCCCCGCAGTGGTGTGAGCCAACTCTCCGAGACAGGCCTCTCTTTCCTAGCAGGAAGCTGAGTCTGGCCTGTTGGTCCTGAGCTCTGGAGAACCTCGACTGAGACTCCCTGTCTCTGTCTCTGTGCTCGTTCTGGGTATTCTCTTCAGAATAATGTCCCAACATGCTAATTCTCTCCTCGGCTGTGTTAGCTTGCCTCTAAGCCCAGCCTTTGTTACACAAAATGTTTTATTACCTTTATTTCTGAAATACCCATTGGGCCCTTTTTCTGGCTCCCCCCCCCCCCCATTTTCTGTCTTGGGTTTTCAATCTCTTTTACCCTGTTGGGCAGTTACATGAACGTCTGTGTCTGAGAACTGCAGCCTCTGGGGCCAGGGGCTGCCTTCACCATCCGTGGTTCCTGCTGGGTCTGTCTCCGCCGGCACCAGCTTATTTCTGTTCTGTGCTGGTGCTTACTGTTCGTGCACCTTTTCTGTAGGATTATTTTAACCTGACTTCTGGTAGGATCATCTTAATCTGAATTCAGGAATGAGATCATTACAAGCTGGGCTCACTGGGTCCAGATTCATCCTGACTGACTTGGTCCATGCACTGCAGTGGCCGCCCCACTGCTGCCGGAAACTGCCCTGAAAGCTCCTCCAAGGTCCACCTTCCACCTCTTCTCTTTCCACCCCTGCATCCTCAGGGTGTCCTCAGGTGTCACCCGGGCCCTCTGACTTACAGTTGTGGGCTACTTTCTAACCCCTTCGCTTTAATTTTCTGTCAAGCATTTGTACTTTGTCCGCCTTCTCCCCACTGGAAGGCGTCTGCCTCGGGCGTGGGTTTTCAGTCGTTTGGTTCACTGCCCTAGTCCAAGTGCCGAATTGCGCCTGGAGCATCGTACGCGATCAGCACGTACCTGCTGAGTGATTAAAGGCATGCAGGGATTGTGGTCAGCGTCTTAATGTTTGGACAAAGTAAGTGTGTTGACAGCAGGAGTGTTTTCCTTCACAGGCAAAGTTCTCAGGAGGAACATCATCAGGTTTGGTGTTCAGTTCTGTGAAACTGTTCCTTACAGTCATGGTAGAAATTAAGTGAAACTTAACTAATAAACGCAGTTTTTAAAAGAACTCCCCAGAATACTACAGTAAGATTTCCTGTAATTTTAAATTTACCCTAAGCTACAGGCCGCCTGATTTGCGCAGGGATGTGTGCGGTGGTGCACAGAAACGTGTCATTAGGTGGTTCTTTGTTAAGCCTGACTTTTTTGATCTGCATGCAAAGATATTACGGTTACTTTTAGATTATTCTAGCAAGATCTATAGGGATTTTGTTTTCTACCAGAAATTCCTGCAAGGACACCGGACAATAAACTCCCGCCTCTCATGGCCTAGGACAGAGGCATCCGCTCAGGCATTTTTTTGAAGCTCATGGTGCTTTGTCTGAAACATTTATGAAACGTTTATAGTTTATATTGCTCTGTGTGTAACATACAGACTACTGTCCACTGGCATAAAAGAAAATCTCTGCTGCCACCCGCACTGGGTTGTGTTGCAGGGCACCGTTAATGATAATCAATTGCAGAAGTTTCTCCCGAGCTGGATTCCTGACTCCACATCAGATTCTGCAGCTGAGCTGGACAACATTTTAGAAATTTAAACGCGCACAGAAACGTGGATGACGGTGGCCACAGATCTCCTTGCCCTGCCGTCCCTGCAGAGACGTGGCTAGAGTGTGACACGTCGGTGGTTTGGGGCAAAATTTACAGGCGACTGTTGGTGGACATTTCAATAAACATCAAACTTCTTTCCGGCAAATTCAGGTGCTTAGCAAACACGGAAGTGGGAAACGGGCCCTGAAATGCCAGCTTGTCATTTTCACTATTTCAGGAAAAAACACGCCGTGAAGCAAGACAGCCGACTCTCTTCTCTGTCACCAGTCCTGTACTTTTCATCACGAATGTAAACTGAGAGTCTTAACTCAAGGTTCTGACATCCATTTCCTGGTCCATCTCTCAGGTTCCACTTCCACTGCCGAGACCTTGCCCTGGGCTGCAAACTCGTCGTGAGTCTATCTTCCATGTGGACTGAGGGTGTTCAGCGCTGAAAACATCTGGGAAACGCCGTTAACGCGAAGGGCGGGTTTATCTGTCCCGTCCAGATTTCCTCCCTGTCGTGATTCATTCGCCTGATGGAGAAGAGGAAACACTGAGCCTTGAGGCTGGAAGCTCCGATGCCCAGGCCGCCAGCCCGGGGCGGCAGCCCTCAGTCAATTCCTCATTCACGTGTGTCTTTCTAAAAGATGAGTACTGAGAGCACAGATTTTTATCAGTCACCATTCTCACCGATTCCCACCTACTGAGAGCCCTGAGAAAGGCGGCCCCTTGGCGCAGGGAGGGTCTCCCATGTCAAGAAAGCCCGGGACGCAGGCGTGAAGCAGGCACTGGGCCGTCGCGCAGCCCCACGCTGGGGGGGCCTCTTTGGCCCTGTTTGGACCTTCGGGTCTGATGCTGTCTCCACGGCAGGACTCAGGCAGACGTGTGTGGCTGGGACTGGTTAACAGCGGGGCGCTCTTTGTGAAGTCTCTCCTTTGGTTCTCACCCGCCGCCCGCCGTCCCCCAGTACATCATGGCCCCCGATCTAGTTCAGAACAATTTCAGGATCCTGGGAGTAATGCTCAGGCCTGACTCGACGCCACACCCCTCAAACAGCTCTTTTCTCTTCCTGTCCTCTCTCAGAGGATCCGTCTGAGGCCCGAACCGGCCAGTCCCTCCCAACCCACCCATCCCCCGCCCCCTGCTCACCGGCCACGGCGGCCCCTCCAGGGAGCAGGCACTGCCTCGTAGCTGTGTGTCTTTCTCCAGGCCCCAGGCCCGGGGTGCGGGGAGTCACTGAAATCCCCCTCCTCCTCCCTGTGGGTGCAGCTTGGTTCCCGGGAACAGGAAAGGCTCCTCAGTGTGGAAGGTCGCGGCCACAGTGGGTGGGAGTCACCTCCGCAAACCGCCCCTCCCAGCGAGCCTAGAATGCTGTGGCCTCCAGAGCGATGCATGGCCACAGACTCCTGGGCCTCACAGCTGCTGGGCTGTGTGTGGGCTGGCCCGTAGCCTGGGGGTGGCTGTCCAGGCCCGTCGCATGGCGGGGGCACGGGGCAGGGAGGACGCTCAGGAGTTTGCTCCCGGATCAGTGCTGGCACAGGGACCTGGGTGGGTGGCTGTGGCCCCATGTCTGCCCCCTCGCCCTCCACCAGGAAGGCCCCATGGGCGGCACGGGGTGGGGGTGGCCCTGCTGGGCATGCATGTGTTCGTGGCACAGTGACCGTTTACTGCAAAGTGACACCATGCCCTCTGCTCGTCCGGTGCGTGTTCACTCTGGGGTGTTCCCTGCCCCTCTGCGGGGCTGCTCTGCCCCATGGCTCGCTATGCCTTACATGCTGTTGGCCAGCCTGGCCGGGCCTGCCGGGGGGGCTTGTGTCCACGAGGACAGTGCTTACCACTGAGCAGGGGCCGGTTGTGCCGGTACGAGGTGGGCAGCTGGCCGACGTCCTCGGGCCGGCGGCCCATCACCCGGGCGAGGTGGCCGGTGTGGCGCAGGCTCCCCACCACGATGCTGTGCAGGTACACAGGCTCGATGAAGTGGCAGAGCAGCGCGCCCTGCACACCCAGCACGTTCCACCTGCGGGGAGAGGGGGTCAGCGGCCGGGCTGGGGAGGGCAGAGGGGCGGCCTCTCTTCCGTCTACCCCGTCGTCCTCAGGCATCACCCTCCCCGTTGTGTTGCTGGCGGGAGGGGACGCTGGCCTGCAGGGTGGCCACGGCTTTGGCGTTGTGGCCGCTAGTGACCCTGAGTGCCGTCGGGGGCTGGGCAGACGGCGGCTTCGCACGTGAATACACGTGGCTCCCTTTTCTGGAAAACGTGTTATTGGATGGAGTTAAATATTCCCTTGGGGACTTAAAATCAGATTTTTAAAAAAGGCGCTTTGTCCCCACAGCAGACCTGAGCTTTCCTTCATGTTCGCTGGGAAGTACCAGAAATTGAACTGATTTCAGTTTAGGGAAAAACACCCTGTTCCCTTCCCTTTGTCAGACTCAGCGTCAGAGGGACCCGCTGAGTTGACCTGGGGATGATGAGAGCCCAGATCGGAGGACAGGGCTGTCTTATTGGAAGCAAATACAGCTCTGGGTGAGTTCGCTTCTGCCTGCAGAGACACCCTCACACTGTAAGGTTCCCCCTAAATTTGGGTGATACGAGTATGTTATTTAAGGCACATTTTGTGGTTTCCCCTTGGAATGAGGTGCTTGAAGCCCAGCCCCCACTGGTAACGGGCGCTGTGCAGCTGATTTCGTACATCATTGTTCTTCTCATTAACTGACATTTCTCCACTGTTAGAGCCACGGTTGTGGGGCCTCCACGCTGCACTTTTCTTTTCATGATTAATAAGGAGTCATTATGGTTCCCTCTCCTGAAGCAGTCAATTAGCACAGAATTCTTCCCATTAATTACCGAATGCTGGAGCCAGCAGGCCCTACCTGGAGAGCAATCTGCTCTCAGAACCTGTGACACCAATTGCCTTAAAAAGTTCTCTTTAAATTTTATTCCAAAAACACAAGCAATTTAGCTGGCGATATTAATTTGCCTCAGAAGCATCGAGGTGAATGAGAAACATCTTTTAATCTCATGCAAGAAGAGGCAGCCATCTGGCTGGCGAGGGTGGAGCGCGCTTCCCCCCGTAAGTGCAGGTCATTAAAGTAATGTGCTCACCCACATAAAGCGCAAGTGGAATATAAAAGGTAATATTTATATACAAACAGTTTAGTCCTACAATTTAAGCCGTCATTGGTTTTATGAAACGTTTACTTTAGTCTATCAGATTTGCATAACTTCACTTAAAAAAATAACTGGTCATTTCCCGTCAGAGTCTGGGCCTGCCTCTCAGGAGTGAAGGGCTGTCCCCAGGGTCCGAGGAGAGGGCCTACCCGAGGGAGCGTCGGGTTTGAAGGACGGGACATTTGTGGAAGCAGCACAGGCCTTACAGCCGATTTCGGGGACCCCTCTGCTTGGCGACGCCGTTCCCGCCCTGATCTCCATGTGACACCACAGGCCAGCCCGGGCCCTGGGCAGCTTCTCTCTCGCTTCCCACTGGTAGCTTGAGAACCGTAACAAGGCCCAGACGTGTGCGCCCCTCCTGGGAAGGACTGAACTCATGGTTCTGAGTGGTGGCTGGGGGATCGGCTCCTTCGCCGAAACCTGAGCCCAGTATCTGCAGGCAGTGCCGAGCTCAGACCAGAACGAGGGGACGGTCACCCTCGTTCAGCACTCTGGACGCCCCCCTCCTTGTGCGAAGAGGCGGGGGAGGCTGGCCGGGAAAGAACCAGGTCAGCGAGTCTGTGTAGCAAGGTCTCGGTTTTCAGGTTCCACTGTTTGCGACCCGAGCGTGGGCCGTGCTGGGATTGGACGTGCTGGTGAGGGCGGCTTTTCCGGCCGTGAAGGGCCCGGCCGTGGCAGGTTTGCAGCTATGGCCCGGGGCGTGGGTTCCGGGGCGTCTGTTATGTCTCAGACAGTGGAGTTTGAACGTTTCTCGTCAGTGCGCAGCAGGGAAATGGATGTCTCTCCCATCGACAGCAAAGCCCGTTCCTGAAATAAGCCGAGTCTCGAACGATGCGTTACCGTCCGGAGGGACGTTCCTGTGCTTCTGGCCGCTCACGGGCTGGCTTTGAACAGAACTTCTGGAAGGCACTTGAATGGCTCTGATTCTGCGGGACTGTCTAAAGATAAGCACATTCCGCATCTGGTTTCCTCCTAATAACCTTTACAATGAAGGAACAATCAGCCCTCTCCTTGCCTGGCTGCAGGGGTTTAAGTTACTCAGCTAAGACCATCAGTAAAGCCGGCTGCCTCCCTGAATATAAACCGGAGGGTCTGCAGCACTCAGGACTGAAGGGAGAAACGCCTCTCCTTTTGCTCAAACAGCCGGTATCACTGCCATGTTGACAGAGAAAAGTCCCGTGTCTGGCTTTCAATATAGATAATCCCTAAGTAAATGTACTTTTGTCTGTTCGTCAGCCTCTGAAATACCGGCGTAAGTGAGGGAGAGCTGCTGGGGGAGGTGCGTCCAGGGGGCTGTCCCAGGATGGGCCCTGCCCCGGACCGGCAACCCCCTGCCCTGGGGCGTGAGTCGGGAGCGGCGGTCACTGGTATGGGCGCAGGGGCCCCAGTCTGCTGTGTTCACCCTGCGGCGTGGCCGGGAGCCGAGGTCCCAGAGTGATGGCGAGGTCAGCACCGCGGGCGCCAAGCATCTCAGAGGAGCCTCCCTTCAGCCCCTTTCCGTCTGTGGGCAGGCTGGCCTGTGGTCTGGACGCACAGCCACCCCCACTGGGGAGGTCCCAGGCTGCGCTCAGGCCCGTCAGGTCCCCGCCGAGTGGCTGGGCGACTTGGGCTTCGAGGTGCTGCTGGGGCTCCCAGCACTGTGCACCCCGGCTCGTCTGGGGGCCTTGGGAACCGCCTGCTGCTGGGAGGGGTGCAGGTCTGGGTGCACCCAGCCGCTTGAACGTGAGCCGGGGCGAAGCAGACAGCACAGATTCTGGCGTCCAGAAAACCAGGCCTGTCTCTCCTTGTCACTTGGCCCTCCCTTCTGTTTCCCGTCAATGTCCGTGATGTCCCCTGGTCTCCTAACTACTAGTCAGTTTTGCAGAGATGGTGCTTCTCAGCCCCCTGCAGCGTCTGGGGGCTAGGCGGGGGGTCACTGCCGCCTCAGAGCTCTGTCGGCCCCACGGCGTTGTTGCAGGAGTCACGGAGGTGGCAGGAGCAGAGGTGTCAGCGATCGCTGTTGCTGTGTTTACGTTGGGTAAGCATTCCTGGGTCATCCCTGGGATCACGTGGAGGTGGAGCAGGGGGCCTTAAACCAAGCTGCGAGCGTTTAGCAAGAGCTGTTGTTTGAAAAGGACCTATAGTTTGAGACTTGGGGAGTGAACAGTAAAGCATCTGGCTGCCAGCCGCCCGGAGAGGGGCTTGTTAGGTTCCCCGCGGAGGTGGGGTCTGGGGCCACAGAGACGAAGGGCCCGCCTCGGGAGGCGTGGGGGCGCAGGCCCCACACTCGGGGGGGCTCTCCCAGCCTGGGTCCAGGACGGGCCTGGTTCCCCAGAGGCCGCCTCGCCCTTTACAGCTTATCTTCATGGAGAAAGTTTTCATCTGCTCATTTAAAGACACTGCAATCAGTCATCAAGCTCGGGCACCTAAAGTTAGAAACCATATCTAAAGGGACATCAGTTCCAGGAGATTTAGAGTTTTACATGCACTCGGCTCTGGATTCTGAGGCGAGAGCCAGAACCCGCTCTGGTTCCCCATCCTCTCCGGGGGCCGGCGCGTGCCTGTTGGCAAGAGTTCAGAGCTGCTGCTTACGGCAGAATACCCGGCCGTGCCCACGGGAGCACGGCCTCACGGGGACACTCGTCACCTGGTCTTGGCTCTGGAGGCGCGGGGCTGGTCTGTTTCATCTCTTTAAGCAGAGGGAAAGTCGGACCACGCTTTCGTGAGCTGGCCAAGCTGACGTGTGGTTTTGAAGGTCCGTTTTCATTGCCGTGCGAAGCGGCCCACATTCTGTAGTTTCGCTCAGTCCGCGCCAGCCTGGCTTCAGTGGCGGCATCTCAGGAACAGGTTTTACTGGGCCGCTCTCTGGCTCTGTAACTTCCCCAGGGCCGCCTGAGCCAGGCAAGGCAGCAGTACCTCATCCCGGTTGTGTCAGTTCCGGGGGCTGCTGTAGCAAAGCACCACAGACAGGGTGGCTCAAAACAATGGACTTCCCTGCCCACAGCGCCGGAGATGGCAATCTTCGGCGGGGGTGTTGGCAGGCCCCAGGCTCTCTCCCCTGGCGTTCCGTGGCTGTGAACACATCTCTCTGGGCTGCGCCCCATCTCCATGGCCTCCTCTGGGCGTCTGCTCTGTGTCTATCCTCAGCGCCCCTCTCGTAAGAAGTCGGCAGTTGCATTCAAAGTCCACCTGAACAGTCCTGGAGAAGCACTTCGTCTCACCATCCTTAGCTTTATCAGCATTGCGAGGTCAGACTCACTGGTTTTGGGCTTGGAGACAAGGACATGTTTTTGGGGGCCACCGTTCAGCCCAGGCCAGCTGCTGGGGCCCATGGGGGGACCTTGCTGTTTACCGTGTGCCGTGGGCTCCCTAACTCCACCGGGGGAGACTGTCCTAAGTACCTCCTCGGAGGTTTGGAAACAAGCTTCCGAACAGAGGTGTCACAGGGACCGTGACTCACAGAGCAGTCACCTGGAAACGCCCAGGTGCCCGGCGGCGGGAAGTGTCCCCACAGCGCTGCCCCGCGTTAGAGTGCGCTTGCTTTAAACTGGGCCATGGTGACGGCGTTCAGTAACAGATGGCAGGGAAACTGCTCTGAGCAGCAGAGGCCCGACCATAGGCAGAAACGAGCATCTGGGGGAAAGAGGGGCGCAGACAGCCCCAGGCCCCTGCTGTCTTCCGTGGGTACCTGCTGGCCGTCTTCCCCATGTTCCACATCTCCTACCGTTTCTCTGCCGTGTTTTGTGTCTTAATGGGAAAACCTTCTAAGGCGAGATGCCACGCCCCGCAGCTGATTCCCAGCGGCAGGTATGATTACAGTCCCATCACACCTTCCCAATCACCCGGACGCACAAGAAGTCTGTCCTCAGGTGGACTTAGGATCATGGTGGCCATGGAGACGCAGACGCTGCAGTTTGGTTCTGGTTTTGGCATGAGTGGCCCTCTCCCAAGGGCTTGGCCCTTCCACCTGGAGATCTGAACCAGCTTTTATCTGCAAGATGGCATTTTGCTCTAGGGCTTTAACTAAAATTTCTTTTCAGCCAAAAATCTAACTTTCAAAACACTTTCGCGGCCCCAGAATTTCCCTGGGAAATCCAGTGACTGTTCCAAGCCAAAGAAATCAGGTTTTGTTTCTGTTGTGTCAACATCAAAACTGTGTTTAAAGGAAAGACGGTGTAGCTGGCGTGTCCCTGCGTCAGGCTTTGGGGTCCCTCGGCTGGGGGAGGGAGCGCCCACGTGACCGGGGTGTCCAGCCCACGTCTGCTCCGCTGTGTTGGGCATTCCGGCTTTGGGAGCAGGTCAAACGTCTCCACCCTCCAGAGCACAGTGACACCCGGGTGTCACCTTCAGACGTTGCTGAATGTGACATCACTCAGGAACCTGGGGACGTGCTGTGCTCGCCAAGTCCGTCAGCTGTGCGACCTGGGGGAGCAGGCCTGGCATGGCAGCCTGAGCCCTGGTTCCCACGCCTTTGAAGTGAGTTTGGATAATGACCTTCAGGTAACGCGGTGGCCCTTCCCTGGGACAGCCGCCTTGACGGCTGGGCTTCTGAGAACGCTGTGCAGAGTTTCTAGCTGCAGGTGCGGCCCCGTCCAGGCTCTTGGGTCCTGGGTAGGGTCCTTTCCAGCCGCTCGGCCTGGGTGAGTTCTGCTAATTGTCCAGTGTGGCCACCCTCCACCGCCCTGTCCTCGACAGCCCTGCTGGACTCTGTGTGTCTTCACAGTCAAGCCCGCCTGAGTCCCCTCTGTCCAGTCTCGTGCGTTCCCCACAGAGCAGGACGTCCCCTGTCCCATCGGCCATTCTGCTGGGCCCGGGCCATGTACAGATGCCACCTGAGGGAGGGGACCCCGCACCGCACATGGAGGAGTGTGGGGCCATTCAGGTTACGGATCCTGAGTCAGGGTACACAGCTGGACTGCAGCCCACTGCCTCAGGGCTGGTCCCCGTGAGCCCCCCACCCATGGCCACTCCATGTCCGTGTTTGAGAGTGTGGTGAGTGTCATGGGAACCCACTGCTCTCGCCAAGCAGGCAGTGGGTGACCCTCGGCTCACAGGACAGCGAGGGAGGCCCCTGACAGGGAGGAAAGCTGCCTCTCTGGTCTCCGCATGGGGCTGCCCTCCTCAGATGGGAGAAATTAGCTGTCAAGTGGTTCCCAGGAAGCGTAAGGTCGGTTCTGACACCGACCTTCCGGGAAGACTCTCACCCTCTTCGGAACCGGGGCCACCCAAAACCCCGCCCCCGCCCCCCACGTCGCCCCGCAGACTAGGCAACTGGTGCTTTAGAGTTGAAGAAAGTCCCCAAGAGAGAGGCCCGAGGAGACGGTAGGTAGCATTCACGGGAAGGTGAAAAGTTACCCCGTGACGGACTCCAGGAAGCTTCCCATGTCTTATGGCTCGTTTCAAACCACTGGAAGCATTTCAGACTTTCTGTGACACGTTTTGCTGTAAACCTCCCTCACCAGTGACTTTGTAAAGTGAGTTCAGTCGTTCCTCGTGGAATTCCATGCCCGGGAGAATGCTGGTTACGGCTGAATTTATATTATTATTCAGGTGTTACTGACCCAAAAAGTGATACTTTCAAGCTGGAGGCGGGAAATAATGCAGCCGGATTGGTTGCTGAGAACTTTTATTATAACTGGCCGAGTTCAGCTTTCATTGATACCAAAGTGGGATTTGCAAAGAGAATGACAAGTTTCTCCAGCGCATGGACTTTCTCCACCTTAATTAAAGATGCAGTGTGTTCACTTATTTTTATTTCAATTCATAAAAATCTCAGAAAGCAGGTAATGAGAAGTCAGACCTTTCTCTTCCGAGGCCGCTCTGACAAAACCACCTCTATCACTGGGGGTTCTAAGTTCCGATGGGCATGTGGCCATGGGCTCCAAGCAGCGTTTGGGAGAAGAAGGAATCAGTAGCCACAGCTGGTTATGGACACATCCCTAAAATTACGGGCGGCACGAGTAACGATTAGCTCTCACTCCCGAGGAGGATGACAGCTGGGGAGTGTGGGCAGAGGACCTCGTTTTCACCTTCCCTGAGTCGTCCGCGTGGGCACCGGAAGGCTCGCTGGCCTTTGTGATTTCTGGTTGTCATGCCGTCGTTCATGTTTGCCGGCGCGGGTGCAGAGACGTGGTGTATGGATGCCTGGTCAGATGGGGCGGCTGGAGCATCGTGCCTGGGGCCCACGCCCCGGCGTCTCCCACGTTCTGTCATCGACGATAATCTTGTCCCTGACGTGCCTCGTCCACAGCAAGTATGCTGGTTTGCAGCTCTTGCCCATTTCCCCGGGGTGAGGGCCATCCCTGCGGTGGACCCCAAGCGGCCACGCCCCCCAAGCCCTGATGTGGTGGGACGCGCGGGCCCCATGTCTGGTGGTGTCTCCACAGGTGGACACGGCGGGTGTGAATGATTTCAGGAGCAGTTCTTAACAGCTGTGGTAAAACAGAAGTGCTTAGTTTGTAATACTTGTTGCTTTTGTTTAATGTAACCTATTTAGTTGTGAGCTTATGTAATTTAATTTTTAATAACAACTGTGTTGACAACTGACTTAAGAATTGCCTGAAAATAACCAGCTCTCGCGGCCCAGTGGGTTTAGCCGCCCGGGGGCGGGTTCCGGGGGTGTAGGTGTATTTATGGCACGTGTCCCGCAGAGAGGGACCGCGACTTCCACATCCTCGGATCCTAGGGCCACGCTCTCCCTGCGGAGCCTGGAGCGGTGTCGGTTCTGGAGCTGCGTACTTCCTGTGCATTTGTGTGTGGAGGGTGCTTGCTTTTGAATTAATACTTAACCCTTGGTTGAATTTTTGTTTCTAGACCGGACAGGAAACAGATGAACACATCCATCATCAGATAGTCGCTCTGCGGAGCCTTTGCACAGAAATGCACGTTAGAGGTGCTTGTGGTCCTGAATCATTAGCGTAACATACGTGTTTTCACCTAAAAATGGTAGCAGTGTCTCCGTCCTGCTTTGGAGTGCTTTCTGCAGGGCTAGATCAGGGCCGACGTGTCCACGCCCTTGGAGGAAGCTGCTGGCAGCCCTCCCCACCCCTCTCACCATCAGCGCACCAGCCACTCCCTGTGAGCCAGCGACCCCAAGGCTGCGAGCTGCGAGCTTCGGTGCAGGAGCAGGAGATGTGGGTGAGGACGTTCCTGCAGTTTCAGTGCACGGGGGCCTGGAGGAGAGGCAAGATGCTGGGCTTGTCCAGGGAGGACAGATCAGGGGGAGATGGGAGGGAGCAGAGAGAAGACAGGAGGTGGCCTTGGGGAGGCGCCCTCAGGGCACTGTGTGGCAGGGTGGGGATGTGGTACCACGCCCCCCAGGCTCCTCCTGCCTGGTGGGCTCCCCTCCCTCCACACCACCCACCTGGCTGCCAGATTGGCGACCAGAACTAGGTGAGTGGGTCAGTTCCCGGGTGGGTTCGGGGGAACTCCTAGCCTGCCTAGAGCCACGGGCATCACAGTGTCCCCTCCAAAGCAGTCTGGAATTCTCCTCAGCCAGGGATGTGATGTGGACCATGTGTTTTAGGTGGACTTCGACGTCCATCAGTGATGCTCTTTTTAACAGTTCCCCACATTGCGCAGGTTTTGTCAAGACCCTGAGACAACGAAATGTAAGTTCTGTAGTGTTAATTGACCAAACTCTCCAAAGGAGTCGGAGCTCCTTTGGAAACCCAGTGCCACTGGAGGCTGCCTGCTGCTCTTCCCAAGTCACGCAGAGATGAGGCTCTGCGGAGGAGGGATGTGCTTCCTCTGAAGCACGAGTCAGCTGAGGACCACTGCTGGTCCCTCTGATACACACGTCGGTCCTCTGGTTCAGCCTCGTTAGGCCAGGAGCCATCACTCCAGGGATGGAAGTGGCCCTATTTGTCCTGCAGCCATTTGCTAGTTTTCCATGAGAATTCGGATCCCTGTTCACAGTGCGCTGAGGTTTTACCTGCCTGTAGCCCGGGAAGACGCAGAGCAAGGCCCCCGTGGGCGAGGGCGGGGTGGGGGTCAGGGCCTGGCCCCACCCCCCCGAGTCCCCGCCAGGCCCTCTGATGGCTCTGCTCTGCTTCCCGGGCACAGGTGGTGAGGGGACGCATGCAGAACCGAAGGCGCTCAGCCCTCGTGTGTCCGGGGCTGCAGGCGGCCACGTGGTGGGAGGGGCTGAGCGATGACCCGCCCCACCCCCACCCACCTCCCGGCCCGGGGCTCCCGTCAGGTGGACACCCTCCCCCTTGCTGTGCTGAGATGCTCCACGCACGTCCGGACACGCGCCCGCAGAGTGGCACCTGGGGGGGTGTCCAAGCACGTGGGCCGAGGGCAGCGCTGACCACTCGGTGCCGCCGCCCGCGGGGAGGACCTGACCGCACCTCCCGGGGGGAACTCAGATGTGCATGTCTGTATGGGGTGGCCCCCCGCCCCCTCCCCCAACAGGGCAGCGCTGGCACCAAGGGAGAGAAGGCCGTTACCTGGCGATCTTGTCCGTACAGGACATGGTGACCAGCTGCTCGCCCAGCAGGACGCCGTCCCACGTCTGCACCGCGGCCGGGCCACGCACCGGCACCGTCCCCTCCCCGGACTCGATCTTCGTGCGCAGGTGCCCCCGGAACTTCCTGGCCAGGTGCTTGCCGCTGCTCACTAGGGGACGAGAGCGCGGGAAGGGGCGGGGGGTCAGGGGCGCAGAGGGGCCCCAGTGCAGGGGCGGAGGGGAGGGGGCGCACCCGCAAACACCTCGGGACGACTTGCAGTGGCCAAGGGTTAGGCCGGGGGCGCGGGTTTTGGAGGTCGGTGCCCTTAGGGGGCTTCTGCAGCCGGCTCAGAGCCCCTTTCCACCCGGCTGGGCTGGCTGGCGTCTCAGCAGGGGGCCCTGCCCCACCCCATGCCGGGCGCTGAGCAGGGCCGTGTCTGGAGGGCCTGCGATGGTGACACTTCGTTGCAGACTAACGTGTGGGGTCTACATCATTTTCACCCTTTCCAGCCCTTGAAAACCGTGAAGCCACACCCAGTGCTCGGGTCACACAGACACAGGGTGGGTGGGCCCTTGAGGATGGTGGTCTGTGAACCTGGCTCTACAGCTGCACAGCCTTGAAATGTTAAAACCACTGGTGCAGCTGTTTTGTCTAAAATGGGGACAGTGATGGTCTCTCTTAGCCTGAGGGGCCTGAGTGAGACAGGACGCCTGAGCGAGCCTGCCGCCCCGGGAGGCTAGATGAGGCAGGCATGCTGCTCCCCGACAGGTGAGGGAGCCCCTGGGGGTCCTTAGTGCACATGTCACCCGTCCTCCCTCCTTGCCTTCCCAGAGCCCCACCACACACACACTTACTTGAAGAGCTAGCTTGAACAAGATTAAATCTGCTTTTGTTTTCTTTAAAAAAGTTGTGTACATTTAGTCTGGATTATATTATAGAAATTCTTAACTACTTTGCATAAAATTATACACAAAATAGCATAGTGATACCAGCATTTACATGCACGTGGTGACATGGATGAATCCTAAATGCTTTCTTTAAAAAGTGTCTATGTACTGTAATTCAAAAGTTCCATGCATCCCCAGCGTTCACAGCAGCACTATTTACAATGGTCAAGACATGGAAGCCACCTAAATGTCCACTGACAGATGACTGGATAAAGATGTGATATACTTATACGCTGGAATTAATGCCATTTGCAGCAACATGGATGGACCTGGAGATGATCATACTAAGTGAAGTAAGACAGAGAAAGACAATTATCAGGTATCACTTATATGTGAAGTCTAAAAAAAAATAACACAAATGAACTTACAAAAGAGAAACAGACTCACATAGAAAACAAACTTACGGTTACTGTGGGGGAAGGGAGTGGGAAGGGATAAATTGGGAGCTCGAGATTTGCAGATACTAATATATATAAAATAGATAAACAGTATGTTTCTACTGAATAGCACAGGGAGCTATATTCAGTACCTTGTAGTAACATAAAATGGAAAAGAATACAAAGAGGAACGTGTGTATGTATGACTGAATCACTTTGCTGTGCACCAGAAATCAACACAACATTATAAACCGACTATATAGTTCAGTAAAAAAAAAAGTTTTTCTATGTAAATTATTTAGAATTTGTAGAAACAGATTTCTCCCTCAATTACCCTCACTGAAGGCACCAAATAATGACTAACATTTGGGTTTATATGGGCACCTTCTCTTCCAGATCTCAGAGTAACTTCCAGTATAGTTTATCGTGGTTTCTAGGAACTGAAGTTTTCTTACTGTGTATTCATAGTACCTAACGGCCTTCTCCTGGGAAGAAAATTGCTGCATTCCTTGGAGAAAGTAAACTTTTGAGAGGCCTCAGTTTGCTTTTTGGCTGTGGTACCAACCCCGTGCTTGATGAGATCGACTTTGGACAGGCCTCTGAGTCACCCATGGAAGGAAAGTCTGAGCTGAGAGACTGAGCCTGTGTGCTCACGGCCTAGGAATGCCCAGCCCTCCCCCAGGGAGAGCCTGAACCTCTTTTTGTCTGTTACCTGGCATTAGGGGTCAGTGATGCTGGTGGTGGTACTGGTGCAGATGGTGACGCTTGTGGTGGTGATGCTGGGTGGTGCTGATGGTGCTGGTGATGATTGTGGTGGTTTTGCTAATGCAGGTGATGATGTTGATGGCGATGACGATGGTGATGGTGGTGATGACTCTGAAGATGGGGATGGTGACACTGAGACGATGATGACAAAGATGATAATGATGGTGAGAAATTGAACAAAATATTTCATGACTCAAAAACGTGAGCTCAGCTTTGGTTTAACCTGACTTTTCCACTGCCGGGCAGGGTCTTTATCTCGTCAACCTCCAGCGGCAGGTGCACTGAGAGGGTGGGGGCCAGCTTGGCTAACAGCCCCCACCGTTTGCTGCACGTTAGGCACTGAAGTCGTCTGTGGGGGGGTATTTTCTCAGGGAACGTGGCACTCGTTTTCCTCTCTGATGTGAACGCATTAATTACCAGACGTTCTCTCTGCAGCTGTCACGCCACTTTCCAGACCTTGGGCGCTGCCTGTCACGCCGTAAAGCTCTTCTGAATCCCCACCCAGTGCCCGGTGCAGCTGCCTTGCCAGGAAGCAGACTTTGCAGCCCGTTAGCGCCATGACAGCGCCAAGGCCCGGCTTGAATAAAAACTGGTTTCTCGGAGTTAACCTCAAGTTTTCAGGTAGATTAATTTTTCCTGAAGAGCCAGGTGCACAAGATGCTCCTGAGAAGTGTTTATCTTCAGGGGCGCTAAATCTCGGGCTGCCATCACCACGCACCCCTGCCGAGCGCCGTCAGCCCCAGGGTCTGAGTGCTGCAGTCCCGTCTCCTCTGGCTCCTCCTCGCCTGACTGTGAGAGGCTGGAGGGAGTTGAAGATGCCACGTAAAGCAGAACAAAATGCCAGTCCAACCAGAAAGTGTGGGGGAACTGACCTTCATAACCTGTAGGGCCCGAGACGGTGGTGTGGAACACTGCAACCCTGCCTGCCATGGACAAAGAAATACTCCCAGGCCCAGGAGAACACGCTCCTCTAACCAGTCCTCCAGGGCCCCTCACTGTGGTGCTCATCCACGTACAACGCTCTCCATGGAGACGAACGCCGTAGGAACACTTTAGAAAGTTGTTCAACCGACTTTCATTTTTAGGAGAGTCAGACGAGATGGAGACAATGGCACTGAGGAAGGACGCCGAGGGAGCAGAGCTTCTGAAACGGGTGCAGGGGTCGGGGACGAGCCAGAGTGGAGAACAGTGGAGGACAGGAGGACAGCGGTTTAAGCCCCAGACAAGCGTTCTGTGTTCACCTCGTCTTCAGGAGGGACGGGGCTTTTGGGTTCTCTTGTCCCGGCTGACCCAGTGGGGAGGTGATGCAGGACTCCTGGCTGACACTGCGTCCCGGGGACGGCTCGGCCCGTGGGACTTGCTGGCAGAGGCAGCGGCCGGAATAGCCCGGAGCAGCACAAAGTGAGCAAAGTGCTGCATTTCCCCCTCCTACCTGCACCTGCTGCTTCTGAAAAGCACCACGAAGTAAAGACACCTGTGTCTGGAAGTGAACCCCAGGGCACACGGGGGAAGGAGCTGCTTGTTCTCCTTGATTACCAGCTTTGCAGATTGGAACCAAGGGCCGGGGAGGCCGCAGCAGGCGCCGTGCGCAGAGACTCACGCAGGAAGGAGAGAAGCCTTCACTGCCCCTCGGCAGGGACCGCGGTCAGGGGCGGGGATGGAGTGGGGACCGAGGCTCCGCTGGCCTCACTCTCCCTGCGGCCCCCGAAAGGAGGCTGAGAGTCAGGGCCCAGCCCGCTCTGCGGAGGTTTCCTCCGGACCAAGGGCTGCTAGGCTGGGTCTTCACCAGGCGAGACTTTTGAGAGGACGCGGAAAGGTAATTCCACGTAGGTGTCCAACGGGCCCCATCTCAGTTCTACGTGCAGGTCCAGCCTGATGAGCGCCCCCAGAAAAGTTAGGTCAGCGCCACACGTTCTCGCTCTGAGGCTGCATCGCCCTGAAGGAACACTTCGCGCAACGCCCCGGCGCCCTTGGAGGGCTCCCTCCTGGTGAGGACGAAGGGAGAGTCACCGTCTGCACCGCCCACCGGCACGGGCTGTCCCCCGACCCGGAACCTGCCCTGAGCTGTGGGCACCCACCATCTGTCGGCCACGAATCCCAGCCTGTGGTGCTGGGCAGGGCAGCCCGGGCTGAGGCAGCGATGTGGGCATTACTGGGACCCCACTGCAGGGACTTCTGTCCAGCCGCTCCCCACGGGGAGGCCAGGGGCCTGGAGGAAGGTTGGCACAAGCAGAATACACTTTTTTGGGCCTGCATCCAATCTGAGCGTTAGAGCAATAGGTTCCGTCCAGGCGGGATCTGTAAAGAGCTGTCCTCCCTGGCATGTCCTTGTCTTTGGTGGAGGCGCCGTCACAGCAAGCCTGGGCCCGGCTGGCACTCAGGGCGTGCTCCTCTCGCCTCCCCTTGGTGACCGGAGCAGTTACCTTCCAGCGGCAACCAGGGCCCAAACGCGCTTCGGTGACCGTCATCTGCTGCAGGTTCCCCGAGTGCCGGATGGAGCCTTGGGCTCTTCAGCATCTTAGTCGGGACCAGATCCCTCGTCACATAAGGTGCTCGGTGTCACTGCCTACGTCAGTGTGTGCATGTGTGCAGTCGAGTGTGTAACTACACACGTGCCATCAGTAACAGACCTTCCCGATGGTACCTGGGAGACACCAACATCACAAGACCCGCGTGGAGGAGCCAGCGTGTCCTCCCCACTGGAACTCGGTGTCACCTCCTGGGAGGGGGCCCCTGCTCTCAGGGGATCCCAGGAGGGAAGGTCCTGCCCGGGCATTCACACCAGCTTTCTGGGCGATGCCAGTTCCCGCCGGGCACCACCCACTGAGTTAAGAGGCTGGGCTTTATTCTCCCCCGTGTCGCGGATGGAGGTGGACACAGTGCACCTGAGCCCACACCATTCAAATGCCACGTGATCCTGGTCTGTGTTCCGCTCAGATTTGCCCTCCGTCCTGGACACAGTGGCTGCCTGACCTGTGGGGGCCAAGAGGGCCTGGCCATCCCAGCACCTATGGTGGGGCCAAATGACGTCCTTCCAAGTCCGGCGACCCCCATCCCTGGTCTCTCAGAGGTCTGCCTGCGACCTCAACAGGTACAGTACATTCGTTACTGGGTGCGTTCGCCCTGACACACTCAGCCCCAGGCAACGCCTCCTCTCACAGCAGCTCAGCCCACCTCACCAGAGTCTAAACCCCACTGCCCCTCCCGGACCCCAAACCTCTTACCTCACCTGCAGCGATCAGACACTTTGCACAAGCCGATCTGGCACCTTGTGACCCCCCGCCTTATAAAAGGCCCCAACAGCTGGCACTCGGGGCTCACACGGGCACCTGTCTCCCGTGTGGCCACTGCTGCCTCTGGCAGTGTAACTACTAAACCCCTTTGCTGTCCTCCGTCTCCAGTAAATTCTCGTACCAACCCGCGTCACTGGCCCACCATCGTGTGGTCCCGCAGGACCAATTTTACGTCTCTGGCTGCTCCCCTCCTGGGGCTGTGGGGACTTCAGACCAGGGTCTTGGAGGAGCTCATCCCGCTGCTGAGACCCCGCCCGCTCCACCCGCCCTGCCAGCGGTGTCTGAGCGCAGCCTGGTCCTGAGCCCGAATGGGGAGGGGAGGTGGGCCGTTTGTGTAAAAAGGGTAGAAACGTGGCCTCTTACGGTCTGTGGTGATTTCGTGGGGCGAGTTGAGCCGCGCGTCTCCACAGGGGGACGTGCTCACATACAGGTGGAACAGGGTGTCCTCCCGTAGCCGGTAGCCGCCCTCCTGTGACCGCACGAAGATGGAGCGCTCGCCGTCCTCCCGCCGCTTGCTGGGGTGAACAGAGGTCAGTCAGTGCCCAGGAGGCCCTGCCACCCCGAGTCAAGCTGTCCTTCCCGGCCTCTGCCCTTGTCACCTGTGCTGGGTTTTCTCACCGTGAGAAAACTTGTGGCCTGGCTGGCGGTGCAGCCGTGTCCGCACCATCCCCGCTGGCCACTTTTCAGGCCCACCCTCACCAGCTCAGCTTCCTCGTATGTGTGACCCTGAATCTGTGCGTGTGTAACACAGCCATTCTGTGGACCACAGGGTGTGCTCGTGGTCCCTGTGAGCCACACATTCTGCATCAGAAGAAGGACAGGGACTGAGGAACAGGGCTCGGCCGCAGCCCCGAGAGGAATCCAGTGCACAGTTCCCTTCTGCATCGGCCAGGCTCCCCCACCTCCTGGCGGCGAGGAGGCCCCGCCATGCCCTGGGCGAGCCTGGCTGCGTCCCCTCCCAGCTCCGGTCCCCACCAGTCACAGGCGGCTCCTTTCTGCCAGTCTTGCTCTTTTTACACGTTCTGCCCCATTGGTGATGGATTCTGAGATCACAGAGGCAGCAGAACAGACATTTTCTCCCCAGGAAACCCTGGAGGCACCCCACCAGCCTCTCTGCTTCCCTGCCTCTGCTCCATCTGCTGCCAGCCCCTCCCTGGACCTGGAGCAAATGCCTGGCCCAGGCTTGTCCCCCTGGACCCCTGAGGGCAGGGGCCCAACACACGGTGCCAGCCGGCGTGACACACGTGGAGGTGGGGGTATTTGGAAATACCTCTGACCGGAAGCTGGTATTTAGGAGAGAAACCCTTCCCACACTTGGATACATTCTACCTCCATTTTCCACCTTCCACGTGCTCGTTGGCCTGTACCCTGGGGGGAACACCCACCGGGCTCAGCTAAGAGCCAGCCACATTGCTGAGGCATTGCTTTCCTTGAGCCTGCTCAGCGCCTCCTGTCCCCACCTGTGTGGCTGCTGCACGTGCTGAGGCTGCACGTGTCACTCCCTGGAGCTCCCCTCCCCCGCAGAGAGCCACAGCAGGGGGTCTGACGAACGCCGCCGCACCGAAGGACACAGAGGGACAGTGTTTCTGGCGGAGACACCCCACTGTGCAAAACACCCTGCGCGTCCACTCCCCGGTGGGATGTTGTCGAGGGAGGTACCCCCAGAGGACAGTAGAGCCGACAGAGCTGGGCATCCGACATCTGGGCACAGGGCTCATGGTCTCCATCACAGGACCCCCCCCCCCCTTAAAAGACAGACACGCAGGAGGGAGGAGGCAAGAAGCTGGGAGAAAGCCCATCTCCAGCTGCCTCCATTGCGGTGCCTGGGATGAGGTCCAGGACCGGGTCTCACAGGGGGCTGGGGTTCAGAAGGACACAGTGGGGGCATGTCCAGGCCATGGAGTCCAGGGGCCCCAGGACTAGGCCTGGGGTGGGAACAGACAGAGCCTAGCGTCTGGGAGGGACCCACGGCCACTGTGCAGAAACCTGTCTGGTAAGAAGGTTCCTTGGCTGAGGAAGTGTCAGGACCAGGCCGGGGCCAGTTGAGGGTGCACAAGCTCTCCCACACTTCTGTGGTCAGATGCGCGAGGAAATACCAACTACGGTCCCCCTGATGTGGCTGGGAGGAGCCTGAATCACTGCCCAACCCACCCCGGCTCCCTCAGGGACCCTGCCTGTTTCGGGGGGACAGGCCCAGCTCCCAGGACGGCAGCCTTTGCTGGTGCTGGGACTGGCAGCTGGAGGCCATGCAGGGAGGAGCCCCGGCCTCACTTAAACCCTGGGGGTGGGGGTGGGAGTGGGCAGTTTAAGCAGAGCCGGTGGCTGTTTCTCTAGGGGACACCTCTGTGCCCCTCTTGCCCAGCCCTGCCTCAGGGTGTGGGCGGTGAACCGGGAAACACTCCACTGGTCGCGGGCAGCTGTGCCGACCCCTCACCCCCTGAACGGCCTCCTTGACACGGGGTGCACTCTGGCCTTTGTTCATGGGGTGCTGCAGTCATGGGGACACCGCCCTGCACGGCCCCCCTGCTCTGGGCAGAGTGCACCCCAGACTCATGTGTTGAAGCCCCAGTCTGTGAGGGTGTGTCCTTGATGGGACAAGCATCTCTGTAAGAAGAGGCCTTTCCCCAGGTGGGGACACAGAGCAGGGCAGCTGTCTGCCAGCCAGGAGGGGGGTGCACCACAACGACCCTGGACCGACCCTGCTAGTCCCTGAGCCCCAATGCCTGGCCCCCAGGCTGAGAGCAGCTGTGATCGTGGATATGGCACCTGCGCCCTTCTCAGTAGGATGGGCCCGTGACACGCGTGTTTGTGCATGTGGGGGATGTGACCCGTGTAATGTGCATGCACCTGCAGACCATCTGCTGCAGTCACTCGTGGGCCTGAGGACAAGGCCCGGCCCAGAGGCAATGCCTGACCAGAACGTGGCTTTTGGGGGCCTGGCTGTCAGCCGTGCAGGTGGCTATGCATCTCCTGCCCGGTGCCTCCTACCCCAGCCCGCTCACCTCAGGTGCAGCTCCAGCTGTGCATACAGGAAGTGGACCAGCGCCCTCCTGGCCACGATCTCCGCGTGGCAGTCGTTGACCACCAGCCCCTGGTCGTTGATGTGGTCGCCACTGATGCACTTGGTCCCCGAGGACAGGACGACCACCTGGGCTTGCCTGACGTCCAAGCCTGTGGGACAGAGAGGGCGTCAGGACCTGCTGCTGCCCGCCCTCTGGGCTCTCCGCTTCGCCTGAGCTAGGGTTCACCTCCCTGCCGCCAGCCAGGGGCACCACGCAGCCGGGCCTGTGCACGGGGCAGGTGCTGGGGGAGGCCAAGTGCGCTGCTCGGCTGTGCTGCCCAGGGGTCGTGTGGGACACCGCTCACTTCTCAAAAGCAGGTCGGGCCCCGAGCGCCTTCCAGCGCCAACTCCGTCTGATGGGCATGGGCGCGAGGGCTGCGTCTCCCCATGTGTGCGACACAGACAGGGTGGGACTTGCCCCCAAACAATCCCGGCCCATGGCGGGAGGAGGCCTGGCCACTGACTTCCACCTGCGGCTCACATGGGCTGAGCGCAGGGCCCTCCCGGCCACCAACCTGACTCCGCAGACGAAGCCCGGGAACCCTGTCCCCGGCCTGTGGTGGGCGGCCAGTCACCCCTGAATTGGAAGATCGCTGACGGGGGCTGACAGTCCTTCCTCCGCCAGGACGGTGCTGTGCCCAGGACGGCGGGGGCGCCCGTGAGGACCGGCCCCTCCCCTCAGCGGCTCTCCCCTGAAGCAGGAGCACATCCCTGACTCTGGGGGGCGAGCCCAGCGGTGAGGAGTCAGAGGAGCAGGCACCACTCCCAGCCATCTGTGCCACGGCTCCTGGGAACATGCAGCCGGGCGGGAGACTGCGGGACACCTGGCCCAGCGCGTCCGTCTCCAGACCGCACCTCACAGCCGCTGCCCGGGGTGCGGGGCCCTGGTGGGAGCTGCCCAGGGCCCTGGCCTCGTCTCTAGAGCTCCGGACACTCAGGCTCACCCACAAGAACAGTACGCAACGTTGCAAGGCAGCAGCTGCAGGAAGCCCTGCAAGTTTTCTGACTCGACGCACAGACTTTCCGCAGGGCAGGTGGGAGGGAGTGACGCCTCCTGTTCCACCCAGCACCTTCTGTCCTGAGACCCCTTACGGCCCCACGGGGGCACAGGAGGGCAGCCCCACCACGTCCCCTCCCCTCCTGGGCTCGTCCAGGGCTGTGCACAGCTGTTTCCTAGCAACCTCGTGGGTCCGTGGTGAGAACTCAGCAGCGAGGCTTCCATCCGTCTGTCTGGTGTTGCCGTGGCTCGGACCCGCTCGGGGAGGACCAGCCGCAGGTGCACCCCTGCTGTCATTAGTGTCACACGTGCTCTTTGTTTAAGAGCAGCCGGTCCCGAGGTCAGACTCACAAACAGGCCATTTTCTGACTCTGAGCCCAGGTTCCTGGCCATGGAAGGGAGGTGATGTTCGCTGTGGCGTAGAGACCCCCTCCTGCCTGTCTTGGCCTCAGTTCCCTTCTCTCTCAATAGGCCCGACTCCGAGGCAGGAGCTGGTGTCTCCTTCACACGAGACAGCAGTCAGAGGCACTTTGTGAACAGAAAGGGTGTTCTGGAAAGAAAGGACGACAAACCAGAAGGCCGGACGCCGGGTTTCTGTGAATGTCTCGCGGGCCGCCGTGCCTGGGGGCCTCTGGGACCGCAGAGTCCTCCTTTCTGCCGACCTCACAGGTCTCACGGGTCAGTGAGGGGAGCTGCATTTTTCTCCCTGCTCGAGGGCAGGAGCCAGAATTTCCACAAACTATTCCAAGAAGGGCGCCAAGAGAGTCTGGGCGGCACCCTGAGCTGGTGACAGTCTGAGCCGGGACCTCCAAGGATGCTGCAGGCGCCTTTACCTGCTGTGGCTGCTTGTTCCCGGTGCTGGACTCCGGGCCGCGTGTGTTCAGTCTGTTCCTGACAGTTTCACGGCCAGTTTCTCCAACAAGTCTGCATCCGGGTCATTTCTCCGATGAGGTGGGGTGCAGACCCCAGGCAGGCGAGAGTGCAGCTTCTGTTTTTAATAAAAGTTGCTTCCCAAAGGCCACATGGTGCTGGGCGTGTGGTCAGTTCTGTATACGAGCCTGCTGCTCTGACATGAAACTTCCTACCCTGAGAACTTGGTTCTAAGCCCAAAGACACCACCCCTCCTGTCCCCACACAGGCTGGCTCTTGCTTTGCGAGATGAGGACGTGGGTGTCGGGGGGAGAAGTGGGGACCAGCCGCTGCCCCGAGACCAGCAAGCAGGATGCGAATTCAGGACAGAGGTCTGCTCACCAGCCTTTCGGGGTGGACCCCAAGTACGCACGGTGGTTACTGGTCACCTCCTTCCTGATAAAATGGGTAACGAGAGTGCGCTGTTACCGTAGGACAACGTGGGAGATGGTCCTAGAAACATACCATAGCGGTCCCACAGAACAGACAGAAAAAGTGATCAAAGAGCTCCTCCCCGCCAAATCCCGGAGCCCAGCTGGTTCCGGGGGATGAGTCTCCCGGCCTTTAAGCAGCAGACGATTTCAAAGCTATTTAATGAGTTCCTGGGCACAGTAAAGATGAGGGAACGTCCAGTGGTTTTTATGAGGAGACGCCCATGTTACCAGTCTACCCACCTGACTACGCCACACAGAGAACTACAGAGGACCCTCAGGGTGGGTATCCAAAATTATGAATAAAATACTACCCAATTATCAGAGGAACAGAGCAACATAGTAATTACTGTAATGTGGGTTTATTCCAGAAATGCAAACATGGATTATCTCAAAAAATTAAAATGCAATACAAAAATACAGTTATAACCAAAGACATTAAAAGGCCATCTGATATAATCCAACAACTGCTTTTGATAAAAACTCAATAAAATAGGGTCTCCCCAGTGTGATCTCACACATACACACACACACACACACCCTCCAGCGTCAGGCTTGATGGAAACACTGAGGGATTTCTCCTGACTTAGGAACACAACAGGAATGCTGCCTTTGTAGCTCCACTGTGTAACATCCACTGAAGCTCTCAGCCAACACAGCAAGAGAGAAATCAGAAGGGCAACAGTTGGAAGGGAGCGGGTACCACGGTCGCCGTTTGAACACGCGTGGTTATACATGGGAAGCTCCCGGGAGCCACTCTAAGTGTGCCGGGTGAGGAGGGGCACCGGCTTGGTGCAGAGAAGTCAGCGGCTTCGTTTACACACATGACAGCCTTAAATGCACATGACTAAGTGCAAGAAGCTAATTACACACTGTGATTCCAACTCCGTGGCATCTAGAAAAGGCACAGCTATGGAGACAGGAAGATGAGTGGCTGCCGGGGGTCAGGGGGAGGGGGGAGCAGGTGGAGCACAGAGGGTTTCAGGGCAGTGACGCTACTCTGTGTGACACTGGAATAATGGATTCATGTCATCATACATTTGTGCAAACTATAGAAGGTACAACACCAAGAGGGAACCCTAATGTAAGCTATGAACTTTGGTTGATTGGAAAAAAAAAAACCTAAAAAAAGAGAACATATAAATGCACTCTTTATAAATTCAGTGGGTGAAGACCTTTCTAATTGTAAGTCAGAGTCCCAAGCTGGTAAAGATGATCAAAATCAAATGCATGAGAAGAAAAACTATTTGTACACAGAAAAACACCTTAAAGACAGTGGAAAGACAATTAAAAACTGGGGGAAATTATAATTTGTATCAGAAACAAAGCACCATTTCCCTAACATATAAAGAACTTCTAGAAAAATAAATTCCTCAGTAGGATAATGGAAAAAGGCCAGGTAAAAACTTCACAGACAACACAAATGGTTCTTAAATATCTGGAAAAGCGTTGTCTCACTGAATAAATAAATATAATCATATAAAAATACAGTGAGATGTAATTCTTTGTCTATCAGACTGGCAAACGTCCAAAGGTTGATCAGTGTGCAGTTGGAAGGGCTGTGGGGAAACCACTGCGCTTACAGTGGCCAGCGGGAGTGGGTGTGGCTGGCACACACCGGAAGGATAATGCGGCAACGTCCGATCACGGCGTCTGAGAGCTCATCCCGCCCCGTGTCCACACATGTGTAGGATGATGTATGCGAGGCAGTTTGCTGCAAGTGTCTGTGGGTGGAATGATGCAACTGACTCGGTGTGGCCCATCCCTGGGGGACTGGGCAAAGCACAGTGTGTGTGTCTGGTATTGGGCTTCCGTGAGCTGGACAGGCAGAGAGGTTCCCTATGGGGACAGACTTCTAAGGGACACTGCTACATGAAACAGGCTGGCACTGCTGCAAAGGCGGGGTGAGAGAGGACACCTGCACAGACGCCCTGGAAGAAAGCTGGCAGGGCTGGGACCCCACCTCACATCCCCACATCCCAGCCAGTCCATTGGCCCGTTACTGTCTCAGGGATGCTGGCAGAGGTGCGAGATCCCTGGACCAGAGACCCAGGCATGTGACTTAGCACTGCAGGCAGCAAGT
The DNA here is from genome assembly GCF_036321535.1 of Camelus dromedarius. Lineage (NCBI taxonomy): Eukaryota > Metazoa > Chordata > Mammalia > Artiodactyla > Camelidae > Camelus > Camelus dromedarius. The sequence goes on from NC_087461.1 coordinate 678,746, forward strand.
GCTCCCTGCTTGCTCTGGGGTCCTGGCCCACCTCGTGCAGCACGTGCAGGGGGACCCTGAGCTTGGGGAGGGAACCTCTTCATCGCAAGTGGTGAGAAAATCCCAGAGAAAAATAGTGCCTCACCCTCAGTGGATGATATGACACTATATATAGAAAATTGCAAACGTGCCACACAGAAACCACGAGAGGTGATAAGAGAACTCGGCAAGGTAGCAGGATACAAGATTAACCTACAGAAATCAATAAAAGACTTAGGAATAAATCTGACCAAGGAGGTGAAAGACTTATACATGGACAACTACAAAACACTGACTAAGGAAATTAAAGAAGACTTAAAGAAATGGAAAGATATCCCACGCTCTTGGAAGAATCAGTATCATTAAAATGGCCACACTGCCCAAGGCAATCTACAGATTTAATGTGATCCCTATCAAATCACCCAGGACATGTTTCATAGAGCTAGAACAAATAATCCTAAAATTTATATGGAACCAAGAAAGACCCAGAATTGCCAAAGCATTACTGAAGAAAAAGAATGAAGCTGTAGGAATAACCCTCCCAGACTTCAGACAATACTACAGAGCTACAGTCATCAAAACATGTGGTACTGGCATAAAAACAGACATATGGACCAATGGAACAGAACAGAGAGCCCAGAAATGAACCTACAGACTTACGGTCAATTAAACTTTGACGAAGGAGGCAAGAATATACAGTGGACAAAAGACAGTCTCTTTGGCAAGTCACGTTGGGAAGACTGGACGGCAGCATGTAAATCAGTGAAGCTAGAGCACTCCCTCACACCACACACAAAAATAAACTCAAAATGGCTTAAAGACTTAAATATAAAACAAGACACTATAAACCTCTTAGAAGAAAACATAGGCAAAACATTATCCTACATAAATCTCAGCAGTGTTCTCCTAGGACAGTCAACGCAGGCAATAGAAATAAAACCAAAAATTTTAAAATGGGACCTCATTAAACTTACAAGCTTTTGCACAGCAAAGGAAACCGTAAGCAAAAAAACGACAACCTATGGAATGGGAGAAAGTATTTGCAAATGATGTGACTGACAAAGCTTAATTTCCAGAATATATAAACAGGTCGTACAACTTAATAAAAAAACAAACAGCCCAAATCAAAAATGGGCAGGAGACCTAAACAAGCAATTTTCCAACGAAGATATACAAATGGCCAATGGACACATGAAAAAATGCTCAGTATCACTAATTCTCAGAGAAATGCAATTCAAAACTACAATGAGGTATCATCTCACACCAGTCAGAATGGCCATCATTCAGAAGTCCACAAATGACAAATGCTGGAGAGGCTGTGGAGAAAAGGGAACCCTCCTACACTGCTGGTGGGAATGCAGTTTGGTGCAGCCACTGTAGAAAACAGTATGGAGATTCCTCAAAAGACTAGAAACAGACCTACCATATGATCCAGCAGACCCACTCCTGGGCATTTATCCAGATGGAACCTGAATTCAGAAAGACACCTGCACCCCAATGTTCACAGCAGCACTACTTACAACAGCCAAGACATGGAAACAGCCTACATGTCCCCATCGACAGATAAAGAAGTTGTGGTGTATTTATACAATAGGGTATGACTCAGCCATAAAGAAGAATAAAATAATGCCATTTGCAGCAACATGGATGGACCTAGAGATTGTCATTCTAAGAGAAGCCAGGAAGAGAAAGAAAAATACCATATATCACTCATATGTGGAATCTTAAAAGGAAAGAAGAAAGAGGACACCAATGAACTCATCTACAAAACAGAAACAGACTTGCAGACATAGTAAACAGTCTTATGGTTACCAGGGGAAATGGGGTGGGAAGGGATAAATTTGGGAGTTCGAGATTTGCAAATGTTAACCATTATATACAAAAATAAATAAAAAACAAATTTCTCCTGTAGAGCATAAGGAACTATATTCAATATCTTGTAATAACTCTTAATGGAAAAGAATATGAAAACAAATATATGTGTGTACTTGCATGACTAGGACATTGTGCTGTGCACCAGAACTTGACACACTGTAACTGACTATACTTCAATTAAAAAAAGAATGCCGGCTCAGATGTGTCTGGTTTGTGATGGACATGACTGGACAGAGACTGGAAGGAAAGATTTTCACTTCTGACAAAGGGTGGGGGAGACTCCCCTCTGGGGACCCCATTCACCCTGGGCTGGAAGGGGGACCCTCAGCCCACTCCATCCTTTACCAACTTGTGCCACGCTCCCTGTGTCTTCTGCGCTGATCAACTAACCGTGCACAGCGGTGGGTGGAGAATGGAGCGACCAAATTCTTTACATGGTTTCTTTTGGAAAACGTACCCGTTTTGGCTCTGACCCTCAAAGCTCAACTCTCAGCAACCATCAGTGAACCTTGAGGTCCCGGGGGGTGGGTCTCTGAGTGAGCGAGCTGGGTTGAATGTGGGAGTGTGGGGGCTTATGGCCTGGGCGCACCTGAGCTATTCCTGCCTTGGCTCCATGGAGGCCAGGTGGGCAGAGACGCAGCCCGCTGCTGCAGAGAAGAGGCCAGGCACTCCAGCAGCCGTGCTCTGATCCTGGCGCTCCTTCTGAGGCCCAGCTCCCGAGATCCTGACAGGAGCCCATTTAGCTGTGTGTCCCTGCGCTACAGGGAGGTGCCAAGGCCACCTGCCTGCCTTCCCAGCGGCTCCACCCTGTCCCGCCATGTCCGCCTCATGGCACTGAGCTTGCTCCGTGCATGAGGGTCCGGGGGCTGTGGCTGCTTTTCTAAATTCACTGGGTACAGGAACCTCTGGGCCACTGTTAAATAGTGGTATGTGACCTCAGCCCCCCACAACATGAAAGCCAAGACTTGAATGGAAACCAGCTTGGAAGATTCCTGTGAACAGTGTGCCAGGTTATCACGGGCGGGTAAGTTTGGGTGGGTGGGTACATGGAAAGCAGATGCAGAATTTTCATTCTTCCGAGCAGCTAACGTACAGACAGCCGGGGACAGGGTCTGTGGCCTGAAATGGGAGCTTCTGTTAAGCGACTTGGGAGCAGAAACCTCTAGCCAGAAGAGGCCGTGTCTGCATGGCCACGGTCACCGCCTGGCCCGGGTCCACCAGGCTCAGAGGGTCCGCAGACACCGGGGACCGAGTGGGTCCGGAGGTGCCATGGCCCCGTCTGCTGTCGGGGTGGTAAAGGGCAGTGGCGTTTTGTCAGTGAGCCTGCGTGCTGACGCCTGGTTTTGTGTGTAAGCCGTAAGCCGAGGGTGTGGAGCGGGCGCAGTCATCACAGACTCAGTAATTCCCTCTGGAGGAAGTGCTCCCAGCGGCCCGCCTGGCCTCTCCTTCTGGGGTCTGCCGGCACTGCCAGTGGTGCGGGCATCAGCTAGTTCGACAGCACCCTGGGCAGGCGAGGGAGGCCCCCTGCTCCGAGGTCCTCACGGCACCGAAATATGACTGACTAACACGAAAAATGAACGATCCAGCTATTTCAAAGCTGCTCGCCTTTTCCCGTGGAGACAACGTGGGCTCATTCTGCAGACAGATTCACAAGCAGCCCTGACGGGGACGGGTGGTCCTGACCTGGACGTCACCTCAGGTCCCGGACTGGGCGGGCCTGCAGCTCCGGGGAAAGACGGCCTGGGAGAGGCACCGAGCAGAAGCAGACATGGAGCTGACCCCGATCCCAGCCCACAAACCACACCCAGCCCCGCGGGGCAGCTGGGAACAGGGTGACCAATGGGAGGGGTGAGCCCCACTGGAACTGACCTCCCCCAAGTCCCTGGGCCACAGGAGAGGCTGAAGACTCTGAGAGGGGGAGCTGGCGTCTTCCTGGGGGTCTGGCCCCACAGGTGGTGTCTGACTCACAAGGGGTTGCACAGGCCAGGCCCCTATGGGAGGTGGGTCTGATGACTTGGGGGCCGAGCAAAGATCTCTGCAGTGCGACAAGGATGCGTCTGGCACCCCTGCCCTGCAGACCCTCCTGTCCCATGTGGTGACCCAGTGACCAGGGCGCCTGGGGCTGGAAGAGCTCCTTTGAGGCACCCCCACTGCTGGCCCGTTGGACACTGGCTCCCAGCCGTCCCCCTCACCTGGTCCTGTGGAGACTGTGTGGCACATCTGCAGGACACCCACCTCCTCCCCAAGGGGCTGCCAGCTGGCTGCTATGGCTGGGACAGGGTGAGGGAGAGGCCAGGAAGCATTGGGACGCCAAGGTCCGGGGTGTGGTGCACGTGGAGCCGACAGGCCCCACGGCGGCTCAGGTTCACGACGGGTGAGTTATGTCCCAGCGCCAACACTGAGGGCTCCACGCGGTGGGAATCTGGCAATGCCATACTTAGTACACGTGTTTGCCGCCCTCCCTCTTCCTCCAGACAAAGTGGAATGAGGCACGCTCACCATTGGCAGGGAGCCGTGCACTTGCCTTCCCTCTGGGACGGGCTGAGCGGCACCCGGCCTGGCGGTAGCCCGCCTGCCATCTCAGAGGGGCAAACGCAAGACAGCTGATCTGGGCGACGAGCAGCCTGCTTTTCCTTGCCCCGAGGATGACTGACAAGACCGCCCCGGAGCGAAGACCAGACACAGGAGAGTCCAGAGCCCCCATAAATGATTCACAGGCTGTGGGTTCGGGAGGCGCCTTCCCATTTCTCGTCTCCGTCTGCTGCTCCATGTCCACAGGGAGGTTGCCGGGCTGCCTGGGAAGGGCCCCAAGGGGAAATCTCGCTCCCAGGAATTCTGCCCTCCGCAGGGCACCTCTCTGCCCACCTCCCAATACGGCTGCGTCCTCCTGGACTGAGGGATGTGAGGTATTTTCAGCGCACGCAGCCAGCGACCATCTGGCTGGGCAGTTAAAACTCCCTGGCTAATGGCTGATGGCACAGGTGGGCTGATGTGGGGAGGGGTGGCGCCTCCCCTCGGCTCCTGTCCCTCCCCTGACCTGTCCGAGTGCTGGCCTGCCTGGAGGACCGTCTCCAGCGGGAGTTGCCCCCTTCCTCACTTCCGCCCCGCGGGTACGTGACCAGGCGGCACAGCTCTGCCACGTCCTTGCCCAGCTGTCAGCTCGGGGCTAGTGTCCTTTCCCAAGCTCTTGTGGAAAACAAGATGGATGTTGTCAGTGAGAAAAGTGGATTGCAGAAGTTGAAGAAAAAGGAGCAAGTGAAGAGCTGTCAGGTAAATTAAGAAATTTCCAGGAACACAGAACAAAAGGTAGACTAATAACAGGGAAGGGTTGAAAAAGACTGAGAATTAACTCAGAACACTGAGAACTCGACAAAAATGGGGACGAAGGAAGAAACCTATTAGAGCAATGACGCCAAAGAACTACACGAGTGAACAGCTCACACGCGCCCAGGATGGCGGCAGGCTCCAGCCACACGTGCTATGGAATCACGTAACATCCAGGTGAAGGGGCCCTTCCCTCCTGTGGGCATGGCTGGGGCGACCACTGTCCGTCGGACAGGGTGTTCCAGTCGGAGGTATCAGATACGAGATAATAGAAAAATCCCTTCAAAATCCTGAGGGCAGATGAGCTGGATTCAAATCCCCCCGGAAAACCCTTCCAGAAACACAAGAACCAAGTCAAGACATCGAGGGAAACACAGGTGTTCCTTCTGAGACAGAAGGGACGAGCTTGGAGCTGGAGGCCGTGGTCCAGGAGGCAGTGCAGGGCCCCCTTGGTTGGCCAGGGCGGAGGCCGCCAGCAACGGAAGTGGGTCTGTGTGGAGGTCACATGACTCAGCTCTGTGCCAAAGGCCGGTGAGAAAAGGAGGACCGGGGGCTTGGGAAGTTGCTGCTTAAGCAAGAAGTCTGTCTGCTTGAACCGACCTTACATGTGACATGCATTTGAGCCGGTGGATGGAGCAGCGAGAGTGTACGTGACCCGACGGGAGCTGGTGCCCTTTCTGGAGAGATGGTCCTGCCACTGGGAGCCCTGGTACTTCCCACCCCCTGCCTGGGACGGTGACTGTAACGCCCTGACCGCGTAGACGCCGCTCAGTGGTCTTCAACCCTGAGACTCACAGCACAAACGAAACACAGACGACTTAATTATGGAACAGAACAGAGGACACATATTGCCAGTTATGGCAACATGAAACTACTCATACGAGTCTGGGGGCTGCTTAATCGACAGACAGGCAGCGGAGAGCACCGTCTAAACTCGCCAGGGTAAAAAGTCAGGTATCAAGTGTCCCATCTACAATTACAAATATTTTACATGCAGTGATGAAAAATTCAACAGGATCCACTTTTAACAGTGTGAAACAGCAGGTATCGCTTAAAATGCGCAAGCTGGAAATCGAGAACCTACACAGTATTTAGAGTCACAAGAACGAAAGTGAAAAATGACTGGAAGTGACTGCCTCCGAGTCTGCTCGGGCCCGGGGGGTGGGTGGAGCACGCGGCTTCTCAGTCCTAAGTTCTCTTCTGTTTGCGTTTTTACCAACAACTGCATTATTTTGATAAAAGCAAACCCTATTCTGTTCAGAAGTGTGTATTTCTGCCATCATGTTTCTCATTATGGCGACAGGAGGGTCTCAGCCCCTCACCTGAGAAGATGTTACTGATGTGGCTGAGCTGGGATCTCACCTCTGGATGGGGACGGCGAGGGATCATGTTTTATTTCAAAATAAACTTAATTCTGCAGCACTGTGGTGTACATAACTGCAGAAACTAGAGTGAGACACCTCAGCCCCTCAGAGTGTCCGAGGCACTGGCTCGAATGCCTGGACCAGAATGAAGATTAAACGCACGTCAACTGGAAGTAAATGGATGTGTGAAAATATCCCTATTAGTAATTTTGCACAGTTGTCCCTAATCTCTTTTTAATCAACATGTTTATTAAATCTTTTCTTTCTAACAGGAAAGTAAGCTTCAGCGATTTATTCAACGCTATTAAACTACTAATCAGCGCAGGTTTATCTCACAAAGTCTCACTTTCATGTGATAAATCCAGTTCACATAAATAAACTGCCTGTAGATGAAGCAGTGTATTCAGTGGCCACTTAAAAGCACCGTTTCTACCCAAGTCTTTGTAAAGTATCTCTGTTTCCCAAGGGACGTCTGAGAGCAGCTTCCCAGACTCCCCGGAACTGAACTTCCCAGAAAAGCAGACCTGGATGCTGGACAGACACAGCTCCAGAGCTGGGAAACATTGAAAAACGGCCCACTGGTCCTCCTGCGTGGCTTCCGGGGCTGGAATCTCGAGCAGTAAAGAGGAAGCACTGGCGGGTGCCCCTCCTTCACACTCGCGGGGCAGCCCAAGCGAAATTAAACCACATCATCCTAGAATCCGTGCAGAGAAACCCACGTGGACACTCCACACTTAAAATCTGCCCAAGTTCGTGGCTGTAACACCGCAGCCCTGCCTGGGCCTCTTTGACAGTTCTTTTCACATGGGGTCTACACTTGAGGGTCCTGGGGGCAGCGCTGGGGCTGTTCCGTGCACGGCTGTTTGCCCAGAAGCCAGGAGGCCTGTCGCACATGGAGGCGCTAGGCAGTGACCTGCGCACGGGCTCTGGGGCACCTGGCATGACTGGGGCCACCTCTCCGAGCGCTGTGTGTATGGGGACCCCTCCAGGCAGGTCTTTTGTCGTCCCATCTCACAGGCAGGGAACCGAGTCCTGAGAGATCAGCTGGCCTGCGGTCACACCACTGGTGGCAGGAGCCACTGGGGTTCAGCCTGACACCACCCCCACCGTGGCCTGGACTGTCTCGTCCCCAGTGGGGTGGCATCTTTCCCTGGCACCCGAGATGGTACAGAATGGGGTCCAGCATCTAGAAGTGTCCTGTCGACTAGTGGCTGCCAGTGGCCGCCTGGAAGGAGTCTTCACTGGTGCAGCTCTTAGCCCTCCACCTGGGGCCTTTCTTGTCCTACGAAGGGGTGGAGGGTCCCCAGCGTGGGGGCGGGCCACTTGCCACCAGAGCTGGTATATCCCTGACAGAACAGAGTTACCTTTGACACTATCCCAATAAAGCAGTTTTCACGTTTCAAAGTTTTCATGTACTTTACCCTGCTCACCAGGTTACACCGCGCGAGGCATTTCTACTTCCATTTCACTAAGACGCCCAAAGTGGAAAGGCTAAGTGACATGTCCTCGCGCTAAAACTAAGCCAGTGCCCGGAGTGCTTCTGCTCTGACTCCAGGAGCCTTGGACCGGGTGACACAGGGGCCCAGGCGTCTAGCGGAAGAGGGAAGATGGGCCGCGCACCTGGCTCTCGGTCGACGTTTCACGTACACGTTTGGGGACATCAGGTAGGCCGTCTTTCCAAGTCTTAGACTTGGTCCACACTCACAGAGAAAGTGCGTGCACGCGAAACTTAAACAGCACGAAAGTCAATTTTTTTTTTTTTTTTTTACAATAACCATTCTCTGAGAGGTCATTCGGGCATTGCCCGCCCACCCCAAACTGTGGAACTAGAAACAGCTGAACTCAAACAACCAGCCGGTTAGTATTACTAATAGGTTAGTAATGAGATGTTTTCAGCAAAACCGACTGCGTCAGATTAAGCACCGCTTTCGCCCAACCTGAGCGGCCTCGGCCTGGAGGGTCCGAGGGCTGTTTCCCCGGCCCGGCCTCGAGGCCGAGGGCGGAGGCCCTTCAGTGAGCGCCTGGGGCCGAAGCCCCCGCGGCGCGGCGGGAGGGACGGGTCTCCGGGCGGGCGTGCGCCCCGCGGGGCCCCAGGCCTCCTGGGCAGGCGGGGAGGGGGCCTGCGGCGACCCGAGGCCGGCCTGGCCTCGTTGCCGCCTCCTACAGATTCGACCCTGCCCGCCCTGCCCGCCCCGGGGGCGCGCGACCAGCCCAAGGGACAGAGAGCCGGTCCGCTCTGGGGGGACGTCGTGCAGCGCGGACGGCGGGCACGGGGCGGCCAGGGCAGGGCGGCAGCCCTTCGCCAGCGTCACCGGGTCTCTGCGGCTTCGCTCCCCTGGGCGCGTCTTCGGGGGGCGGGGGAGCCCTGGTTCCCAGGCCCGGCGCGCGCCCCGCGGAAAGACACGAGGCCTTACCTTGGGTCATGACGATCCCCGCCAGCGCTTTGTGGCGGGCGTGCGCGGCCGCCAGGCCCCCGCTCAGCTCGTGGAACTTCTGCGTGACCAGCTGGGACACGGAGTCGGCGAATTCCTGGAAGACACAAGCAGCAGGGCCTCTTTGACGGCTGCGCGACGGCACGGCCGGCCCCCGCCTCCAAGCGGCGTCCGCATGCGCAGTCGCCCCAAACGTCGCTGCCTCGACGCCGACGGAGCCCCACCCCCCGCACGGCCCCGGGGGCGGAGCCTTGGGGGGACCGCCCCCCCGCCTCTCCTGCGGCAGTGCTTCCTTCAGGGAGGACCGCCCGGTGACGTCCTGAGAGGCGTCGGGATGCGCACGCACTGCGTAATCGGCCCGCTTTCTACCGTGTCGCAGAACCCGTCCTAGACGCCCCCAGACCTGCGCCTTTCCCGTTTCTGCACACGTGCACACGCACGTACGTACACGCGCGCACACATACAACAGACACGTGCACACACACCCCCTGCAGGCCCCTGCACGTGCGCACACACACGCACAGACACACACACGCACACAGGTTCAGACAGTGCTGCCACCGTACTGCGCGCACACACATACACACCAAGCTGATAGAACCCTGGGTGCGGAGTTTTCTAAGTGACCCGTGTTTCTAGCAGCCTCACACGTGAGACCCACAGGCCCGTGTCTCCCAGAGAGCATGGCTTTGTTGTCACACCCCCCTCCGCCTGGCCCCACGTCTGCAGCGACCTGACGCTCGGTGGGGCCAGGGCACCGGTGTCCCCACTGAGGAACCTTCAGTTGGAGGCAGTTCTCTGTGTGGAGGTGGGGGGCTCTGAACGGCACGGGGCGGCCCCTGTGCCCAGATCCACTTGCCCCACGTGTCTCTGTGGCCATCACTGGGGCTTCCCTCGAGGGGGCCTGACTCGCCACTGGCCTGCGGTGCGTGGACTGAACACGCGCCAGACACGCTGCCCACGCTTCCCGGCTTCTGGGCCAGTTGGCGGCGCCGGGGTGGGGAGGCGGGTGGGGAGGGGGTGCGTCCCCCAGCCCCAGCTTGTTTCCGAGGCTCCATCGGAGCCCTGTGGGCTGTGGCCGGTGCAGAGCAGGCCAGGGGACCTGCAGGGAGGACAGAGACAGCCCCGGCGGCGTCCCGGGAGGCCCCTCCCCTCTGAACCGCAGGGGCTCCGTCAAGACCTTTTTCTTTTTTTAACGTCTCCTCCCCTATAATCCTTTCTTCTTTCTTTAGAGTCCTTGACATTTCTGTTAAGCATATTTCTCAATTAACACTTTATAAAGGTAAATGAAAAAGAAAAAAGCAAAGATTTCTCTACCTTTTCTTACTCTGGCTGGTGGACTATCTAACTGAAACACAGAAGGCACTTAGTCAGCGGGTTAGAATTTATCTCGTTGGTATTTAACCGGTGTGACTTCCTAGGGTGGCTTTGAAAAGTCTTGCTTCTGGTTTTGCCAGGGAGAATTCTATGGAATGTTTATGCAGTGACCTGCGACCCTTAGTTTTTCTGGTTTTAAAATTCAAAGGAAGACAAGTTGTGATTAACGGTCTGCACCAGAGAAGGAGCGTCTGTTGTCTCCTTCCAGACCTGCTGGGGCCTTCGAGAAACGAACTGGAGAAACCTGGCCTTGGAGCCGCTGCCCGGGCCCCCGCCCTGCCCCGTCTCCCCCCGGCACCCCATCTACTGCGTCACAGCCACCTTCAGTGGTGGGTTTTACTCAGGTCGCACACATGTGACTGCAGCTGCATGCAGCTGTCCATCGCTGGATTTGTGTACGTGAGGGGGTGCCGTTGGTTACACGGGGTGTTGGAAACTAGGCAGGAACTTAGAGTCATGTGGGGAGATGTGCGCTTACGTCTAATGTGACGCCAGTCGTTTTTTTTGTGTGTTTTAATCACTTGGGATTTAATATATACAATCAACTTTGGTTACTGCAAAGCAGATTAATCAGACATTGAAAGAATTTGATTTTTCCCCACCTGCACTTGGTTTACGGTAGAACCAGCCGAAGTGCTCAAAAACAAGCTTGTGTCCCAGGTTATTTTTATAAATTCAAATTCCGGGGCATGTCTGTGGCCTGCACAGGGCATCTCCAGTCTCCTGGGATGGAGGCCTGCACCCAAACTAACAGCAAACTACTGAGTGGTCAGAGCACGCGGGCCGAGCGGTACCGCGTGACTTCTTTCTGGAGTAAATAAGACCCCCCCACCCCCACCGACGTGAGACCAGGGGGTCAGGACAGGCCCTGGCGCCCACCTCGGGCTCCTTCAGGGCAGGGAGCACCCCCTCAGCTCCTGGGGCACAGTCTGGCAGGATGTGTGGGAGGCGAGAAGCCAGCAGGGGCCAGGAGTGTGGAGGGACTCAGAAGGGGCTCTGGAACGAGCGAGCCTGTTGCCCCCTCCCCCAGCCACACACTCCCTAGAGATTCTTCCTTCCCACAGAGGAGACAGGGGAGATGGACAAGGAGGGAGCCAGGCTGAGCCCCAGAGGTGCCCGAGGGCCTCGTGACCCTCAAGGGAGAAGGTGCTGCAGAGACAGAAGGGGTACCCCAGAGACGCCTGCACCATGTCTGGTCCACTGAAGTCCTTGGTGGGGAGAGGAGGGGGCCCCACAGAGACCCACCCACCGTGTCTGGTCCAGTGAAGTCCTTGGTGGGGAGAGGAGGGGGTCCCACAGAGACCCACCCACCGTGTCTGGTCCGGTGCAGTTCTTGGTGGGGAGAGGAGGGGGTCCCACAGAGACCCCCCCATGTCTTGTCGAGTCCAGTCCTCAGGTACAAGCAGAGTCCTGGTGGCGAGACCCCCTCCAGACAACCTCTGGGTGGGGTGGTCTGGCCACCAGGACAATGACAGGTGAGGGTCTGGGTGGGGTCCAGGGTAGGGCAGTAGCGGCTGGACCCCGGACAAGTGAGATGCCAGCTTTGCGATATCGAAAGTCAGATGCAAGTCCTGCGCAGAGAGGCTGTGGAAACCCGCTCCAAAAATCCTGACTAATGAGTGTTATTTGCAGCTCGTGGTCTTTGTGAAATATGAAAAGAAGAGCCCTCCCGCTGTCCTGGCTGCTGGTAAGTCAACACCTCCTCCAGGAGGCCCCCCAGCCTCTCTCAGGGCAGCAACAGCTGCGGATGGGCGTTTGGCGGGGGGGGGGGGGGGGGCGGGGCGGGGTCTGCACCTGAGGTGCGCGATGTCGGTGCTGCTGGCGCGCAGAGTGGCCCCATGCTGAACACGCTGCACAGCGTCTGTCCTTCTTAAAGCGGAGATGCGGCCCCCGCTACCACGGCAAATCACCAGCCCTATGCAAGCAGGAAAAATAAACTAAGTAGGAACACCCAAAGCCTCAAACTTCACTCATTTCCAACACTAATATTTTGAATGGCTTAAGTAAATACAATGTGTTCAAATTTGCAGTCACTGTCTTCAGGGTAAAACTGACATTCAGCCGAAGTGGTGAGGATATGAGAATCGACGGATTACGGAGGAGACAGCCCTCCATAAATATTTTCCTGCTGAAATCCTGCCCTCGGGTTTCTGATGCGGAATATCCAAAAGGTTAGATTTGCATGTGGGTGGGGCCAGGCAGATCGGGACCGGTACCCACAGCCCCCGCTGGTGCACACCCACACTGGTGTGCGCAGCACGTGCTGGGCGGGGGCACCTGCAGGCAGGGCACGAGGGGCCTCGTGGACGGTCCACCGCATCCACACCGGGAAGGTGGGAGAAACTGTCACCAAGAACGGTCATTGAGCCCCCAGACATCAGGCTACGGCCTCAGAGTGACCCTAGCCAAGGGGAGATGCTCCTCCCCAGCTTCCAGCTCAATGTTCCTCATGTTTCCAGGGAAAAGGCGTCTCTAGGTCTTGGTCATGATTCCTGTTTGCTGACAATGGCGATAACATCGCATTAATGTCAATGCCAGGGACTGGCAAACACCGGTGTCCAGGGAAGTAGCTCAGGCTGACTGTTCAGTTATTCTCAACCCCAGATGACCAAGAGGCAGAACAAATCTGCAGGAAGGCACGGAAGATGAAAGGCCTGCCTCCCCCTTCCCACGGCATCGCGGACAGAGCTCCGAGCCTGGAGCCGGAGGACCGGGCTGGAGGTCCTCCCCCTCTGCTCCGGGCTGTACAGCTGATGGGCAGCGACCTCCTCTGAGCTGCCCGTCTCCTTCCTGGAAAGGGGGCATCACAAGAATCACCCCAAAAGGCCATGAATCCGATTCTCCACATGGACACACCTACCCAGGCATCTCCTGGGAACACTCTGGATGGCGCATGTTCTTTAAAATGTCCCCAGGAGCAGTCAGGCCCACGGAGACCAGGGGCTGCACATGGACGGAGGCTGGAGAGGGCTGCCCTTCAAGGCTGGCCCTCACCTGTCTGCGGGCCACAGGGAGCCCAGGGACGCGCCACCAGACTTGCCTTTGGGGAGCACTGCTGGCGCTGGGATGGGCAGGTAGCAGCACGAGGCCACGTCACAGTGTCCTCGCCTTGGAGACCGTCCCGACTGCAGAGTGAGAGGGGCAGTGGTGCCTGGGCTGACCCTGGGACCAGCCGGGAGGAGCCCGGGGGAGGCCAGCACCACTATGGCCTCCGGTGAGTCCTCTCGGGGGTCCTTGGCCCCCAGATGAGCTGCCCATCCAGTGCCCTGCAGAGCATGGGGCACCGCACCCCCGAGACCAGCCAGCAGGTGCGTGAGCAGAACAAACGACTGTGGTTTTGAGCCGATGGGTTTCGGGCTGGTCTGTGACACAGCGCCAGCGACCAAAGCAGACGCGATACATGTGCTGTCAGGCCACGAGGGGCTGCTGTCTGGCCGAGGGCTCAGACCACGCAGGTCCAGACTCGGGTCCTAGTGCTGCTAGTGGACATCACTTAGGCGTGGGTTTCCTCCCTCTCAAGTAGGAACAGCGCCTATGCCGTAGGGTGGTTACCGGGGAAACGAGAGCCTGGCCCCGACGCTCAGTACCTGGTCCTCTGGCCTTCACTGTTGTTGTCCAGACTGTGTGGACATGAAGCCTCCTGGACACAGCACAGAGACACCTCCCGGAGATACCCCCCTTCAGCTCCGCTGAGGTCTTCTCAGCAGGAGGCTGATTAAGGACGTGTGTTTCGATGCCATCAGGCAGGCACGCACACGCACAGACACACACCACCCCCTCACACATGCCGTGCGCCCCAACCACAGTATGCGTTTGCCTTGGGGACTTGCAGAGTGCCCCCACCCCTGCCAGCTAAGCTGGGAAGGCGGATTTCGGAGCCGCTGTTGTGAAAAGCTCGCTCGTGTTTCCAGAACGGCCTGGGAGAGGCAGAGTGGAGACTGTTTCTCAAGCACTTCTGCTTTCATTTCATCTCTGAACCCATCCCCTGGGAAGAGAATCAATCAAAGTTTGCTGAGCAAGACGCTAATGAAATGGAGACGAAGCAGACAGGGTCCTCGATATAAAAAAGCCTGTAACACAAACATCGCGCAGCCCTCGGTGCCGACGCCCCCTGGGGCTGGGAGCCTGCCCGGTGCCCGGTGCCCGGTGGGGCCTGTTTCCCTGAATCCAGATTGTCCTCGAGGCTGCAGTCATTCCCCAGTTCATAGACCAACAAGCTGGGGGAGGAGGTCAACCGTGCAGCAAGGGCGCCGGAGAGTGAGCCGTGGACCCGGGTTCACACGCATCGTCTGACCCCAGTGGGTATGAAGCCCGGTCCTGCCTCCGAGAGCTGCTGTGGGGCAGGGAGGATGCCGGGGCTGCGGCACCACCGACACCCTCAGCCCAAACGGGCACGGCCAGGCTAAGCGGCGCACATGTGGTCGCAGAGACCTGGGCATGGCGACGGAAGCTCGGCCCCTCCCCCAGTGTGGGTTTTATGACTGCCCTAAGTCATACAGTGACCCAGGGTTTGGAGGAGGACTTCCTGGAGGAGGCAGGCCCCTTCCCGGATACTCTGGATCAGACCGTTGGGCCGTGCACCCAGGGCTCAGACACTCTGCTGGCACTCTGGTCTGCAGTCCCCACCCGCCTCCTCTCGCCGGGCTCCAGGTGGGCCCCCTTCTCTCTCTTTGGAACACACAGGCTTTCCCCCACACGGTGCTGCTGTGAGACCCCACCAAACGCAGCCTCAGAGGAAGACCACCACCCTCATTCCTGCCCCTGAATGTGCTGAAACCAGTGGAGAAAATCTCGGAGCAGAACAGCGAGGTTCCCCCTGCTCTTGTCTCCCCGGGGAGGGGGTCCGAGCTGTGGGCCGTCTGCTGAATTCTCTGCCTGTGGACAAGAAGTCCCCTTAATACGCCAGGAGGGACGGGTTCGCGTCGACAGGGCTGGGGGCTGGTCACATTCGTGATCCCAATTTCCTGGGCAGAAGGCGTTTTTCACCTTGTATCGTTGGCGTTTTTAAAGTTACAGTAAAGAAACAGGGAAAATGAAGGAACGGTTTTCAGAAACTAAAGGATCTGCATAAAGCAAAAGGGGGCACAGTTGTGTGAATGGCTGTTGCTCTGTTGGTGACAAAGGTCTGGCTGTGTTAAGAGCTGGCCTCCACCTGCCCCCTGCTGTGTCTGGCAAACACATGACACCCTCTGCTTTTTGCTATGTATTTCATGAATTAGCCCGGCCATTTTCCGGCTCATCAGTTCCTCCAGCAGAGACTGGGTGCAAAACAGGGGCCCCCAGTCGTGGGTCACCACGAGCAGTGCAGGTGGGAAGGAGGGTGGTCCCAGCCCCCACACTGACCCTGGGTGGCCCCCTGGAGCCAGCCAGCCACAGGGGGAGCATCTATGGGTGTGGCTGGGAGTGGCATGCTGCCCGGCCACAGTGACCCAGCTGGGCAGGGCGGGGGTGGAATTCAAATCCAGATGCTTGAATCGAGGGCTTTTTAATAATTGAGGCTTTCAGAAAAGCCTAAGATAAGAGAGCCCATGTTCATTATTGGGGTAACTGAGAGCTGAGGGCAGTGTGCACGGATATCTGCACATCTGCGTAGCCATTAAGCACGTCTGTGGTTCTTCACAATTACCTACGTTGTTAGGCAGCCACAATTTGTTCACACAGGTTAACAGTAGTTACTGCTTTAACAATTAACTTAAATTGGAATACAATGAAGATGTAGAAAATGCACTAAAGCCGCACTGGCAAATGTAATATTTCTGTTTCTGTCAAACTGGTGCTTCCTGATGTAGCCGGGAAGATACTGTGCATCTGGGTTTAATTAGAATCTTTAAATTCTCATTAGTGTGCCCATATGAGGGCACTAACAGATGACGTCCTCTGTTTGGGTTGATTCATGGCTGTTTGAGTTCATCTGGATGTGAAAAGCCGTAAACAAGAGGAATCATGTCAGCACGCCGAGAGAAAGGATTCTCAGCAGATAACACAGTTGTTTCATAAAGGAAGTAATGTTCACGCTCTTAGCTTGCGTTAAATTCAAGAAAAGTTTTTTAGCGATTGCCTAAATAACAAGGGGTGCTAACACCAGTTTTGCAAAATTACCAGTGACATCAGTGTCGCATTCACTTTCAAATGTAAAGGATAAACTCTCAGACCCCTTTGTCTCACCATTTGGCCCCAAATCTGCTCTTTACCCTGAAAGCAGGTTCCATAGAGGAGAGAGAAACTAGGTGAAAATTGCTATCATTCCAAACGGCGCATCTGCAGGGCGAGGCTGTCCTTGTGCATTTCTTCAAGGTCACGGGGAGGCCCCCCCACAGCTGTTTCCTTGAACATGACGAACAGGGGAGAGACGGCTCGGAAAGCGCCCATTCTCCAGCTGAGCCTCCACCGTCGAGGGGGTCAGTGCCTCCATGCCCTGGACGCAGACCCGCTGTTGCCGGGACGCCTTTGCCCGGCCCTGGCGCCGGCACACTCGCTGGAACCAGGGCCAAGCCCAGGGCCGGTACACGTGCCACTCACCTTGCAGCCACCAGCAAGTGAAGGTCTTTCCCGCTGAAGCCAGTCCTTAAGCCTGGAAGAGAGGACCATTCCTTCAAGTGCACAGACACCAAAGCAGACCCGACGCCGCCGGAGGGCGCGGCGCACTCTCGGGCAGCCCCCGGGAGCCGGAGGCCCGTGAGCTTCCTGACAAAGATTTCAAAATAAGTATTTTAAAGAAGCTACAAGAGAACATCAAAGTCAGGAAAACAATTCAGGAGCAAAACGGGGCATTTAACAACGAGGGCAGTCATGGCGCAGAATCAAACAGAAATTCCGGAGTTGAGGCACACAGTGACTGCGATGGAAAAAATGCAGTGGAGAGCGTCACCGGCAGACCCGAGTCTGTGCACTCAAAGGCAAGTCATTAAAATTATCCAGTCAGAGGAGAAAAAAAAATAATACAGAAGAGTGAAGAAAGGCTTTGGCGTTTATGGGACACCATTAGTCGAACGACGGATGCATTATGGGAGCCCAGAAGAGGCAGAGGGAGAAAAAGAGGCAAAAAGCGCATTAAAGAAATAGCAATAAAAACCTTCTTAAATCTGGGGCAAGAAATAGACACACAGACTCAGAAGCCAAAGGATCTCAAGTAGGTTAAGCGTGAAGAGGTCTGTGTCGAGACACACGTAATTATATTGTAGGTGTCAGAGAGAGGCGTTTGAAAGCAGCGAGAGAAACACCCTAAGATCACCAGAGGATTTCTCAGCAGAAACCCTGCAGGCGGCAGGGGCAGGGGGTGATTGCTTCAAAGTGTGAGCGAAAGCAGAAGTCAGTCAAGAACACTACACTTGGCAAAACAATTCTGTGAAAATGAAGCTTAGAGAATGTCTTTTCTAGGAAAAACAAAGACTGAGGGAATGTGTCACCACCAGCCCTGCCTAACAGATGCTTAAGAGTTATTCACATGCATGCACACTCATGTGCACACACATGTGCACACACAGAAACACACGCACACACGTGCAAGCTGGAATACTACACACCCTTTAAAAAGGAAAAAACCCACTGTTTGCGACAACGTGGACGGCCCTGGAGACACTGTGCTGAGAGAGATCACCAGACACAAGACCGACATGGCATGACTGCACTTCTGTGTGGAATCTAAGACAGTCAAATTCACAGACGTGGCAGGAATATCTCAGATTTGTTTAGAACAACTATGACGCGGAGCTGGCCCCTTTGGGTGTATTCGGGGAAGCATGACATAGGCTGTGGGGTGAATGGCAGGTAGGTTTTCATTAGACTTACGTCTGGAGGGGAAGGGAGTGGGGTGGGGCAGCCGTGACGACAAAGGAGCCTGGCTGTCATGGGTTCGGGGAGGCCGGGGAGACCCTCCTGAGCCCAGAGATCGAGGGGACAGTTTCCCTGGCCAGTGCCGGGGCCTGCCGCCTTCATGGAAGGCGCTGCCGGGCCGTCCCTCTCTGTTACACATGCAGAATCGCGTCCCCGGGTCATTTTCTTCAGCCCACCCGACCTCCTCCGAGGCTGACGCGGGTCAACACCTCTCACGGCCGCAGGTGCTCAGGTGCTAAACTCACCTGACTGTCTGCATCAGGTCGGGGGCGGGGGACAGGCAGTGACCCTCCCTGCGCAGTCACTTATGGCCATCAGCCCGGCTGCTGCGGGACAAGCGCAGGGCCGGGCTGCTCCGCCAGGTGCCTGGGCCCGAGGTCAGACGGCTTGTCCTCCCCGGGGACGCAGCGGGACCGCCGGCAGGATGCTCACGCTGGCCAAGGGCACCTGGGCTCTGGAAAGGAATCTGATTCAAAGTTCCCACTAAGGGCCTTTTATCTGTAGTGAAAGGGGCGTTTGTTTTCACGCCTCGGCTTCCTCACGCGGGGGTGTATGTTCCTCAGACTCAGGAGGAAGAGCACAGCGCCCCCGTTGTAGCTGTGGACGCCAGAGGCTTCCTGTGAGCAGAGCAGGCGCTCGGCAGCTGCTCTTGGGACGCCGGGCAGAGATGCCACCCCAGGTCCCAGCCCCAGGATCCCCAGAGGCCTGGCGGGACTCCACAAGCTGCTTGGCCCCGGTGCTGGGGTCCAGGCCCTGCAGGGCACCTCCTGACACCACATGTGGCCCCGTAGCCCAGCCCTTGCCTGACTCCCCTGGGACCAGCCGTGGGGTCCCAAGCTTCCCGGCTGCCTCCCACCCACCTGCACCTTCTGCTGGAAGACAGGCTGCCCCGCCTGGACGCTCGCTTAGGGACAGTCAGCCCAAAGGTGGTGGCTGTGCGTGACGGTCACTCCACGTACTAGGGTGCAGAGCAGGGGGAGGGCGCTGGCCCCACTGGGAGAAGCTGGCCCGGGGGGGAGGCCCATGGGACCGGGGAGGGTCGGCCGGGGCTCGGCACAGACGCCGGCCTGGAGCAGGAAGGAGGCTCCACATCCTTGTCCTTCCTGGTGATTGTGGTGTGTCTTTCCTCGTCCAGGCTTTCTGTCCCGTCACCACCCCTGCCGAGTGCCGAGGCTTCCCCGAAGGACCTTCTTTGTCCCCTGCCCTCTGTGCCGTCTGCAGTGACATCCCAGCAGGACGTCTGTCCTGGGTCCCCACACTCTCACACCCCCCTCGGCCCTGGGGTTAGGCCTCCACTTGGATGGTTTTATTTCTGATCTCGGCTCCAAGTGCAGCGGCCCGGGGTCCTGCCTCTCGTGGACACCGTCCTTGAACAGTCCTCCCAGCCCAGGGCACCAGCATCCGTGCTGTGCACCGTGACCCACGGCCACGCTCAGCCTTCACGTCCACACACGCCGTCCCTCCCGAGAGTCCTGCCCTGCCCTGACGGGAATCAGCCAGATCAAGAGGACCTGCAGGACCAGGGCGCCTCCACTCAGTTCCCGCGGGGCATGGGAGCAGCAGAGATAAAATAAATGATTGTCCAAGTGAAATGCTTAGAAAAAAATGGAAAACGTCCTGTAAGTTACTCTTTCAACCACCATCACTTTACTGTGAAGCCTGTTTACCCCCTAATTAGACGAAGGGCCGAGCTCGGGTCCTTCTCCGTGACGATGGCTGAACCCGCAGTGTCCTTAGGAAGTCGGTCCTTTTTTCTGCCCGCGCTGCACAGGAAGGAGGCGCACGCAGCCAGCCTGCAGGTGGCAGCGGTGGTGGGTCCTCGCCCGGAGCTGCCCCGCAAGACGAACACAGGCCTTCCTCGAGGAAGCTGTGCCTTCCGGGAGGACGTGACCCAGGCCTCGCGTCTGAGGGTCTGGGCCACAGCCACCGCTGGCTGTTAGTCCACTCACAGCAAGTCTGAAACCTGAGGGCCCCAGGAAAGGACCGAGAGCCGGAGGGGTGAGCCGCCAGCCCGGGCCTGTTCTCCAAATAAGGGTCCTTCCTTGTTACGGTGACACGAGCACTCATCCTGGCTTTTCTTCAATAACTTGTGCGGAGAAAAAAACCCCAAGCCTTCTGGTAGCAGGTTGCTAAGAAACCAGAATTCTTTGACTGAAAAGTTGGGCCTTTTTAGAGAAGTCTGTGTCACACCCAGAGACAGAGAGATTTCAGAGCCGTCTTACTGTTCAAGGGGCTGGTTTTATTCCCTTCCCCTCCGACTTTCTTCTTGTGCGCATTTAAGAAACTGATAATAGGTTTTGGGAAGCAAATCTTGCTTTTGTTGTGAGCATCTCAGATTTTCCTTTTGTATTTTAAGGGCACTCCCTGGGACGGCTTGGAAATGCCAAACTATATGCCAGTAGAGGTCTGTCCAGTTTCTGATAAAACCAGAACTGATTTATTTCTGTTCATCCTCCGCTGCCTTTGACAAGCTTCCTCCCGAGATGTGTATCTTCATTCTCAGCTCCTTTGGTTTGTCATCTTTTTTTTTTTTTTTTTGCTTTGTTTTGCAACTAACAAGCGGAAAAAAAAACCCGACACCAACCTTGGAAGATGGTAGTGCATTCAAGACTTTGTTTTCCCCTCAGAGCTCATAAAAATCTTGCCCCAAACCACGTCCAGCCTTTCCAGCAGGAAGCCCAGACGGCTTGCAGCCTGTCTAACAGGCTGTACTCACTGACACTCTGCAGAGTGTCAGCAGGGCAACAGTGTCTTGCTCGCAACATAAATGCAAAACAAAAGGCAGCGTCTGTGGTCCGGCCGGCTGGGGCGTGGAGGGGCTGGCGGTCGCCTGGGGGGGGAAGTGTGGACAAAGAGAGCCTAGGGCCTCTTGGACGGCAACCTCCTGCGAATGAGCATGCCGTCCGTGGGCCGGTGGGGTGAGGAGGGACGGCTGACACCAGCCACAGACGGTGCAAAACCCGGCTTATCTGAGACGAGGAGGAGCTGCACTTGCCTCCTGCTGCAGGTGGGCGCTGGCTCGTGCCGTCAGTTCGGTGTGTTCGCAGCGTCCCTGCCCCCCGGGTTCCCACAGCGGCTGCTCTGTGCCCACTGGAGGCTGCTGTGCTGGGCGCACCGCGAGTGTGGGGGAAGGGGCGGGGCCATCTCCCCGGCCTCTCACTCGTCACCAGCATGAGCGAGCTTCCTTCTTGCCCTGGCCATGCAGTCGTCTGCACACCTAGCTGACGAGGCCTTCGGCCCTGAGATGCCTGAGGGCTGACGTTCTAACCCGCAGCGGGAGAGATGGACCTGAGGAAGGGGGCACGCGCCTCAGAGACATCCCTCCACGCCCGGCCCAGGGGTGCGCTTTCCTCCAGCTCCCCAGCTGCCTCCGCTTTTCTCACTAACGTCTCAAGACCCCATCCAACGGCGCCACCACAGAGCAAAGCTTTCTTGCTTTCTTCTCCCCTCTCACTCTGCATCGCAGAGCTTTGTGGAGCGCACAGTGGTACCTGATGGAATTCCACGCAGCACATATGCTCCACCTAGTCGAGCATCGCCTGGCCTGCACAGCCATCCCGAATGAGCCCCACCCGACTCTGAGTGTGTGTGTGTGTGTCTGCGTGCGCACGGCGTTAAGTGGTGGGTCTTAACTCTGTCTGCATATCACATTCTCCCGGGAGATTTCAAACATTCCAGGGCTAAAGCCCCACCTGGGCCATTACAACAGGATGCCCGGGGGCAGGACAGGACGCCTCCGCTCTGAGGTGGATCCCAGCAGCAGAGAGCAGACAGCCCTGCCCGGGCGTCGGTAGCTCCTGCTGGAACAGCTCTCGTTCTCAGCCAGTGAAAACGTTTGAACATCATCACCATCTGTGTCCCTCTCATTTGAGCTGTTTAAACCTCAGCGTCCCTGGAGGGCCTGCACAAGGTCTGTCTGTCTGGAGTCACGCCTGAACGTTCAGGTCAGGGGACACGGGGACAGTGGCACGAGCTGACTAACTGATGGCCCCGGCCTGGATGTGGCACAGGAGGGGAAGTCAGAAGAGTGAAAAACCGAGAAACCACAGTCTGGCCGGCGGCAGAGTCACGACTTTTCAAGCCGCTTGGGGTCTCTGGCCTCAGGTTTGTTCTCTAAGTGAAATGGCTGCACGAGACGGGACCTCCTGACGCGACCTCCTGACGCGACTAGACTGCCTGGCGCTGGTGCTTGTGTCTGCCTGTGTGTCTTCTGTGGTTGCTTCTGTCCTCCTCCCACACCGAATACTTACTGAAACACACGATCTAGTCAACAGTGCCCCTGCCGAGACACTTATGTCCTTCTGGAACCCAGACTGTAACCTTATTTGAAAATAGGGTCTTTGCCGATGTAACGAGCTCAGGATCTCGAGAGGAAATCGAGCTGGATCCAGAGAAAGCCCCGCACCCAGGACCGGCATCCTCCCCACAGAAAGGCGAGGGGAGGGGCTCTGTCAGCCACGAGCCCGAGGTGGCCTCCGCGCACGGCCCCGGGCTGTTCTGCGTCTCTGAGGGCTGAAACCTGTCAGCTCAAAATCAGCCAGAGCTGGATGCAAAATTTCACCAGTTCAGTAATTTAAAAATAGCACCAAACAAGCAGATTTAGAGATGTCTGGTTGGCTTGAGCCTCAAGACCTTCCTGGCAGCTGTCACTCTTGCATCAGCTCAGATCGGCCCTGAGCTCCCCTTGTCTCTGACCCAGAGACCCCCAGACGGCCGAGTCCCTTTGCCAGGAGTGCCCTCGCCTGCAGCCCCGTCAAAGTTCTGCCCAAGTGACCTCGTGTGTGCGGCCACCACCCCGTGGCTGCATCTTCTCCCCCAGCAGCCCGCACGCCTGGGACCTCAGATGGACACAGACACCGGCCTGGAGGAGGGGACATGTGCCCAGTCTGCAAGCTCGGGCTCCCCCAGGACCCGGAGGACCGAGCCTGCATTTCCACATCGAGAGGTGAATTAATGTGTTTTAAGTCCCTTGGCGTGTGCTGGTTTGTCACAGCCGCCCAGGCTCATGGAGGTGAATGACTCTGGAGTCCTTTGTCCACTCAGTTCCCAGGCCATTTAAAGCCACTGCTCTGATGGAAGTTTCTTAAAAAACTAAAAACAGAACCACTGTTTGACCCAGCAATCCCACTCCTGGGTATTTATCTGAAAAAACTGAAAACACTAATTTGAAAAGATACGTGCACCCCAGTGTTCACAGCAGCACTATTTACAACAGCCACGACATGGATGCAACCTAAACGTCCATCGACAGGTGGGTAGATAAAGAAGCTGTGGGGATAAACACAATGGAATACTACTCAGCCATAAAAAAGAATAAAATAACGCCATTTGTGGCAACATGGATGGACTTAGAGGGCATTAGGCTGAGTGAAGTAAGTCAGGCAGAGAAAGACAAACACTGTAAGATCACTTAGACGCAGAATCTGAAAAATACAACAAACTAGTGAATAAAACAAAAAGAAGCAGACCCACAGATACAGAGAACAGACCAGTGGTTCCCAGCGGGGAGAGGGAGGCGAGGGGGTGACATAGGGGCAGGGGGTTAAGGGTTATTATGGGATTGTATGAAATCATGTGCATGAAAACTTTGGAAATAGTAAAGTACTACAGAATTAAAAAAAAATGAAAGCCACTGGCTCTGACGTCCAAAGCCCACATCCAGGAAGGCTGGCACCTGGGGGGAAGCCCACGCCTGGTGGTGACAGCGGGAGGGCCCGTGGATGCTTTCCCTGCACGTCCCGAGCACAGAGCCAGTCACCGGGGGACAGATTACAGGCCCCGCGCTGGCGTCACAGACACCAGACACAGGCACTGAGCTGTTTATATAATTGCATTAAAAATCGACACCGGAGCCACCTCTGAATGTCCAGACACAGACTCAGTTAAGCGGCCGAGCAGCAGCGCTCGCTCTGGCCACCCACAGAGGGGGACGGTTCTTCTCCACACGGGGCGGGTCAGGATCGGGTGGGTGGATTTCAGAGCCTAAACTGACGAGAGAGAGACGGTTAGGGACGTCATCAAGACAAAGGCTGGAACGTAGAAGACCAGTGCCCAACGCAGGAAGCAACCCGACCCAGACACAGCGCTCTTCCCTGATGCTTCTCTCTCTCTTTCTCCTCAGGGTTCATTAGTTTGGCTGATTAAATACCAGGGCGAATACACAGAATCTAGAGTGAGTATCAGGCAACACTGAGAGATCATCACAGAATTCTGTGTGGTTTATTTCCTCTTGTTGAGTTTTGTGCTGACGGCGCTGGTGTAATCCTGTCTGGTGACTCTTTTTATTTTTCCTCATGGACTTTATTTTCAGAGAGTTTTAGGTTCACAGGAAAATCGAGAGGAAGGTACAGAGATTGCCTGCGTATCCCTGCCCCAGACGTGCAGAACCGCCCCACCATCAACACCCTCCGCCAGCAAGATCCCCCCCAAGGCGGGACATGCGTTACCACTGGCAAACCTGCACTGACGCGTCGTCAGCACCGGTGCCCACAGCTGACATCCGGGCCCCCCTAGTGCTGTGCATCCTGTGGGTCTGGGCACGTGTGTGATGACAGGTGTCCGTCACTGTCGGATCAGACAGAGCCGTTCACTGTGCTGCACCTGCTCGTCCCTTCCTGCCCCCACCCCCTGGCAGCCCCTCATCTCTTTACTGTTTCCGTAAGTTTCCCTTTCCCAGAATACCAGAGTCAGAATCACACAGGTGCAGCCTTTTCAGATGGCCTCCTTTCACTTAGTGATGTGCATTTAAGGTTCCTCCATGTCTTTTCATGGCTTGATAGCTCTTTTTTTCAGCTGAATAATATTCCACGGTCTGGATGAACCACAGCTTACTCATCCATTCACCTTCTGAAGGACACCTTGGTTCCTTCCAAGTTTTGACAATTATGAATAAACTGCTGTAAACGTCTACACCATTTCAGCTCACTTGGGTAATTACCGCAGGAGCGTAACTGCTGGATGGGACGGTTGGAGTACGTTTAGCTCTGTAAGAAACCACCACCCTGTCTTCCAGGGTGGCTGCACCACTTTGCGTTCCCACCAGCAGTGCCACATTCTTGCCAGCGTTTGCTGTTGTCAGTGTCCCAGTTTAGGGCGGGGAAGGGGGACGAGCTGCTGGGCTGCGGTCTCCGGACCGCAGGCCGTGTTCCAGGTCCTCCTAGGCTCTGGCTGTGCAGCTGGGGAGGTGGTGTCCAAGGCAGAGTCGGCCCCCTTTCAGGCCCCCAGCCCCCAGGTGTCTCACTGCGGCTCTCACGCCTCCTGGTCCCTTCCCGACGGCCCCGGCCTTCCCCCAGATCTGACCTTCTGCCAATACCGGTCTCAACCCTGTGGGTCTGAGTGTAGAGGGAGTGTTCCTGCTGGGACCTCCGGCCTCAGCCTCTCTGTGCTCCAGAACCTCGTGTCTGCTCTCGTCTGAGTCTGTGTGTCCCCTCTTCACTGCCTGGTTCTTGGTCCTTGATTTCAGAAACCCCCCCGTGACTCCCTGCAGCTCAGCTGATCAGTCTTTAACTCAGCAAACGCTGGCTGCGGCCTATTTTGGACCAAGTACAGGGTACAAATAGAAATAAGGTGGCTTGGTTGTCATTTGGGTGAGAGATTTGAAGTCGCTCACGTTTACACGGTGGAATGAGGTCTGATTTCCGCAGTACCGAGTGACGGGAAGCACTCCCAGAGGTTAGTATCTGCCAGTTCTCAAATTCAGCCTCAAGCGGGGTACTGTCTGCTTGGAGGTTAAATGCTTCTCATAAACTTATGGAGATAAAACCACCAATGGGGAAAGACTTCTTATTCTCTCCGTGTGCACATATGGATGGCTCTTAAAAATTTCCTTGAATGAAAGAAAAAGGAGAAAGAAGAAAGAAGGAGACGGATCAGGTCCTCCGTGTGGCCCAGGACTCACCCCTTGAGAGCAGCTGGGTGTGTGTTGTAAAGACAATGAATAACTTCTGGCCACTTGGCTGACCAACCTGAAGTCAAAGGTTGAATCTGCTTGGTGTTAAGTTGAACCTCATGAAATTGGCCGCATTTGACTTACAAGAACGTCAGGTTCCTTTATTTCAGCCCAGAAGCTAAAATGAGCACCCGGGAGAAGACGTGCCTCTCAGTTACTCAGGCCAGGTCGACACCGGCCCATCAGCCCTCCAGGTCTGTCTCTAAGTGAGCTGAAATGGGACAATCCCATCCCAGAGCAGAGAGGGCGCGAGGGGACCGGTCACGGTGGGGTCAGTGGAAGATCTGAGCTTGCGTCCAGGCTTTCTTCACGGTGGCGGGACTGTCGCCCACCTGGGCCCACGCCTGCAGGCAGGGAGCGTGGGGGAGGCTGCAGCCCCGGGGGGCTGCTCCCTGGGGCCGCCCCTGCCCCGTCCCCCAGCCCCCACCCAGGGTCCACACCGGCGTCTGTGCTGTGGCCTTGCGCTTGCTGCTGGCGTCGGCTGTGACACGCTTCTGGGTGGACGCCCCACGTGGGCTGAGGTGCCCCGTCCTGACCCTGCTGTGTGGGGGGAGGGGGGCCCGGCACCTCCTCCTTCAGCTGCTCCCTGAAAGCGTGTGCACAGACCCTCGGGGGGTCTTCGGGAAAGTAAAGAAGTCAGCCTGGAGTCCTGTTTGCGGTGAGGACTCTACACCCAGAGGCCACGCCCAGGCGCCAGGCTCTGTGCAGACTCGCTCCACACTGCGTGGAGCGCTCCACGCAGCCCCTTGGAGGAAGAGGACCCGACCCCGAGCCTGGGCCGTGCTCGCCCCGAGATGGCGAAGCATGGTTAATGAAGTTCCCTCTGGAGCCAGCGGCCACGTCCTAAGCCTCCTGAGGACCGATGTGTGATTTATCTAAGAAACTGGAAGAAATTGTTGAGTTGGTGTCCCGATCCCGAGAGCCCGTCCTCACTCCACTGTACAGCCTGATCCCCGCCATCCACCCCCCCCGCGCAGACGTCGTCACCAGTCTCATTCCTTTTCTGCAGGCGCCGCCTGAGTAGCACCTGTCGCTCAAATAAACTCGTGTGAAAATATAGCATCGGAGTCAGCGATGCAGCCTGGAGGTGAGATGGAGCTCCTGGGTTCTTGGGGGGCCCTTTGTCTCGGATGCGGGGACCTCCGCTTTCTGTGCCAAGCTGTCCCAGCCTGGGGGGCACTTGCCACGCTCAGCTCCGGTCAGGGGCCACGTCAGGAAGGGGCCACGGAGGAGGGGGCCACGGCAGATCTGGGCTACGCTGCTGCCTTTGCCTTAACTTCTTCACATTTCTGTGTCAATCCTGATGAGATTTCAACGCTTTGTTGACATTCACTACATTGGACCGAAGTGTCCAGCCCGCACGTGGACGCCGGGGCCAGATCACACTGTTCCCGGGTTCCCTCAGCTGTTTCTGCAGAGAGGAGATGGGTCACCTGTGTTTCGCATGGATCTGGGGGGGGGTGTTCACAGGGCCACATCACAGAGCGCTCAGGGAGCTGTCGCACTTCCATCCTGTCCTTCCAGGTGGCAGAGTCCCTGCCGGCCAGCTACTGTTGCGGGGATGGCCAGGCGTTCGCCACGGCTCTTGGCACTGATTTCCAGGGAACAGGGGAAGTTCAAGCAGGTGGCCCCAGGCAGCAGGGCCTCCTTCTGTTCCCCTGGTCCAGGAAGGTGTGGACGTGGGGCCTCCTGAGACCACGAGCGGCTGCATCCAACAGCCCAAGAGGCTGGACCCCATCTCTGCGAAGCTTTCACAAAGTCTTGCCACCTGCTTCTTGCCGAGCCTGCGGATTCTCCGCATCGTCCGCGGCTGTCAGACCACGGCGCGTCCTTGGCTGACTGGTGATACTTCTGAGTACCGCGGCCTGGAAGCCAGTCGCCTGGAATGTTCCATGGGGTGATTTCTAGTGTCAGCCTGTGGTGCGGAAAGGAGAGCCAGGGAGTGTGGTGAGGCCGGAACTCAGGGAGCTTCAGACCAGGTGCTGCTGACTTGGGGCTGTTACACCCCTGACACCTTGGTCCCACTTTTCTCAGCAAAACCGAGAAGCAGCTGTTTTCTTGGACTCCCCCTTTCAGCAGCGACGTCTTCCCCACACGCCTGGTGCCCACCGGGCCTGCAGCCAGCTCGTTCCCACACGTGGAGGCCACTGATGGCCTGGGAGGAAGTGCTTCCACACGGGGAGGCTCCCATCGCCCGGCATCCACCCAGGGCCTTCCCTACCCCCAGCCCCTCCTCCCAGGACACCCTCCCTCCAGGCCCTGCCGTGTCTGCCCCCTCTCCCACCCTGAGGGCAAGGCCCGGGTAGGGGGGCGGTGGGCTGCAAACCCCAGGTGCGGACGTGCAGCGTGCAGAGCGCAGGACCCCCCTCGTCTGACCTGAGCCTGCCTGGACGTGTGGGTAACCTGCTCCATCCTGGGGACGGGAGACGCTTGCCCACGAACAAGCAAAACAGAAACCATGGAAATTCCTTCAGATGCTAGGAAGGGTCAGAGGTTCCCGAGGGGACACAGCCAAGCACCTGGGCTGCTTCCCTGGGGGCTCAGGGTGAAGCGCACGGGGCCTCTGCTCCTGCACATTTCACTGCTGGTGCAGAATTTTCTGGAGATTTCTTCCACCTCGGGATGCAAAGAGGGGAAGGAATGTCCGCCTGGAAGGACGAGGGCGGGGACGTCTGCCCTCCCCGGCCGAGCTCCACCACGTGGAAACCCCAGGGCCCTCCCTCCTCCGCTCCTCAGAGAGGCGGGGGAGGGGGCCCTGCAGTCCTGGGGCATCTGCCACAGGTCCCCACGCACCTGTGAGCTGGCGGGCCATGGGGACCGTCAGGCCCGGCCCGAGCGCAGGGCACAGGGTTTCCATGCTGCCTGGGGCCCGGGGCCCCCTGGATGCCACGTCGGCTTGGCTGAGGTCCCTGCGGCCACCGGACAAACCACACACTGTGAAGTACTGACATGGTTCCACCAGAATTCGACCTGACATTTGATTTATGGCTTCAGGTGTTCTTTATAAATTCTAACAGTCGATGAGGGATCAAAGGAAATGTCACGTTTGCGGGGCTGAGCCCAGAGGGAGGGACAGCTCCACAGCCCCCCGCCCGGGTGGGGCTCTGAGTGGCCAGTGGTCAGGCCCGAGGACCCTCCCTGGCACCCCCAACCTTTCAGATATTTATCACATTAAATATCAGCCTCCAGAATATTGCCTCCGTTTAAGCTTTTCACGTCCCAATGATTTTGTATTATTTCCATCGACCAAAATAAATGAAGAGAGTGTTTCAGACCACACTCGAAAGCTGGTAAAATCAATAACTGGATTTTAAAAGATTTAAAATGTCTTGAATACATTCATTTTCAAACATTTTCCTCTGATCTTTAAATAGCTTTTCTTGGAGCATAACATTTTTTTTTAAAAGTCAAATATGGAGCATTAAGGGTATAATTACCTTTTTAATTATAACTCAATCATCCTATCTGCTTTGCATAGAAATTAAAGCTTTTATGTCAGGATTTTGGGCACACACTAATGTTCAGGAGCAATTAATGTTAAAAGTTTAATTTTTTTTAAACCTGGGTGTGAACCTTAATTTCATCCTTGCTCAGACGTTCCCACCTGTCGTTCTGTTTCTAAAGTGAATCCGCTCCGCGTAGAGTCAGTTCCCGCGTCCCTTCCAGAGGCCGGGTGGCGACCAATGTGGCCCTGGAGCCAGGCTGGGTCCCCGCCTGGCTGCCCGGGGCCGTGGGGCCCTCAGAGCGGCTGCTGTCCGCCTCAGTCTCCCCGTCTGTAAAAGGGGCCACACCTGACTCGGGGACGGCTGCAGGACGCACGCCGGGCGGGGTGCGCACTAGTGTTGCCCTCCTAAGAGCCCCGTGCCGTCGGGCTTGAAGTCTCCCCAGCCACGCTGAGACACTGATTGTCCTCCCGCCGCACAGACTGTTGCAGAACGGTGGCACCTTTGAATCCGCTGTGTTCCGGAAGCAGAGGCTGCTTTGCTTAAATCCCGAGACAGCACGAAGCCAGAGGGTCGCAGGGACGCGGGTCCCGTGAGCCCCGCCCAGGCGTAAAGAAGGTGACGGGCGGAGCTTCAGAAGCCTCCGGTTTGCACTGGCGGAAGCACCGCTTGGCTACAACTCAGCTGGATTTCCACTGCCTTTAGCCCTGAAAGTGAAACACCGAGTGGACAGGTTTCCCGCCGTTTGGCTGCGAATGAGGGCTGTGCTGCGCTCGGCGTCCCGCAGCGAGGTCCGCGTGCGCGCACGTGTGCGGGGCGCGGCCGCACCGTTTTCCTCCCAGTTAAAGCCGCCGCCTGGGATCTGGTCCGCTTCCTGCGGCTCAGGCTGGAAGGGGTGCCACCCTCACAGGAGGAACGATGTGGCTCCAGCTCTCGAGCGTCGGTGGCCGCCCTCCTCCCAGCATCGTGGCTGACTGCCTCCCTCCGTCCGCTGCTCGCTGGGCCCTGCTTCCGTGGCCGTGTTTTTCCCCCTTGTGCTTACGACGCACTTTCCTGCTTGACCGGGAAACGGCAGTGGAGGCGGCAGCCCTGGCCTCAGACGACGGTGGCGCCAGGCAGCCTCCCTGAGCCGTCCCGCCGTCGCCCAGCTCCCGGGCCCTGAACAGTCACACGGCCACCGACAGCCCAGCACAGGAGGCAGCCGGCTTCCCAGGACTCACACGCCTGGACTTTGCAGGTTTTATTATTTCCAGGGAAGGAAGAATTAAAAAAAAAATTAACTCGGAGTCCATGTGACTTAGAGTCAGCGCCACTGTAAGATTTTTGTATAAGCAAGTCCACCTTTCAGGAAACGCCCCTTCCTGGGGCGCACGCTGTGAATTTGGGTTTGGTCCAGGGGCTTTTGGTGCCCGGGGGGGGGTACCCTGAGTCCCGAAGCGTCCCTGGGGATGTTCATCTGCTCACCTCCTCTCCTGGGGTCAGACAGCGGGGGTGGGCGGAGCTGGGGGCCTGGGAAGGGGGCTCTGGCCTCTGTGGGTTGGCAGCCCCGGGCCATTGCTTCCCCAGCCCCCCACACTGAGGTGAAGGCCTGTCCCTCTGAAGCCCCTCAGTGTCCCTCGTGAGAGGGCAGGGTTCTGCTGACCCCACCCAAGGAAACGGGACTGTTAGGAGAGGGCCCCACCCCAGCCGGGCGCCCCTGAGGCGTTTGCTGCCTGCGCGTCTACGGTCTGCCCGGCGGGGCCACTCACTCGGTGGAGAGTCCACCACAGTTGTGTTAGACGCAGTACAATGTGGGTCGCCTCCCAGTGCTGATCACTGCGAGAGTTTCATGGGAGCACAGAAAGCAGACGCAGACCCGCCCGCCGAGAGGCCGGAGCCGGCGGCTGGGGAGACGGAGCCGGGGGCACGGGTGGGGTGCACCTTCATCTCTGCAATGTGGGGCGGCCCGAAGCCTCGGGAACTTCAAGTCCCGGCTGCTCCCCGCCCGCCCGGCCGGGGCTGAGGCCGGTGGGCCCCGCGTCAGTGCCCTCCCTCCTGCTGGGGCAGCCGTGACCACGGATCTCCCGGTGGTCAGGATGGGTGACAGGCTCCCTCATTCAGCGTGTGGATCCTCTGGTCACTGCGGCAGAAGAGAACAGTCCGGTCCCCCCCCCGCCCCGACCACGGACGAGTCTCCCAAGTTCCTGCGGGGCCACCAGTATCCAGCCTCCACAGACACCCATCTTAGTGGAAAATCGCGCAGAACAGACAGGGCGGATTCTGAGGGAAGAACCAGCCGGACGCTGGTCTTCGGGCCATTTGGGGGCCCGGCTGGCAGAGCCCTCCCGGCCTCGGGCCCGGCCTCGTGCGTGACCCAAGGGGAGGCAGGGAGGGCCGACGCCGCGCCGTGGCGCAGCAGCCCCTGCGGAGGACCTCTGACCCTCCCCGAGCCCAGCTCCCCGAGCCTGCAGCCCGCGGGCGGGCGTGGTCTGCGTTCTCCCCGTGACACAGGCAGTTGGAGGGCCGGTATCATTCCATCCACGCAGTTCTGCCTCCTATGATGCACGACCAGTCATTCGGGTAGAATCTGAACTGGTAACTGAAGTTGGCCGTATTAATGTTTCTCTCCTTCAGGAAAACAAGCGAGAACAGAGTATTCACACGAGAGCACGAGGCCCAGGGCCCCTTGCTTCAGGAGCCGCGCGAGCGCCCTCCGCGGGCCGCTGGCCGGGCAGCACCTGCCTCGCCCCGGGCTCTGGGCTGGGGGTGCCCCTCAGAGAGACTCAGGTTTCCTTCCAACTCCTCCGCGAAGAAAGCGCACCAGGACTGGTACAGCTCCGAGGCGCCACACTTCTTAACACACGCGCCTGCGGCTGCTCTGGTGCGCTGAGCACGTTTGCAGCCGGGCAAGTAGCTGTTCCCTCCTAAGGTGACTGGTCCTCCTCGTGCTCCAGGTCCCCGAAGGGTGAAGGCTTCCAGGGCTCGGGTAACGCGAGCTCTGTATGTTTAATCTACACCGTATGCTTTGAAGACGTAGTTTACTAATCAAATTTCTCCCAGAAAATCATTAGTAAAGGAAAGGCAATAATAAAAAGTTAAAACAGTAGATAAACAAATAGTAAGAAATTCTAATCTTGGGAAATTGAATGCAGGTGAACTCGGCCTTTTCTGTTTGGTAAACTTATCCATTTTGGTGTCTTGAATCAAAGCGATGGAGAAGAATAAATCACCTCCTTGAGTTAAAAAATACACTTTTAGGAGCTACTCGGCATAAAAGGCTGAACAGGTAGGAATTCGTAGCTGGTTAATTATCGTGCTGGAAGGAGTGCTCTTGGCAGCTGCTCCAGTGTCCTCACTTGAAAAATACCCAAGTTATGTGGCCCCAAGTGCCGACAGAGGAACAAGACAGGACTGTTCAACGGTTTGAAACCGTTCTGTGAGGTCGGAGAAGTGGTACGGGTGATGGGGCAGGGAGCGTGACCCCCGTTCAGGACCACACGCTAATTCCAGCTCGGGCACTGTCTTACAGGACCTCTCCGCTGGACTTTTCTGGACTCTGGTTCCACGTGCGCAAGTTAACTGTTCCTACAAAAGCAGCAGCAGAAGAGGAAGAGGACACCGAGAAGAGAAGGAGAAAAACGAGACCAGAGGGAGAGTTAGGGCCCTCCTCCTGAAGAACGTTTGTGGAGCCCACTGTTAATGCTAAGCAGGGTGCGGACGCTGGGCTGAGAGGCGGGAGTGATAGCCCCTCCTGCCTGGAGGACACGACACGGGCAGGAAAGCAGATAATGAGGACACACAGGCCCAGGGACGGACGTCGAGGGAGCCCTGGGGAGATGCAGACGGTTGAGGGCTGACGGGCAGGTGACGGGAGGCAGGTCGCGAGTCGGGAAGGAGTCCAGGTGGGCGAAGGGCCCGCCGTGTCTGAGCAGAGCATTTGAGTCGGGGGACCACCAGGGCCGGGCCCCTCACTGCACAAATTCACGGTCCCTCTCGTCTGGAGGCTGCACTCTGAGTCCCACGGGCCTTGTGTTTTGTGACGAGAGCATGGGGAGGCGAGGAAGGTTCTGTGAGCAGGTGAGACTTGAAATCAAAGACGAGACCTGGCAGCGTGTCTGGCTGCGTGCAGGGAAGCAGGACCCAGTCCTAGGGTGGGGGACCTGCATGCATGGGAAGTTGCCGGGTCCCTGGACATTGAAGACTGGACTCCGAGGGTGTCGGAAGGACCGCACGTGCGGACGTGGAGACGAGTCCTTACGGCTGGGCGTGCTGCGTCCTGGGATGAGCTCAGGGACCCTGGGATTCGATAGTGAGGGATTCGATGGACTGCAGCCCGAGAGGGGGTGGGGACTGCACACGGCTCAGCCGCACGGACGGGCTCCGGGAGGTGGCGGGCAGGGAGAGGGCTCCGTCCTGGTCGAGCCTCCGGGAAGCAGCGCCTATGATGCACCGTCAGCGGTAAACACACCAAGCCAGGCTCCGTCCTTCCCGGCCGTCCAGTTTCTGTTGTTGTTGAAGGGTTCGAACCTCGTTACCTATTTCAGCGAAGCTGTTGCCAGCCTACTCTGCAGGAGTTCCCGGCGCAGGCCAGCTCCCCCGACTGTTGTCACCGTGGGGGGGGGGGGGGGGGCTGTGCGGTCATCTCCAGCACCGGGTCTGTGTTCAAATCACCCCAGAGCGTCGCACATAGAACTCTTACCTCACGTTGTTTCTCAAGCAGCAGCGCGGGCGAGCAGGGGCTCCAGAAGTCTGTGCTGCGCTAATGTGCGCTAATGTGCGCTAACGTGTGACACGTTGGGCTCATCGCTCGGGTTCAGAGCGGAGTCCTGCGCTCCCGCGCGCAGCCTGGGCGGCTCTGCAGGTGAAGGCGCGAACAGAATGCAGCACTGCCGCGTCCTGGCGCCACGGGGAGCTTCTGGGCAGCTGCCTCGTGCTCTGTGGCGCTGGTGCTGCCAGCTGAGATGGGAACGCCGACAGACTAGCTCTAGGTGGAAACCTGGACGTTAACGGTAATGAAAATGTGAATAAAATACTAAGACAGACCTCTGCTGTTCACTCTGTTCCGTGATTCTTAAAGGGTCTAAATAATTAAGGCTATTAAATGTACCACGTGTTCAAAATATCTCAGACTGTAAATGGAACGCCCTGACACTCTCAAATGTTAGACACACTGTTGACCTGGCTGGGGGGCTCCAGGCAGCAGGACTCGGTGGAGGCTCCTCGCGCGGGCTGTCCGGGCTCCCCTCTGCCCGCTCCCTCGTCCACACCCCTCCTGTTCCGTCAGAGTCCACCTGACCCCCTGCTCGGCACCTGCGCCAGGAAGGGAGGGCTCCCGTGCACAGCCCGCTGGATGTGCCGGTAACTGCTCCCCATTCGCCGCCTCTTTGCCCCTTTAAGGTCTCCGTACAGCAGCGCAGAGCCAGCAGCACCCCAGCCCACATCCGCCCCGATTCCAGGGGCCAGGGGCCAGCGGAGCCTGCGTGGGGAGCAGGGCCTGCCCCGGGCTGGCCACGCCGACGAGGGGCCGCTTGCTCAGGGGGCTCAGGACGGAGGACCTGGGACTTGTCAGGCTGCGGCTGAGAGTCCACATTTTTCTTTTGTGTTCCCCAAACGCACAGAGATGCAACTGGAGTGTTTCTGGGACTAAAGGGGCACGTTCATGGTCTCCGGCCTCGAAGGGCACCTTGCTGTTGGGGTGTTTCCACACCAGGAGGAGTGGCTGGATGATGGGTCAGTCTTACCTCCGTTCTCTTGTGTCCTTCAGGAAGGACGGCTGTGTCCGGGTCTGGACAGAAGGCAGCAGCGGGGCCCTTGCAGTGTGACCACAAGGGGGCCTCCCCAGTGTGGGCTCGGCTGGCCGCCACCATGGCCTTGAAGATGCCAGAGTGGACCTGGTGATCCCCACACCTTCCGACTGGGTGCGCTTATGCTGGAAGCAGTTTTGAACATTCACCCCCATGTGCAAACTCACTCATGTGCAGATGGCATGAAGCACCCTATTCATGTAACGGATGTAAATGTGAGACACCCTTCCCAAATGGACACAAATGAACTCATCCACAAAGCAGACAGACTCACAGACACAGAAAACAAACCTGTGATTACCAACAGGGAGAGGGGGGTAAAGGGATACACTGGGAGTTCGGGATTTGCAGACACAAACTACTGAACATAAAATAGATACACAGCAAGGCCCTGCTGTAGAGCACAGGGAACTGTACTCAGTGCCTTGTAACAGCCTATAATGAAAAAAAATATGAAAACATACGTATGACCGAATCACTGTGCCGTACACCAGAAACCACACGACACTGCAAATCGACTACAGTTCAATAAAAAATAAAAGGAAAGAACGATGCGGTCAGAGGTTGGCGCCCCGTGTCTGCACCATCATGCTGACCCCAAGTGCCACCAAGACTGCAGATTCGAAGGAGCATCGAGGCAGCCCAACCCCTGAAGCCCCGCCTGCCACCTCCGCCCCCAGCTGGGTGGGACGAGAAAAGGGACCTCCAGCACCCGGGGGTCTTTACAAGCGCAGATCCACCTCGTGACGGAAGCGTTCTTACGCAGGTCACTGCGACAAGCGGGGACTAGATGGGACGCATCACGGACGTTACCTCTGGGGACCATGCCTGTCCTCTCTGGACGGTGGCGCCACGACCAGCCTGACCCTCCCCTGTTCAGCCCTCCTGCGCCGACCGTGAGTGGGAGACATTTGGGGGGGCTGGGGTGCTACAGCAGGGGTTGAGTGGATCTCCAGCAAGTGGGTTACTTTCAGTTTCTTATTGACCCATAAATTCATGACATGTAGTAAGAAAGCGATCAGGCCTCTTTGGGGGTCAAACGCATTTGAAAATATTTTAGCAAATGCCTTGCTTGCTGGGATGGCATCAGGGCTGGGGGCAGGAGTCCAAAGCCGGCATGTGAGCCCCGAGGGCCAATCGTCTGCGCTTCCCGAGGAGAAAAAGGCCCGAGGAGGGCCAGCACACGTGCCCGCGCCTGCGCACATGCGACAACTTGCATGTTACGCGTGTGTACGTACACAAAGGCACGGTTTTAACTCGTGCCTGCCCATCTGGTTACCGCCATGTGGGCTGTTTCACTGAAGTTTGCAGCCTTCATAGATGACTCTTTAAGAGCTCAAGGTGAGCTATCTTCTGTGATTTTGAAGCTTCCCTTTCGTGAGAGAGGTCCTTTCACAAAGCCAAACGTCGCCTAGAGTTGGTGAGAACTTCTTGTCTCACCGTTGGCCTTTCCGCGGGGTACACGGGACTTCTCCGCGCGGCTCCTCTGTAGCAGGAAAGCTGTGCCCTCCCCGCACGCGGTCCTTCCTGGCGGGATCCGGGGTGCCCTGCCTCCTCAGGCTTCTGAAACCTGCACGGTCGCTGCGGCAGCACAGGAGGGGTGATGCGATTATCTCCTCCTGTCTAAACCCTCCCCCGAGTTTAATTCTGAAATCTTAGCGTGACTGAGAATCGTCTGGGTACTTGATAAAAACGCAGCCTGAGGTAGTCTGATCTGGCGCGAGGCTCAGGGCCCGGCATTTATGCTGCAAGCGTGGTCCCAGGCAGCCCTCCCCACGGAGTTACTGGGCCAGGCCTGGGAAACCCAACGACCAGCTGCGGGCAGTTCTCAAGGGTCAGGGCTTACCTGGCACGCGTCTGTGTATTCCCAGCACCAGGCATGTTCCCCGGGGCAGAGCACTGCTCGTTAAATATTTGTAAAATGACGGAGGAATGGACCGACGGACGCACGGATGGATGGACACATGGAAACCAGTGTCCCTGCCAGGAGACCTGCTGTCTGCGAGCTGCGTGGAGCTCTGGACACACTCTGCAGTTGTGTACGCCCTTCCTAAACCTTAAGAAGCATTCTGATATGTCGTAAGTCAGAAAAAATACACTCCAGCCTAAGCAGGAAATTCTCTGTCGCTTTTCTTGGGTTTCAAAAGTCGTCAAAGCAGAATGTGCCCTCCCTGATGATCTCGCTGTTTTGGCAACTGGCTCCTGGCCCCTTTATCCTGCTCAGTGCACGCAAGAGAGAGTGATGTTTGCATCACAGATAGACTGGCTTCCATGTCCCCCAGCACGGAATTTGGATTTGAACAGTGCTAAGTGGGTCTTCACATTTGGCTGCTGTGGTTAATGTGACCATTCATAGCCCGTTTCCGCATATCTTCATAACAAACGTAAACACAATTAGCTCTTGTTCAAAAACAGCTTGGTTGTAAAATCCGGTGATTTCTAAATGTGTCCCCCATTTTAAGAAACTCCAATATGCAATCATTCAAATTTACGGAATGCATAAATTCAGCC
This sequence comes from Camelus dromedarius, assembly GCF_036321535.1. Taxonomy (NCBI): domain Eukaryota; kingdom Metazoa; phylum Chordata; class Mammalia; order Artiodactyla; family Camelidae; genus Camelus; species Camelus dromedarius. The sequence continues at coordinate 716,654 of NC_087461.1, forward strand.
CCAGTTCATTTTAAATTTATTCTTTGCTTTACCAAAGAATTCACAGCAGGGGGCCGCCAAACAGTGGGGTTCCGTAAGGCATTTAAATGTCACTCACTGCTACTCAGAGGAGACTCCTCCACCGAGGCCGTCGCCTCGTCACTGTGTCTGCCTCGCGCTCACGGTGACCTCCTGCATGAGCTCTGTCGTGGTCCCCTCGCTTCTTCACGTCCTGCGTACCCGGTGCCCGTTCAGTGCCCTGCACGTTTAAAGGCTGCACTGGACTCTTGCACGTCGCTCTGACCCTTCAGGTTCGCCGTGGGATGCGTCGTGGTGACCCGCCCCACCCCCACCCCGAATACTTATTAAGCGGATATCCCTGCGTAGAAAGGCAGGTGAGTCTATATCATGATGTATGGCTACTGCACGGCCGGGGAAGGAAAATGAAGGGTTTGAAGGTTCCTTAGATATTTCTTCTTGTTATAAAGTAAGAATGACCTTTGCAACTGCGTTTAGGGTCAGCTGCTTATGAATTACGAGTAATTCCTTGTGGAGAAGACATTTCCTATCGCCTGCTCGCCCTCAGAAGACCACGAGGGTTCTCTGCAGGAAAAATTACACTTTCTCAGTCCACGGAGGGTTCTCCGTGTCAGCCGGAGTTTTATTCTTGTCCTTCGTGCTGCGAAGAATTACTTTCGGGAAGTTCCAGCTCATTACTCCCGGTCTCCGTCACCAGTTCTCAGGGGCGGTGGCCTTTGTGGTGGGCGGCAGCCCCCACCTCTGCACTGTGCCCCCCCGCCCCCCGCGGAGACAGGGCAGCAGCCTGGCAGCCGAGCGCAACTCAGGACACAGGAGTCAGCAGGCGGGAGACTAAGGAGCTGGGTAATTTCAGGACGAATCCAAGAAGTTTCTCCCAGTCTTTTATTTAAAGATCTGCTTTGTGAGTTTTATCCACAATCAGGAATTGACTTTTACAAAGTCAGTTAATTACTGGGAGAGAGAAAAAGCAGATTCACACAGTACATGTTTATGAGCACGTGGTGTAGGGGTGTGTGTGCTTTTTTGCAAAATAAATCCCAGTACTTGGGCAAATACCCAAGAATCGGGGAAGACAAAACGCCGAGGGTGGTTTCCACTCAGGAGCAACTCTGACAGCGCAGCTGAAGGATGCGCAGACCTGGCCCCGTCGTGCGGGGACAGGCTGCACTGGGGGGCTGGCTGAGTGCCGGGTGTGCCGCTGGGCAGTCCAGCTCCTCTGTGTGCTGGGGCAGAGGCTCATGGCCCACCCCAGCCCTGGCTGTGGGGCGCCAGGGTTAGAACTGAATCTGACACCCTTCTTTTGTTGAAGTCATTCCAGTGATCCGCACTGTCTCACCATATTGATGTCACTGTTTTAATTCCCATTTTCAAATACTCTGAGAAGTTCAGAGGGTGAGTCGTAAAACCTTTCAAGATAACTGGTTGGACTACAAGAGGGGCGGCCCTGTTCTCAGAGCTGCATAATCATGGCGTCTCCTCGAGGCGCCCACCCGGGCCCGTCTTCAGGTCCCTCGGCCGCACAGGGCAGCGCCGTGGGCCGGCCTGGCGCTCGCTCTGCCTTGGGGTTCCTGGCACGGGGCTCTGTTGTTGCTGAATCCAGCTGTGGGACTTCGCAACGTGAGCAGGAGTCGCTGGCATGAGTTACGATGTCCTGAAACAAGAGCACCTATTTCAAACGAGAAACACTCGCTGAAGCAAGTCCAGGGGGAAGAGACGTTGAGGAAGAAACACGTCCCAAACTGAACGGGCAGTTCAAGAGCAGGAAGAGCACGGACCTGTGGCAGGCGTTTCTCCCTCCGGTCATGCCGGCTGGTGAGGGCTTCGTCGAACGCGACTTCCGAAGTTCAGCCTTACGTATTTAAATTCCATCCACCAAAAGTTTAGCTATCTTGTACTGCGGTTCCAACCGACTGCTCCCAGTTCACTGCTTCTGGTCCCTAATAACTACCCTGCAGATTAACTTCATTTTTTATCATTCTTTCCCCATTTCCGATCCTCCCCTTCAGATCTCTGTCAAATAAAATGTGCGGTTTTAGCCATGCCCTCCTTTTACCCACCCCTCCCCCAGGAAAATGCTGAAACGAGAAAACCAGGTTCCATTCTTCATCGGAAGCACTGACTAGAACAAGGCATGGATTTCCCGTCCAGGACGGCCTCCCTGAGTGTGGGTCCCTGGACTTGCACGGGGGACAGCCCCCTCCTCTGGGGCGGCTCCCTCCCCCCAGGCCTTAGAGTTAGAGGGCACAGGGTGGCAGGGAGGTGACTGATCGCGAGAGCTGACGTTTAGCCCCGGGAAGCAGCGCTGCAGGACAGGCGGTTTTCTGGTTGACGCTGATTGGATTCCAGACCAATCTGATTCTCCGCCTGTCTGGGACCACAGAACAATCACATGTACGACCTGTTCCCTTTCTGCTTGGCTACAGACGTCCCTGCTGTCTCAGAGACCAGGTCCTGCGCAGACGCGGGGCTGCAGGAACAGCTCCGACCTGGGCACGAGTCACGTCAAAGGGGCCATCCCAGACCTCTGTGTCTTCGGACACTTTGTAAATGCTGCCTGTGACCTCTGGTAGGTGGGTACCTATCATAGACGACACGCCATCTGTCTTAGAAGGACCAGGACATCCCGTGCCCACAGAAACCGCTCAGCTTCGACGCTGGGAAAGCCCTCTGTCTCAGCGAAAGTGCTGACCTGGAGAATTTTCAGCGTGGCACAAATCCTCTCTGCCCTGGACTGGTTGATACTTTTGCTTTGTTTGATGTTGTCTGTTTTTAGTCCCTTTCATCATCAAAGCAGGTGGGCATCTTCACAAACTGTAGGGGAGTGCATGGCGGCTCTGTTGGCTCCCCGAGGACTGTGACCTGCTCTTCCAGGGTCAGATCAGCAGAAGGTGCAGTCGAGAAGGTGTCTCCGCCCTGCCACAGACTCTGCTGGGTCCATGTCTTCTCTCGGCAGCAGGGATAGCTTCGGATAAAGACTGTGGGGTGGGGATGGGGTTGTTTCTGCAAACACAAGATTTCAGTTGGCTGTGTTCTCAGCCTGGGTCAGAATCTGGGTCTTAGATGGTGGATCTCGGGGGGACGGAGAAGGTGCAGTGCACGCGGTCTGCACGGCACCAGAGCCCAGGGTCCGTCACTGTCTGTCCGGAGGCGGGCAGCACCAGGGGGTAAAGCTGGGGGAAAAGGCACTTCCAGGAAGAGGAATGAAAGCCACACCGAAGACAAAGTCAGTTCACGCTTTTCTCACTGCAGAGTCACTGACAGCCCCTCCCGCTGGTGGGAGGGCCCCTCCGAAGCGGCGAGGGGACCCGTCTCCAACCTCCCCCCGCCAGCCTGTACTCGCGCAAGATGGAGCTTCCACACGGTCTGGGGGTCATTTCTATAAAACAAGGGGCTGCGTTAGTGTTTCTAAAGCTCTGCAGTCATCTGATTTACTGGCCAAACCAAAAGACCAACAGTGAGAGGCGTCACCCACGATCCTGGGTGACCCTTGGATCCAGGGGGACCCGTCGGGGTCCGATGAACATCCCTGGACTCAGTCGTCCACCAAGTCTGACGGGCCGGTGTTGGAAACAGGCTGCTGTCGGGTGGCGTGTGCACCTCCACTGCCAGAGGAGGAGAAGGGCCGGCGGGTGGGTCTTCAGGGACCTGCAGGGTCGTAAAACCTTTCAAGATAACTGGAGAGTTAGCCAGCGGAGAAGGGAGGCCAGGAGCCCCCAGTGCGTTCCGTGTGCCTCCAAATCGCCTGTGGGGTCAAGGTCGCCAGCCCTGCTTCACGACCAAGAAGCGAGGTCTTGGACCCTCGCCCTTGGTCTTGCTGGTGACTGACAGGTGGGACCCAGACTGCATGTAACAGAGCAGGACCCGACGGGGCCTTCCTGGGACAGATCCCCGCACCCCCATGAACCCTGCCTGCCAGTTGTCTGCACAAAAACTTTAGCCAAAGAATAAGTTTAATCAGAGAAGTGAAAAATTCAGAAGCACAGGAGAACAGTCAAGCAAAAGAAACACTAATAGTTCAGCCTTTAGACAAGGCCACGGACCTTTAGTTCCTCCTCAGGGGCTACTGGCAATATTCTGAGCCACGTCCTTGAGCTGTTTTGCAGAAGCTGAAACCGCACACCTCCCTCCAGGAGGAGACATTAGCTCCACAATGACCAGACTGTAGCCGGGACAGAAGCTGGCACAGTTCCGAGAACAGGCCTCAAAGAGACGGGAACAGACCCATCCTGGGCCTGAAGATTAACTGCACTGGACACAATCAAGGTCAAGACCGGCCAGTGACCAGCTTCAGGAGGACTGTCGGCGCTGACCGTGCTGCTCACACGTGGCCCCTCCCGCGCCTGTGCACCCCCGAGACTCCCCTGGAAAGGGCTCTTGCCCCTCGATCTGCAGTGGGGAGCTGGCTTTTTGGGACAAGAAGCCACTTCTCCCCAGGTTGCTGGCCTCCTAAATAAAGCAGCCTTTCCTTTCTACCAACACTTGCCTCGAGAGTACAGGCTTCAGAGCGGCGAACAGCTGGACCTGAGCTTGCTGACGCGAGGGCTCCCCGGGGCCCTCCCTGCCCGGCCCCACTGTGCTTTCAAGTTCCATTCTCCACTCCCCCGTGATCCTTTCCGGGGCAAGAGACCAGCCAGACTGTGGGTTGGGTCAAGAAGGCACACAGGTGACTCACTCATGGCTGCTCACAGTTGGACGGTGACCACAGCCGGGGGGAGGCCCCCCTCACACCGCAGACCCAAGCGCCCTGACCCCTCCTCATTGGCCCCAAGGTCACATCAACATGCATGTCCATAGGTGCTGGGTCCCTCGAGTCTCAGTCGCACACTCTCAGTCCCGGGGGAGCTCCAGGCAGCTCCTTCGGTTGGGGACGCCGCCCCCGTGCCAGGGGAAACGCGGTCACCCACGGTACAGACAAGGACACCAGGGGCTTGAGTGAGCTGCCGGAGACACCCAGCTGTGAAGGTGGGGGCTGGCCTGCTGGCCCCAGTGTGGCTCGGCGGCAGGAGAAATCCTCCCGGTCGTCCCACGTCAAAACCAAACCTGGAGTTTCTGGCCACGCCCCCCCCCCCATCGCTGCCACTCTGGCGTGTGATCCTGCAGCCTGCGTTCTCGGGAACTGCCCCTGCCTGCTGCCTGCCCCTCCCAGCCGCATGTGGCAAACAGCTCCCCAGCTGCGACGGTCTGCCCCCTGCCCTCCTGCTGTCCCCTCCTCCGGGGAAGGTTTCTGGACCTGGAAGCCAGACGTCACCTCCTCCATGAAGGCTTCCCTCCTGCGTTCCATCAGAATTCACCCACCCCGACTTCACAGCCCGGCCGCCATGACAGCCGCTTGTCCCCCTGGGGCCGGTCCTGGCTCTGGGGCCCTGACCCACGGCCTCGGGTGGCCGGGCCACCGGGCCCGTGACCGAGAGCTGCCAGGAAGCCGTGCCGCGGGAAGCCCTCGGTGCCCCACTCCGCCTCCGCCGGCCCGGTTGCTCCAGATTCCAGTTTCTGGGTATTGAAGCCCACACCCACGGAGGCTGCAGGGCAACGCGTGCGCTTGACGGAAGCACGTGCTCTTGGAATTCTCTGCTTCGGTAACAGACTGAAACCTCTGCCCCAAGCCAGGCAACCAGACCCCTTTGCTGAGTACCTCCCCTTGCGGGAACACGGGCGGGACACGGAGAGACGCCCCTGCCCGTGGAAGCAGCTTTGATCACTGATCTATTTTAATCACGACTCCGGGAAAATGCCCTGGATTTAAAAAAAGCCTCTCGCGCCTGCTGTTTGTGTGATGATTTTTGTTCTGTAGGCTTATAATTTCGAGTACTCGAGTGACCTCCTAAGTCCCCTGAGTGCATTAATTTAGAGAAACGCATTTTAAACAAGTTTAATTGTGCTGTTGTCACAAACTGTTGTTCCCCTTTCTGAGCTCCGTTAGGCTCTAGCGTGCAGGGACGAGGGGTGACCAGATTGGGGGGGCGACGGAGGTCTGGGAACTTGAGCGCATCTCTGCCCAGGTGGAGAGGGACTCCCCTCTCCTGCGACATGAAGGACAGTGACACCGCGAACACAGGTCCCTTCCAGCGGGGAAAACCCGTAGTCACTGCACTTGACTTAAAAGTAGAGCCGAGGGAGGGGGAGCTGATCCTTGGGGATGAGGGTAGACATACTGCCCTTGCTCCTCTGGGAGGTGCTGGGGGTTGGGGGGATACGTGTCCCCTCAGACGCCATGTGTTTAAACAGGGCTGACGTTCAGCTGACCTCCGACCCTCACAGAGACACTCAGCTGCCCTGGAGCAGAAGGCAGAGGACCAGAGGGTTCCCCCGACCCCTGCCCGGACGCCCCCGAGATAAGCGTGTGTCCCTGCCCGCACACGGCTCCCAGGGCGCCTCCTTCCCGGGCCATCATCTCCTCCCTGGTCCGGGAAGCTGGATCCTGACGGTAGTGAGGAGCAAAGCTCTGGCTTTGCCCAAGCTGCCGGCCACACAGAGCGGCATCAGTGCTGCGTGGTGAGCCAGGGTCGTGGGTCGGTGGGCACACGGACGTCTGGAGCCCGAGGGCCTCTCAGTGCCACCCAGGGGGTCCCGGCTGGTCCCCGCCCAGCCAGCCTGAGCCAGCCCGGTGTTTTAGGAGTCCCTCCCCCTCCTCTAGTGGGACCGAGCGTCCCACCGACTAACCACGCCACGGCACGTCTGCCCACCCGTGCTGCCCGACACGGTGTCCTGGGACGAGGAGGACAGACCGCCTTGTGGCAGGTGCTGTGTACACATGTCACAGGTAGGGACCACTCCACCGACCCCACTCCATGAGGTGACACTTTTATCACCAACCTGCTTTACAGGCAGAGCCAGCCCTCTCCACCTGGGGCTGCGCTCACCTCCCCGACCAGGGTGGGAGGCCTTGCCACCTGCCACCTGCCCGAGGGGCAACCACTTGGGTGGAAAGGCTGCGGGACGGCGGCTGGACCCGGGGGCACCTCCACCGCCTGCACACGGCACGCCCCGCGTAAAGGGTTGCTGATGCGGCACTCGTGTGAGTTTCCTCCCCCATCGCGCGTGTGCACCAGGATCATAAATGTGGGAACAGGGTGGGGTCAGGGCCCCTGAGAAGTAAGATGGAAGGAAGAGAGAGAGAGGTTTTCGAGGGACCACCATGGCCTGCTTCAGGGACAAGCTTCCCCAGAAGGGGGCCTGGGGGTCAGGGTGTGGGTTCCCCACATGGGCCTGGAGGAGCAGAGCTCCGATCTCCTTCAAGAAGACCCTGCGGGGTGAGTGGTGGCCCCCCAGGGCCTCTGAGACCTGCACAGCTCGTGGCCGAAGCCACGCCGTCCTGAGATCTACGAGCCCCTGGGGCCGCGGGGGGTCGGGGGACCATCTCCACATGCCCGCAGGGCGAGGACAGCCCGGCCGCCCAGGCACAGCCGGAGGGGGACTTGGGTCTGAGTGGAGTGCCAGTGGTGCCACCTCTGGGAGCTGTGACGCTCAGTAAAGCGCCTAGGACCACACGAGGCAGGACGGTGCCCGACACACCGCGGCTCCTCCTCTCATCGCCCCGGGGCTGCGGGCCGGAGAGCGCGGCTTACAGACTCTGCGTCACGGAGCGGCAGGCACATTAACTACATCTGGAGACACCAAAACTCAGCACTGGGGACACAGAGGCCTAAACACATACTTAACTTTTTAAACCTTAAATTGTACCAAACTTCTTCCAGTAGGAAGTTGGTGGGGGGGGAGGCTACTGTGTAAGTGCACATTGTACATCGTGTCCACACTGCGTAAGTGTGGACTGACCGGCGTGCAGACACGGCGTCACTGTAAATCACACTGTATGCACACTGCATGCACGTCGCGTCAGCGCACAAGCGTGCTGTTGGGCGTCTACAAAGCGTCTGGCTCCCTCACTGCAGGGGCTGGAGAGCTGCCCACGTGGGTGGGGACCCATCGCTGCCACTCTGGTGTCAGTGCCTCTCCCGAGCAGATGAGATGTGGGGAGGGTCAGGGTCGGCTGGATGTGCGGGAGGGAAGCTGCCGTCCTCTGTGAAAGGCTTCTTCCCCCTCATGGACCACAAGAGGGTGTATGTGGCCACGAAACGCAGATGGAGTGGCAGTGCTGAGAGGCAGAAGGCTGCCTGACTGACGAGGGCCTGGACGCAGGCAGAGCGCCACACCGGGGTGGGGTGGGGTGGGGGAGCAATCGCAGGGACCCAGGCACCTGGGGACCCCAGCCGCCAGAGCCGCGCAGGCCCGCAGCTGGGGTTCCGACCCTTGCTCCAGACGCAGGTCCGGGAAGTCTCAGTCCGATGCGCCCCTGCCCGGTGCTGGAGGCGTCTGCCCCAGACGCTCATCTGAGGCAGGAGGGCGGCTAAGAAGAGTGGGGTCTGACTGTGCGTTCTGGGGACTCCTGGGTGGTGACCACCCCAGAGCCCACTCTTATGAAGGCGCCATGATTCTGGACAAAAGAGCCAAGTGCTGCCCCCTCTCCCCTCCTCCACCCTTCTTCTCACCAAAGGACCAACCTGACAGCCGTCCACCCGCAGCTTCAAGGAAACGAGCGCCTTCAACGGCGGAGGCGTCCCCCTCTTCCTCCCAGAAAACAGAAGTGCTGCGGGCGTCGGGCCCCTAGGGGCCGGTTCCTATTCTCGCCCGCTGGACCATGTTTTTCGCTCCAGATGCAGGTTTACACACACATATATGAATGTGCAGGTCACGCATGCGCCAGGTGTGTATGTGTGAGAGAGAGAGAGGCGAGAGTCGCTCTGAATTTCACTCTGTGCCTCAAAGAAGTGGGTTCATCTCGACTGGTTGACTCCTTGTTAAAGCCATTAACAACAACTGGACACAACGGGGTGTCTGCATGGACTCAGTCCTGTAATTTCTCAGTGTTGGGCGGAGGGCAGCCTCCACATGCTCTCCCAGCCCCCACATCCGGACTGAAAGCCACCGGCACATGTAATGGGCAGGACACGTCTCGGTTCCCCAGGGCTCAGGGACACGGCAGTGCCCACATGGATCTGAGGTCACGGGGGAGCTCCGAGCTCCTGATGGGAACATTCTACATCCTCCACGTCTGCATCCCCAGATCCAAACTCAGGGAACCCGGAACCAAACACGTGCTCCTCGGGGCCTCTCCCACGTGTGGAGCGGGAGGCCGGCAGCACCGCCCTGCGCAGGACAGTCCCCTCCCCTCATGAGGCCAAATGTCGATGGAAGGCGTTCTGCTGTGAAACAAGGGTTTTTTTGGCACTAAGGAAAGGCACCCAAGGAACTGTTCCTTCTCCGGAAACCACTGAGTGTGGGACAATGGGAGCAGTAGGCGTGGCAAGGGGTCAGGGCTGAGCCTAAGAAACCAGAGTCTTCGGATGGTGGTGTTCTTGGATGCGAAGAGGTCCACCCTGCGAGCTGGGAAGGCTGTGATGTCAGTGAGGTAATCTCTGAGCCCGCTCCCCCGGAAAGACAGGGCCAGTGCACCCTGCACCCCCAGCCCCACTGTATACGTTCCATCTGGGTACAACCACGACAATGCAGCAGCCATGCTGTGGGTGGACCCCCCAAACCCCGCTCCCTGACCAGGGCTGTGGGGGAAGCCCCCGGCCCCATTCTGGGTTGAGACTGGGCTGGCTGGCCGAGTTCTGTGACACTGATTCAAGTAAAGCCCTTTCTTCCACGATCAGTTCCTGAGACACGGGTTTCCTTGACGAGATTCTGGTCCTGCTCACGGGGCCTGGGTCTAAACCAGGGCTCAGAGACCCATGGTGAGATTCTTTTCTTCATTAACCGTCAAACCACTGCTTAATCCGCTGGCATCCTGCCCTCTCCGCTTCCTGACACCGGATTGCAGGACAGCAAGGGGGCATGAGACTGGGAAGGCCGGTGGTCAGCCAGGCGTGGGGTTGGGGCGGAAGCCGGCAGGCGTTGATTCGAGCTGATTTGTTGCGACTTCAACGATAGCGCGTAAACATACCCCTGGGCTCCTTTCTGGTTAAAGTTAGGGATTAATAGGTTGCTCCAGACTGATGAGTGGCCCCCAAATCCGTGTTGAATCCTAACCCCCAAGATGATGGTGCCAGGAGGTGATGAGGTCAAGAGGTCACAAGGGGGAGCCCCATGCCGGGACGAGAGTCCTTACACACGGAGCCCAGCTGCCTCACCGCTCCTCCAGGCGAGGGCTCGGGAGGGGCCGCCACCCGTGAGCCAGGAGGCGGGTCCTCACCAGACGCGGGGCCTGCCTGTGTCTGGGTCTCGGCCTCTCAGCCTCCGGACCCGGGAGGACAAATTCCAGTGGCTTACTGACCGCCAGGCCTGTGGAATTCTGCTGGAGCAGGCTGAAGGGACGAAGGCTGAGAGACTTCCTTATGAGTCCGGAATCGCTAAATTTCAGTCTTGTGTCTGAGAGGGAAGCATGAGTATCCCAGGCTCTTCGTTTCCCCACAAATTTGGTGGAAGTCTTTCCAGGAAAGGGCCGCCCTTGACCCTGGCTCTCGCTGACCGCAACCTCTCCACGCTCGCTGCACAGATTCCTACTTGTTCTTTACACTCGAACGCCACCAAACCAGCCAGGGCTGAGACTGCCTGTCGGGGCGATTTCCACGAGAAGTGGAAAGTGCAAAGCAGCGGTGAGGGTACAGGTCCAGGAGGAGAAGGGAGACAGGGGAGGAAGGCGAGTGCTGTCTGACCCCCTCCCCATCGCCCCATCCGCCAATGCCGCGAGGCTCAGAGAGGGTCTGCAGAGACGCGGGAGTGTCGCTCATCTGGAGACCCATCAGCCCAGCCCTCCGGCTCTCTCCGTGGACAGGGCCGCCCACCTAGTCTGCAGGTGCCTGACGTGGTGGGCCCCGCCCTGCTCCCAGCCCCAGCAGGAAAACAGCTGAGAAAGTGCGGCCATGAGGAGCACCCTGCTGCGACCGGAAGAAATCAGCCTTTTCCAAGGAAACAGTTGGGATCCAGAGCCGTTTCGTCCTACCTGTAGAAACTGCAAAGCAGCAGGTGTCCTTCGGAGGTCATTCTGGAATCCCCGAGCTGCCGGGGGGGGGGGGGGGGGCGGAAGAGTGAGGACCCGCGGGGCGGAGAGAGGAGGACGCTGTGGGAACGTCCACTGCTGTCTCAGCGGGGCCTTGCGTGAAACGTGGCGGACGGTGTGAGCCCATCTCAGAGCAGAGTGATGGGAGTCCCACAGCTGTGTGCGTAAATCTGAGCCCATTTAAACCCGAGGAGCGCTCCATTGCTAACTCATTATAGCGGCATCAATCAACACCTCGCATTTGGCAGGGGGCCCGCGGCCTCTGCTGGGGGAGGGGGCGATTGGCAGAAACCCAGCCTGTGAAGTGGCCAGAGGCGGCTGGGGGTCACCCCGGCCTTGGACGGAGGACAGCGGGTTCGTGCGCACAGCTCCCTGTGCCCCATGGTGCGGCTGTTGAGAGCGCGGTAACAAGCAGCCCCTGGTCTGTTCTGCAGCTGATCCTGGGGCAGGTTCCTGAGACGGGGTCACATCCGGCAGCTCTGATCCAAATTTGCCCTAAAACGTGGAAACTCTGCAGGCACTGCTCACTTCCCGTCTTGTGTGCCCGGGGGCTGCCCCTCCCGGCGGCGAGAGCCGCGTCACCTGGGCCAGAGCAGGTGCGGCCCAGTGGGCTCCGCACCTGACGGAGGGCGAGGACCAGCCTGGGCAGCCGCTCCCCGGAAGGATTCCCGTCCCCAGATGGAAGCGAGTAGCCGCTGTTCGTTTTAAAGGCGGCCCCTCTATCCTCGGGGATAAAGTGTCTCAATTGCTCTGACTCAGTCTTTAAGACACTGTTTGAGCTGCTGGAGCCTGACATGGAATTTAAAAAAAGTCAAGAACAAACCAAAAAGGGAATCACTGAGGGTGAAGGAGAAGCTCGCAAGCCAGACAGGAAACCGGCCGTCCCACCCAGCAGCGAGTGTCCCCGCCCCCTCCCTTCTGTGTCACCACAAGTTTCCTCCGTTTCTTTCTTCTCCTTCACAGGACTTCCTGCTCCTCTCTGACCGGTTTCTCTGTGGCGGAAACACCCAGAGATGAGCCTCTGGCCGAACTGAAGGCTGTTATGAATTCAAGTCTTTTCAAGCCGGGAGTGGGGAATAAAGACCACAGAGATGCAGATTTTGTGATTTCTTTCTTTCTCTCCTCTTTCCTTCCTCCCCCTCCCTTTCTTCTTCCTCTTTTTTTTCCCCCTTTTAACAATGATGCCTCCAGGTGATGAGTATTTCTGCTCCTACACAGTCTCGTATTGCTTCCAGGTTTCCCGTTGACCGAGGGGTCCCTCACCAGCCCAGATCCAGGACGTCTGAGGACGCGGGCCAGCCCTCCCACCAGCCCCGGTCTCGGCGGCCACCGTCATCAGCTGGTGCTGGCAGTGTGCCCTCGCTCGGGTCTGCGCTGTTCCAGAGGATTTGAGAAAGCACGGCCTTGTCGCTCTGCCAAAGAGACCTGATCCCATGAAACCGAAGGACCAAATCAGCCTGATTCTGAGAAGCACCCGGGCGGAGGAAACTGGAAATCAGGTGCCGGGGAACTCGCCGCCGGTGACTGGTGCCTTTACTGAGAGTCATTTTGCAGAACTTACTCTTTGGGGATTGAGGCTGGAATAAGTCTAAACTACTTTGTCTTGACTGCTGGAAAACGGCTTCTGGCCTGGATGAGAGCAGCGGTCCCTGTAGGTCTCACACGGGGCGCCTGTGACGGGTGAGCCCCCGGGGTCTGCTCTGCAGCCGAGGTCCCAAGAAGCCAGGAACCCGGCAGCGCTGGCCTCTGACATGCCTGGCGGGACCTGGTGGAGCAGGCGCCTGGCCCCGGATCTCCCGCAGCTGGGCCCAGCGTGCTCCCCACGCGACTGCCGAGTTAGAACTTTTTCACCCCTAGTGATGGCTCTGGAGCCTTCGGTTCAAAATGCTAAACAGAGACACTGTCTCTGCGTCTGCGGGACCCAGCGGGGGACTCTCAGAACCCAGACTCCTGCACACCAAGACAGGACTTCGGGTAGAAAACATTAAATTCCGAGGCTGAGACCCAGGCTGCCCCAGCCGTGAGCACGCTGCCACCCCGGGGGGACTCGGGCAGGGTCCTCCCGGCTCAGAGGTGGGTCCTGCCTTTTCTGAGAGTGTGAACGGCGTTCCGGGCGCCCTGCTAGGCCAGGGTGCCTGGCTTGTCTCCTGGAGCAGGTGCTGATGGTGCAGGTAGACGGCAAAGGTGGGCCCCCTGGGAGCAGGACCGGTCTGAGCAGGATGCACGCTGTGTAGACGTGTAGGTGGCGGTGGGCGGAGGAGGAAAGTGGAGCAGAATTTACAGGGAGCCTTGGAATCTTTTTTTGAAAGCTCAGTCCCTGAATCCAGACCAGGCGCATGGCAGGATTCGAATTTAATAAAGCCGTGAGGGGTGGGGGGCACCTGGTCCTGAGCACTGACCTGCCCGGCCCCGCCCGGCCTGGTAATGAGCCCAGGACAGACCTTGTGTGATGTCGGCGTGTCTGGGGTGATGGATGGCCCGCAGCCCTCCCGCTGCTCCGCGCGCTCCATCATCCAGTGGGGTGTTAGCGGACTGTCAGAGAGAAATAATTTAGCGGCGGTGGCTTTAACTGATGTGCTGCATTCTGGGGTCAAATGACTGTTACAAAGCAGTGGTGCCGCCGGGCTCCTCCGCTGCGAGGGCTCATGGTGACAACATGAAAGGAAAGGCCTCGCGGCTGGGACGCACTGACATCCTTCACCTTTCCCGGGGCGGGCGCGGCGGGGCCAGCACAGCGGGGCCAGACGAAGGGCCTTCTCACTAAACAGCGGGGGGGGGGGGCACCCACAGCCCACGGGGAGGGGACCTTCCAGGAAAGGGGGGGACACAGGCCACGGCCACCTGGGGCCATCCTGCCCGTAGGGGCCAAGGGGCTCCTTGGAGGCCACTGGCAGGTTTGAGCCGCAGATGTGGGTGGAGACGCCGTGCAAGGAGGACAAGGAGGGGAAGAGATGAAGCGGGGGCGTCAGGCAGGGGCAGCGGGACGGCAGGGTTTCTGGCGGGGACTCCCCACCGTGGCCTGGCTTTGCAAACGCCCCTCTTCGCCTGGATTGTGTGTTATTTGAGGGTGGGTCGGAAGGCAAGATGCGCGGAGATTATGGGTTAAACTCCTCCAACTCGTGCCTGGAACGTTTAGTAAATATTTGACAATAAATGAAGGACTGGGGGCCAGAGGTGGCAGGAGAAACAGCCGCCCCATTGGGGTTCTCTGTTCTATGTCTCTGCCCCTCAGGCAGCAGAGCTGTGGGGAGCAGGCCGATGTCTGTGCTGGCGCGTGCTCTGCACCCGCCAGTCAGAGGGACGTTCACTGAATGAACGGATGATGGATGGATGGGTGAATGGATGGATGGAAGGACGGGTGGGCGGGTGGATGATTGCTCCTGGCTGTGATTCGACATGAGGGGTCTGTCCTAGTGCATTTGTTTGATCTGCTGTCCAGAACCCCTCGAGCTGCCGAGTCTGGGTGGCACGCTGACTTCTCCAGCGGATGCACGACCTCCTGAGGCAAACAGCGGATTCTACCAGAGGTGCTGCGAGGTAAGGACACTGTGCTCGTAGCCATACCTCACGAGTGCCTGGCACTGAACACAGGCCCTGTGCTGGGCCAAGTGCCTTTCACCTGCAGAATGGTTCTCCCCTCCATTGAAGTCAAAAGTGAATAAAGATAACTTTCTGCATCTGATACATTAGTGATGCCCGCAGATAGTTCTCAAAACAGTAAGAGGAAAGATGATTTGCATGAACAAGCAGTTACGAGAGTGGTGAGGGTGAGGTGGTCAAACAGCATACGGTCAGTTCCCGACACAAGGACAGCACACAGAGCATTCCTGGAGTCGGGACAGTAAACTCTGAGGAGGCAAATGCCTGGATTTGTGTGGCGAGGCCCGAGAGGTGACCGTGAGGCCGGGCTCCAACCCCGTCCCCTCTGAGCCCCCTGCACCGGCCGCTGCCTCAGCTGGAGCCACCGAGATGGAGTGATTCACATGCACCTGGTTCCTCCAGCCTCCAGAGCCAGACACGCAGCCCAAACGGTCACCTAGCACGCACTTGCCGGCAGGCTCCCCGTCCCAGCCCAGACCAAGGGCCTTCCCAGGGCAGTCCTCGGGGGACAGGAGCCCTGCCCCGTCCCCAGGAGCTGGCGATGCTCCAAGACA
This sequence comes from Camelus dromedarius, assembly GCF_036321535.1. Classification (NCBI taxonomy): domain Eukaryota; kingdom Metazoa; phylum Chordata; class Mammalia; order Artiodactyla; family Camelidae; genus Camelus; species Camelus dromedarius. The sequence goes on from NC_087461.1 coordinate 731,825, forward strand.
GCCTGCTCCCTGGCTCTCCCTTCACCTCTGCTAGGTCAGAGCCAACGTTCTTTCTTTCCTTTCACAGGCTGGGGGCTCTCTCTCCCCAAAGCCTGAGCACGGCTCCCAGCGCTGGGCTGGGAGGGGCGGAGCTCGGCTCATCAGGGGTGGACGCCCCCCACTCACCCGCAGGGTCTCCCCTGGGCCCCGCCCTGCTGGCAGCCCTCCTTGAACTCTCACCTGGGGCAGGAGGTGGCCTTTGTTCCTGCTGGGGATGTGCCCGGGCAGCCGGATGTCGAAGAGGGCCTGGAGGGCGGCCTGGGCCGCCTGGCCCTTGGCCAGCTTCTTGCTGCGTCCTGAGCCTTCGAATGTCCTCCCATCTACGTTCACGGCCATGACGAAGCTCTGGGCGCGCTGCTTCTCAGGCTCCGAGAGGCACACATACCGCAGGCCTGAGCGCAGCTCGTTCAGCAGCACCACCGGGTTCCTCTCGCCCGGGGCTGCGGTGCCCACCAGGTCCAGCGGCCGGCACAGGAGCCGCCCCCTCCGGCAGGCCGCGGACAGGCGTTCGGGGGCGGCAGGGCGGCGGCCGGGGAAGGCCTCGCTGGGCGCCGCTGGCTCGAACTGCTTGAACAGTGTGTCCGGGAAGTCGGCCTGGTCGGAGGTGAAGTCCGGGGACGGGCTGGCGCCGCTGCCCAGGGCCAGGTGGGCCTGGCAGGCGTTGGGGAACTGCACGAAGGACCTGAGGGCCAGCTCGGCCGCCCGCATCTTGGCCTTCTTCTTGGTGGGCCCAGTGCCCTCGAAGGTGAGCCCGTTCACCTCCACGGCCACAGCGAAGACAGGCGCGTGCACAGGGCCGGTCTGGGACACCGTGCGGTACTGCAGGCCGGGCCGCAGCTCATGCAGCTGGACCAGTGCGTTCTTGGGCGCCACGGACCACGAGAGCCCCCTCCAGAGGAGGTGCAGCTGGCGCAGGGGGCCGCCACCGCCCTCCTCCAGCGGCCGTTTCCTCTTCAGGCCGGGCGGGCCTCCTCGGGTCCGGTCGCCCACGGGCAGCGGCCGCGCCTCCAGGTTGCTCACATTCCGGTTTTCCTTCACGTCTGCGCTGCTGGTACCTGGAGGCGAGAACAGACAGCCGTGACCCAGGGCTCTGGCAGCTCGCGAGACCCCCGGCGCGGGTCCCGGTGACCCGACCACACATTCCAGCCTCCTAGCCCGAGATAGCCGCCAGCTTGGCAGCCCAGCTGTGGGACAGGCTCTGGGCCGGCACCCGCGGGAAGGGTCATGGGGAGACCACCTGAGCAGTGCCCCGAGTCCGTGGGCCAGCAGAACCGGCAGCCCCCCGGGGGTGGGGTCCTCACTCCGGCGGGCACAGCCCTCAGCAGGGCCTGCAGTGAACTACGTGAGGTGGGCCTGGGCCGGGGGCACGCTCCCTCAGGGCCTCTCCCACTTGCTGCTCGGAGCGCCACCTGTGTGGTATCAGGGCTGCGGGTCCCTGCACAGGCCCCTGGCTCCCCACTGCTGCCCCGAACCAAGCAGACACACGGCCCTCTCTTTCCAGCATCTCTGGGCAATGCTGAGGGCCTCCCCTGGCGTGGAAAGTGGTGGGTTGGGTGCGGTCAGGCCCTGGGTTGCTGGATGGATGTAATTCTGATGGATCTCAGAATTACAGGGTGGGACAATGAAAGCAACTTGCAAAATGGCACACAGAAGCTCTTTTCAATGCAAGTAATAAAGACACAGAGCTGACCCAATGTGCTGTCTGTGCCCCCACTCACGGGGGTAAAGCTCAGACATGGACCCCTCCCCGGGAGAAGGGGAGCGTGGGACATGGCTCAGAGGGCGGCTTCATTTGTGTCTGTGGGGTTTCATGTCTTTTGCACAAACTGATGTAAGTAAATTCAGCAAAATCCTCATTTGCTCACTGCACATGAGGAACGCAGGTAGCGATCATTTAACTTTCTGGCCTGGCCCTCTTGGACCACTTTTCTTCAGCAAAGCTGTTCTGCTTAGAGTGGCTGAGCCGTGCACCCCACAGGGCCCAGAACAGCGTCCGCGCTGCCCGGCCGGATGTGCTCCCAGAAGGTTGCCTGAGAAACTCCGAGGATGGCGGTGACGAGCAGTGGGCTAGCTCTCACCAAGCCCCTCCCACACGTTCACTTTGGCACCTCCCTCATTCCTAAGAGCCACTCGCGGTGGGTCAGGGCACCGCCTTCTAGGGGATGAAACCGAGGGTCACTGGCTGGTTAATCCATCCAGGAAAGGCTGTGGAGGAGGCTTTACGGGAGCAGAGGAGCTCAGGGTCATTTTCTTGTCCGTTTCACAGACACGGGCTGCCTGGGGGTGGAGCTGAGGAAGTCTGCTGATGGCGTGGACCGACAGGTGAGGAGGGGCTGGGGTCCCGGCCACACAGGTGACCTTGGTGCTCTCAGGTTTCTCCACAGGACCTGGGACTCAGTTTTCTTGTTCAGCAAGAAGAAACCTGAGGTAGTTTTACAGCCAGCGCAGCTTGGGAGCAGACTGACTGCATCTCCCTCCCTGCTGCCCGGAGAGTCAGCTGTGGGAAGATGTGCCGAGTGGGTGACCTCGTCCTTGTGGGGCTGCTGGAAAATTGTCACAAGTACCATTTCACAGGGCCCAGGTGGGGCCAGCCCTCCCGGCCAGGTCCCCGCAGGGAGGAGCCGCCCAGCGCCCGGAGGAGGGTGTGCCCAGCGGGAGGCGGAGGCCAGGCTCCCAAGGGCTGTGGGCTGACTCTCAGCTGCTTGGGTGGTGAGGTGGTCTGTTAGCACTTCTCGTGGCTGGCTTCTGCGAAACGGTAGGCTCGCAGCTGTCCTTGTGTCTGCAGGGGCGAGTCTGAGCGTTCGTAAGTCAGAGCGGATGGGGGTCATTCATAGCCCATCTCAGCAGGAAGAGTCACTTCCCCAACAGCAGCTCTGGACCAGCCCCTCCTGTGGGGCGCTGTGCATCCAGGGCGTGCGGCAATGGGTGCTGCTGTCTGGGGTACCTCGGGCCAAGGCTGGTAGGGGGCACCAACCATGCAGATTCCCAAACGGAAGGTGAAGATGGAGAAAAAACAGCAATCCAGCCTCACGGCCACCCGCCAGATTGCCCAGAAACTTGCCAGCAGCGCTCTAATTTCTTATTGATTCCTTGCGATGTGGGGGTCGAGTGAGGCTGTGTGTGTGATTAAAGTGGCCAAGATATCAGATGGCCTTTGTGCCTTCCGAGGGAAAAGGTTTATCTTGGAGGAACAGGCCCCGCAGACCCACACGTCCCCCGACCCTGCACGGAAATTACGTCCGTGCCCTTCTCCTCAGCACCTGACTGTCCTCATTACAGCTTCCCAGGGCCTGAGCCTCGGGCATCAACGGTGGGGGAAGGCTCCTCCCGTGCCCATCAGTAATTAACAATAACCGATGGAGGCAGCTGCTGGCCCTCTCCTTCTACGCTCTCTGGGGGTGACGTGACCCTCTGGTTTTTGCGAAGTAGCAGATTAAGGGTTCTACTCCCCTCGCCACAGCCCAGATGCTTCGGTTAACTGGACTCCTGAGCCTGCACAAAGTCGGGGCAGCTGCAGGATGGGGCGGTGGTCATTCATGGCTCCGGGGTCAGGCAGGTGAGAGGTCAAAGTTCCCTCCAACTTTGGGGTGTGTGTGGCCTTGGGCAGTCCCTCCACCTGCCCAGACTCCATCTTCTTAAGATGGAAGATGAGGGTTTTGATGGCACTCGCCTGAGGCTGAGCTAAAGGACCCACGTGACACTTAGCAAAACCCCTGACACTCAGCCAAGTCTGGGCATTTCTGTGAACGGCAGGAAGAGGGACACCAACACGTCCTCTACAGGCCCAGCTTTTCTTTTTTATTTTATGAGCTGGGCTTCCCGATGAATTTTCCCAGAAAGAAGATGTGGGGCCCCGCCCCCTCCCAGTGCACCCGGCTGTGCGCAGTTTCCGGGACCAGGTCTGAACACCCACTACCTGGTTGTGGAGCCATGGTCTCCACCGTGCACCCCAGACGCACCCCACTTCCCTCTGGTTGGCAAGGCAACCACTGGTTCTTACAAAGACCAGCCAGGATGCCCTGAGCCTCAGCCTCCAACCTGTGGTCCCCGAGACAGGCAGAGGGGAGAACCAGCCGCTGCCTTGCAGACGCTTGGTCCCGTGGGAGGGACACAGGTCTCCTGTGATGCAGTCTTGGGCGAGGAGGGGCGGCAAGCAGGGGACCCTGGCCTCTGGTCTGGTGCTGCCTGGACTTGCCAGCTGGGTCCTGCCAGACCTGACGCAGCTCCATGTGGCCCTCTTACGGAACTTCAGCTCTGACTTCACAAATTCACCTTTCCTCTTCCTCAGCCCCTCCCCCAACCCAGGAAATGATTCTCATTTTTCCCCTCCGTTTATTTAGCAGGTTTCACACACCGCGCTGTCGGAGGGAATAACCCAGAGATGGCGCGCTCCCGACAGACTGGAGAGGCTGCCACCCCACTGCGTGCCTCCTCGGGTCCAGGTCTGGGCATCACAGGACCTGAGCTCCTCCTTTGCTCTCTGGCCCGTGGCCTGTGCACCTGGGGTCACCTCCGCGGCGAGGGCAGAGGGGGGCCTGGTCTCCACCTGCGCTCCTGGCTTGGCTCCTCCTGGGGTCCCCCTGGGGCAGGTTGCCAACCTTTAACCCTACGTCATGCACCCAGGCACCCTGGGTTGTCCTGGACGCAGCCTGGCCTGGCGGCATTAATTTGGAGGTTTATCTTTGAACAATGCGTGAAAACAGGGTTTTCTGAGTCAATTAACAAACAGCAGCTATTACAAAGGGGATGACTAATCCACTGATAGAAAGTAAGGTTCCCAAGCATTGCAAAGGCACTTTAACACGTAATAAACAATTCAAAATCATCCTTATCTGTAAGGTTCCACCTCTTGGCCACTGAATTAGGGAAAAGCCTGATTTCTCGCACAGCAAGCCCTGCTCCAGCACTGGCTGTTTCTCTGGGTCCTTCCCTCAGACGCCCTCATGCGCCCCCCACCCCAACCGCAGCCGGGCTGCTCTCCCACGCACACACGGGGCACCGCGGCTCCGAGCGATGGGGCTTACGGCCTAAGGTCGCGGGCTGGAGTGTGGGGTCGCATCCCAAGGCCCTGCCCTCACACCGGCTCCCACGCTTCCAGTCGGTCCAGCACCAGAGTCACAGGTGCCCTTGGTGGGGAGGGAGCTCCTACGGGGGACCAGGCTCGGCCGGGGCCCGGGGCCCCGGCAGCTCGAGCGTGACAGGAGGCGGCGGCAGCGGCGGCAGGGGAAGACTTCCCTCCTCCAGGCGCCCATTCCACGTGCTTCTCCATCAGCCATGTCCACGCGTCCAGGTCGGCTGCGGGCATGTGTGTGTTTTCACACACATATCTCTTTGTTCGTGTGTGTGTGCATGCACACACGTGTGTGAACATTTGGGCGCACCTCGGAGATGTGGTGCGCTCAGCCCCGACCACCGCGATGAGGCCAGCGATGCAGATTTTTGGTTTCCTCATGCAGGAAAGTTACGTTCCCCCAAGGCTGCAGCCTATTAGTGTGCGAAAGTGTTACTTCTAAGAAAGCAATGAATGCACCGTAATTAAAAAATAATGTTTGTGGAAACGTAGTATCCGTGCTGCAATAAATCGAAGCACCGGAGAGCGAGGCGTGCTGTGTGCTCCACGTTTCTGAAGTCGTCGTCGGGAAATTAAGTCTAGAAAGTTCCAGGTTTGGTCCAAGAGGACAGAGCTTTCCTTGGACCGTGTTCTCGCGGGGCCGGGCGCTGACTTCAGTGCACTTCCTCCTCGTCCAGAAACGGGGGGTCAAGGACCGGTCACTGAGGATGCCCTGGTTCTGACACTGGACGGCTCTGTGACCTGGTTCTGTGGAACAGCCCAGGGAACTAACTCAGCTCCCATCTTGTCCACAGTCACGTTTTGTGGGAGGGGCTATTTGGGTGCCGTCTGTGTTCCTTACAATCTGAGGCAAAAGGGACAACCTTCCAGGGAGAGTTCCACCCACTGCTGCTTCCTGGTCAAACCAACAGCCCTGGTGACCATCAGTGCGCATGGGCCCCTCCCAGCCCGCTGCAAGCACGCCCTCGCTTCCTGCATGCTGAGGGGTGACGCTGAATGCAGGGGGTGCCCCTGTGTCTGGGGGCTTTCCTCCCCGCTTCCACACCACAGACCAGAGGGGCCGGCACCACCCGACACACACACCCGGATTCTCCCTCACACACACACGCTGGCCCTTCCACCCCAGGGTCTCCTCCAAGGACCGGGCAAGGGACAGTTCCCGCCTGAGGCACCACCCTTCAGACCCGCCCCCAGCAGCCCCAGGACCCACCCAGCACGGCCTAGGTGCCTCCCCAGTTCACATGCCAAACAGTTCTCTGGGCAGCAGGCGCCCGTCCAGCTCTTTCCTTGTTAAGTAGTTGTATGAACTGCGTCCAGAGAGACTGCGTTAATTTTTCTTTTTCTTTTCTTTTTTTCTTTTTGGTTTGGAGGGCAAAAACAAGGAAAGAGAGGAAGGATGGTCTGAGAGAACTGGTTTTTTTGTTTTGTGTTTGCAGTATCTGGAGTTCTCAATCACACAGTCACTGTTAGTACCTCCCTACCACCCAGGTGGGGACGGGATTGCAGGTGGGGAGGGGATTGCAGGTGGGGGCGGGATTGCAGGTGGGGAGGGGATCGCAGGTGGGGAGGGGATCGCAGGTGGGGAGGGGATCGCAGGTGGGGGCGGGATTGCAGGTGGGGAGGGGATTCCAGGTGGGGACGGGATCGCAGGTGGGGACGGGATCGCAGGTGGGGAGGGGATCGCAGGTGGGGAGGGGATTCCAGGTGGGGATGGGATTGCAGGTGGGGAGGGGATTCCAGGTGGGGACGGGATTGCAGGTGGGGAGGGGATTCCAGGTGGGGACGGGATTGCAGGTGGGGAGGGGATTCCAGGTGGGGACGGGGGCGGACCCTCCTGCTCTGGGAAGCCCAGATGGCGCCCTCCACCACCCCAGGGTCTCAGCCTTTGGGGACAGTGGGGTGGCCCCCTCTGCACGTGGGCTGGGCGTCCCGCACTCTCGGGGAAGGGCACTGCTTACTGAGATTGTCTTCGTCCTCCGTGCTGGTGGCCCCTGGGCTCACGTGCTTGAAGGGAGCGACGAAGGCTGACAACGTGCTTACTTTGTCTGCAAAGAAAAGAAGAACAGGAAATGCACTTTTGACATCGAGTTCCAGAAAAACTCAATGCTTTCATATGTTATTACTGAGGGTTTGGACAAAGGAGGTTGAAAGGTCGTTTTGGTTTCAGCCATTTCATTCTGGTTCAGCCTTTTACTGAATTTCTGACAGCATTCTATCAAATGACCCTCTCCATTCAATCTGAAACATCACCATTTCTGTCTTTCTTCTTTTCTTATTTTTGGCATCTCTCCTCCTCCTTCCATGTCCCTCAAAACTTGAAGTAACCGTCTCCAGGGCAACCACCTTGCCTGAGCCTACAAGATGCTGGCGGGCAGAGCCTGCCTGACGGAGGTCACCGCATAGCACAGAGAGGAGCTCAAACAAGCACCAGCAAGTCCTCCACTAGGTGAGCCCAGACCACCTCTCCCCGTCAGTGGAGAGCTTGCTTTGTGGGTTTGAAGTGCAGGGTGAAAAAAGACTTAGGAAAAGTGTAAAAGATACTTAGCGTGTGTTTGGCAGAAGCAGAAGATGGGAGAAGGAGGCACGGGAGGAGGAAGCAGGGCAGGGTCCTGGGTGTCCCCCTGGAGAGGAGCCTGGACTGGAGACTCCGGGAGGGACCGGGGACGGGGGAAGTGGAGGCGGCCAGCATCTCGGGTCCAGACACCTAATCCAGGAGGAGGTCCTTCTGGGGACCAAGGGGCTCGGCCACGTCCCTCTACATGGAGGCCAGGGGTGTGCAGGCTGGAAGTGCGAGCAGGAGAAATGAAGGAACGCCTCTCAGAGGAGCAAAGGGGAAGCCCCTCCGTTTAGACCTTCCGCCGACTAGACCGAGCCAGGGGCCAGGAGCCTCGTCCACAGGAGAGCTCGGCCCCACGGAGCCCCCTCCTCAGACCTGCCTCTGGCGCCTCGGCTCCCCAGGGGGTCGCTGGATTCCGTCTGAATCCTGACCACACCTTGGGTAATTACAGAGGGAGGCTCTCCACTGCGGGGGCATCGAGGGCGTCCAGGCCACTGGGTCAGGGTTACTTTGCCAGGAGGGACACTTTCCACCTCCCTGGGTCCCTCACGCCTGAGGTGGGGCTCAGAGCGGACCTGTCTGACCCTGCGGCCTCGGTGGCGGCAGGAGCTCCATCTGGGCCATGTCTGAGCGTGACTTCTCGTGGAAATGTCACCCAGCCGTTCATCACGTGGTCAGCCCTGGGTGTCCCGACCCGGACCTGGACTCGCTCTTTCTTTCCATTCTGAGCCCGTTTGCTCCTGAGCCGAGCTTCCCGGAGGCCGGCAGGTTCACGCTGAAATTCATTCAGGAGCCTGTTAACAGCTGTTGTTTGCAGTGGGGACGGGCAACGACATAACACTCGCTCGGAGAACAATAAATAACTGGAATGCAGAGCGCGGCTCCCTCTCCATTCTGTCGAACGAGAGGAGAAAGCCAGGGACGGGCCAGCTCCCCGAAGCCGCGCGGCTGAGCTAATTTACTGCACAGAATGAAACCGCTTGCTTGAGTTGTAATTTCATTAAGGGAGCCCCGTAACGCGCCACAAAGGGGGCGAAGCTCAAGTGATTTAGTCTGGAGCATCTCAAAATGAAATTACGATTTTCTCATAAAGCAGGGCTACCAGCCAGACACCCACAAAAACACACCAAACCAGTTCAGAGCTCACCTGAGCCAGATTGTGAAATATTTAAAAATTGCTTTCCATCCATTCAAGTCCTCGACTTCTAGGCTGGCCAGATTCGTCAAATAAAAATTCCAAACACCTAGTTAAAATTGAGTTTCAGATACACAGCAGACTCTTTTTTGTACGTGTACATTCCTAGTATTGTGTGGGACGCCATATACGAAAAGATTCCTTGTTAATCTGAAATTCAAATTTAAGGCAAAAGACTTGAATAGACATTTCTACAAAGAAGATAGGCAACTGACAAATCACCCACGAAAGGATGCTCAGTGTTGTGCGTCACTAGGGAAATGCAACCTCAAACCACGGGGAGGTCCCACCTCACACTCAGGAGGGGGCTGCTAGAGGAAAAGCCTGGGAAGTAACAAGCTGAGAACGTGGAGAAGCCGGGACCTGGTGACTGCGGGTGAGAGCGCAAGAGGGCTCGGCCACCGTGGAACCAGAAACCCCCTACTGGGTCAGCCCCAAAAAAACTGGAAGCAGGGACTCGAAGCGATACACACCGGGCGCCCAGGCTCATGGCCGCATTAGTCACATGAGACAAACGTACAAGCAACCCGCGTGTCCGTGGATGGATGGTGGACAAAGAAACGTGTCCAGATGCACGGTGGAGTCTTACGCGTCCTGAAAAGGAAGGGAGTTCTGACACCGGCTACAACATGGATGTACCCCGAGGACAGGGAACTAAGCCAGTCACAAAAGGACAGCACTGCCCGGCCCACCCATGCGAGGCCCTGGAGGGGTGAGGCTGACAGGGACGCGGGCAGGGTGTGGCCCCAGGGCTGGGGAGGAGAGGCAGGGGGTGTTGTTCAGTGAGGACAGTTTCAGTTCGGGAAAATGCGAAGGTTCTGGAGATGGACGCGCGGTGGATATACGTAAACGGGCTTATGTCACAGAGCCAGATTCTTAGCAATGGGAATAGGGCAAATTTTGTGTTACGGCTGGTTCACTAACACTTAGACAATAAACAGTAATTCAAATTCAGCTGGACAGCCTGTATTTTTTCTGGCGACCTACCCCCCTGTGCCCTGCCGCCTCCTCCGGGCGGTGGGTTCTGGGTTTCAGGGGCCGGCTTGGACCCGCCGGACCAGACGAGACGGGAGCCAGCACGGCCGCTGACCTCCGTGGGCCGTGAGTCTCCGCGAAGTCGCACCAGCGCCGCCCGCCACGCGGCTCCGCCAGGGGGACACTGCCAACCCTGAGTGACAACCAACGGTCCCAGGAAGGGCAGGCGGCGTCTTTGCAAGGCCATCGGCAAAAGGGTGAGGAATCAGGTTTTTTATTTAGAAAAGTGACAGGCCCACTTGCTTGATGTCAGCGCCCTTCTCTGCGGCTGTTTCCCTGAGCCGCGCCTGTCGGGTCGGCACCTACTCCAGTCGGCTCCGTGTGAGCAGAGCTCCGACATCCGGCAGTTCTAGTCTCTGTGTTCATCTCAGTCCGCTTTTGAAGTCCAGTTTCACACGGGTCGCTCGGACGAAAAACAGAGGCCACGCTGGACGTCGTGGGTGGGCCGAGAAGCGGGACCACACAAGTTCCGCCCTCCCGCGGCCTCCCCGCAGGAGGTCTGAAGGGGGAGGGGTGTTCGTCCAGGGACAGGGGCTGGAAGGGGCCGGCGCTCCCCTCCCCGCAGACGTTCCTGCCCGCGGCGCCTCCCCTCGGCCCAGAGCACCCGGTGAGGACCGGATGGGCTGGCCTGGTGAGTTGGGTGACCTGGACCGGCCCGGCCCTGGTGAGGACGGCGCCCCATGCAGCCCTCCAACCAGGAGTTGTGTCTGGGGAAGTTCCGGTTGAGGCGGGAGGCCCCATAAAAAGACCGGCAGGAGCCCTAGGCAGGGCCGCTGCTCTCCTCCCAGCACCGGCGGGTTCCCGGGCCCAGAGGCTTTACCTCACTTTTTGCCTCTGAAGCGGCTAACTTACACCTAGAATTCTGTTGGTTCCCTGAGCTCACTTTCCTTCACTCCTGATTGGTTATTACTCTCACTTCTGATTGGTTATTACTCTCACTTCTGATTGGTTACTACTCTCACTTCTGATTGGTCCACTTCCCTAACTTCTGATTGGTCCATTTGTAGTACTTCATTTGCATGGAGCTCACTCCTGATTGGTCTATTTCTACAAAGCTTGTTCCTGGTTGGTCAACTTCTGTTGTACTTTATTTGCATATGATGTTGCAAAGTGTAAACTGGCAGCCTATAAAAGGCCTGTGTAACGCTACAGGTGGGGTCCAGAGCTCGAAGAGTTAGTTGGTCTTGGCCTGCTGGTGTAATAAGCCTGAGTTGTCCAACTGTCTGGGTGCTACTGTGTCTCTTGCCTGGTTACAGCTTGATGTCAAGACTGAGCTGTGTCTCCAAGCTGTAACACATTTTTCTGCAACATGGTCACTGTGAGTCACACTGACAACGTTTAAATGAGTTCCTTGGATTGATCCAGGTAGTTGCACTATAAAGCTTACTACTAGGTGCAAAAAATAAATGGCTTTGGACCTTGTTGGAGTGAGTTCATATGGTTCTGGTGGGGAGGCATTTTCAGGGAGCAGAAGCCCTTTCCTGGAAACATACGAGATCACATTGGTTGAGAATATTGGTAACGAAGAAATGTCGTTAGGTAACAGCATGAAGATGGATAATGGGGGCGGGAAGCACAGGGGCGAGCACCTGCTCGACAGGCACGAGGTCCTGGCTTCGGTCCCCGGGAACCTCAACGAAATAAATGGATCAACCTGATTACTCCCCCCAAAACAGACAGACAAAAGATGGATAAACGGAAAAATGGAACAGAGTACAGGACTTGGAAATAGAATCACACCTGTATGATGCACTGATTTTCAACAAAGACCTCAAAGTCACACGATGGGGTGGAAGAGTCTTTTTAAAAACAGGGCTGAAAAACTGCATCATGGTGGAAGGAGTGAATTCTGAGCTCTGTCTCGTGCTGTGTGCGGAAATTACCACAAAGTGGATCATAAACCTAAATGCAAAGCCTAACACTACAAAACTTGTAGAAGAAAATATAGCAGACGACTTTCGTGATTTTCACATAGGCAGATTTTAGACGGTATATAGAAAGCAGTAATCATAAAGGGAATATAAATTAGTTTCCACCAAAATTAAAAATTTCAGCTCAGTGAAATAAACAGTTAAGAAAACAAGAAGCAAGCCACAGATCAGGATAACATACGTACAATCAGGACAACTGATTTTCATCTGAAATACAGGAAGAACTCTTGTAACTTAATAATAAAGGACAGAAAATTCAAATTAAAAAGTGGGCAAAATGCTTAAATAGAAACTGGAGGAACATCTCCCATAGCCAGAAAATAAACACATCAAGAAGCACTCAACAGTCACACACATGAGAGAAACGCAAACTAAACCAGAGAGAGAAACCAGGTCACCCCTCGGAATGTCTGAGACTAAAGGGACTGAAGAGAAATCAGGAATTCTGTCCACAGGGACGGCAACTTTGGGAAATGTTCTGGCTGCATAAATGGACACTTCGTCTATGACCGCCACTGAAGCTACTTCCAGAAATTTACCCAAGATAAATGAAACATGTGTTCAAGAAAAGACCTCATCCAGAAAGTGTAGCTCATTCTGTACTCATGACAGCTCAAAACTGAAGCATCCCAACGCCTACTAACAGAAGAATGTGCAAATGAATTGTCTTGAACGTACACAATGGATGCTACGGAAAAACAGGACTGAAGGACTAAAATACATTATAAGACGGATGAATCTCTAGAACACCATGCTGAGCAAAAAAAAAAAAAAAAAAAAAAAAAAAAAATCTAGGCATTTAAAAAAAAAAAAACATGCTGTGTGATTCCAGAACAGGTAAGACTACTCTCTGTTGGGAGAGTTGAGACGGGGCTGTCCCCAAGGGTCAGGCAGCACGGCTGGGAAGGAGGAGGGTCTTTCTGGCGTGACGGAACGTTCTGTTTGGACAGAGACACGTTGTCACTACAACACACAGTGTGCACAGTTTTCTGTATATAAACTGTACTTTGGTTATTTAAAAATGTTAAAAGATAAAACTGTGACTGGACAAGAAAATAAATGATGTGAAGTAAGCATCAAAGCATTATTTAATCTAGAAGGGAGAAAACTTCAGACAGAGAAAGGCAAATATCTTATGCCGTCACTTCTACGTGGGATCTCACAAAATGGCACAAATGGACTTATTTACAAAACAGAAACAGACGCACAGACATAGAGAACAAACCTGTGGTTACCAGTGGGGAGGGGAGGGGTGGGGAGGGATAAGTTAGGACTCTGGGATTAGCAGATACACACCACTATATATAAAGCAGATAAACAACAAGGCCCTACTGTGTAGCACAGGGGACTGTATTCAGTATCTTGCAATGGCCTATGATGGAAAAGAGTATATACGTATAACTGGGCTGTGCACCAGAAACTAACACAACATTGTGAATCAAGATTACTTCAACACAAAAAAATTTAAAAAGTGGAAAACAGAAAGGAGAGAGTTGAGGCTGACGTATTAAAGAGTGAACTGTATGTGCAGCTGGGCTCTGACTGGGCCCTGGCTTGCTTTCTTTTTCTCTCTTATTTTACAGGTTTGAAACTTCAAATGCACCAAAGAAGCTTTAACGCTGTGGCAAGAAGAATCTCATGTGAAGGCCCTTGGGAGCTGTCCTCGGACCCAGGGCACCTGGACGTGTGCAGGCACGGGGTGGGGGCGTGTGAGGGGAGACAGAAGCCTCAGGAGGTGGGACTGGATTCGGGTGGCGAGCGCCACCCCCGGCCGTGCGGGTCGCGGAGCCCGGGGACCCTCAGCTGACCCACCGGGGGACACGAAGGGCCGTGACGAGGTCCCCCTTTTCTGAGCCGGCTCTGGTGAAAGCCGTGTTTGCTGTCAGAGACTGCTTTGCTTACCCACAATTTATGAACCCATTTTTACCGAGGAAGATGAAACCTTCAAAACCCACTTTGGGGCACGAGCCCACGTCAGGCATCGGGGCAATTCATCCATGGGAAGTAACACATTTCCTGGAACTTTCATTGAAAACTGCAGTTGCCAAACTTGTCTACGGATTTGATCTTATGTCTGCCTCCTGAAATGCATTAAAGAGTTCGAGGTACAGGTTATTCTCAAAACACTGGATAAACAGGGCACTTTGGTCTTGCCCTATTTCCACAGTTTAGCGTGAGGTTTTGCCCTTGTGTCTTCTGAGTTTGTGGGCCACGCGCTGCCATGTCCGGCACGGCTCAGCCACGTGGCAAGAAGGATCATGACAGCTGGGGCTGCAGAGCGCTCGGGGCCTCTGGGCTGCAAACCCCGGCCTTCTTGGTAAGTTCCCTCCTTGTGTTTTCCTTTTGCCAAAACACACTCTGACAGATGGCCGCCCCCAAGCCTGACCCACTTTCTTCCCTCACCAAACCCCTACTCCAACCTGGGTCTGACTTCCACGGATGCTGCTTCCATCTGAACGCGGACGCAAGGCGGTTTGAACAGGTGCGTTACCCCGGGAAGCAAGAAAATAATTAACCCCCGGGCAGGCAGGAGAAGGGAGCAGCATCCTGGAGGGAAGACGTCTTCTCGCAGATTTTCAGGAACACGTATTTTAAGAGACTTTTTTGAAGCTGCCATCTGTGAACAAGGTTGTTCAGGCAAAGAGAGATTCTGGGTCTGCACTGAGCTCTGTCACGTGAGGGGCTTTGGTTCTTACAAGGGGTGAGGGTTTCTCCTGGCAGCTTCCAGGTGGGTAAACTCAGGATCTGACTGTAAACGGTGGCCAGCCTATAGCTGGTTCCTCGGTCACTGCATGGGCCGAACTGTGTTCTCCCCAAAATTCATGCTGAAGTTCTGATCCCTGGGCTCTCAGAAGGTGACTGCATTTGGAGACGGGGTCTTTAAAGAGGCAATTACGGTCAAAGGAGATCCTTGGGTGGGTCCTAATCTCACACGCCTGGCGTCGCGGACTCAGAGGGACGGCCATGTGTGGCCACGGGAGCGGACGGCGCAGGAGCGGGGCCTGTATCTCAGAGCCCAGCTGCCAGAACCATGAGAAATGAGTGCTTGTTGTCTAAGGCTATCCGTGGTCCTTCGTCAGGGCGGTCCAAGCTAAGACAGTCACTCAGCGAGCCTTCACTGAATGCAAATGTCTGCGCCCTTGTCAGTGGTTCCACACACTGATGCTTGAAGGGGAGATGCCGAGAGACCTGGCCTGTCCTGGGGGTCCAGGTGGTCTGGGAGGAGACCGCAGGAGGAGCTGACTGATGTCCGCCACTCCCTGAGCACAAAGGCCGCCTCTGGGCAGGAGGGCCGGCTCCAGAGCAAGCGCCCATCCATGGAAATTGTGAGTCGAGGGTGTGTCCAAGCTCAAGGAGGGGGTTCTGAAACCTGGCTGCTCCGTCTGGGGGTATAACCAGTACCCAGGGCACGGGGCCTTGATTCTGAACTGGGGGCCCGAGGGGACCTGAGGGCAGCACACATCTAACTTCTGGATTGTGAGGGATGAGCGAGGGGTGAGAGAGAGACAGAGACAGAGAGACACAGAGACGGGGAGAGAGAGAACTCTCACCCAGGAGGAGCCGGACACCCGGGCACGGGCCCCTGGAGTCACCACACCTTCCCCGGGGAGAAGCAGCATCTGAAACCTGAGCTGGAGGACGTGAGGCCAGGGAGGGCCTCCGAGTGGACACCCTGCAACCGGGGCCCGGTCCACAGAGACCCTCCCACTTCCCTCCCCCCGGACGGGCTTAGACTTGGTCACGAGATGGTCAATTTCAGTCCGGGCCGCACTGCGTTTCAGAGAGTGGAAATGGCCGGCAAGCGAGGCCCAGTCTCGGGGTTCCGAGGGGGGCTCGTGCGGGGCTGGGCATGTGTGTGGGGCGGGGCGCACAGAGTAGGGCCTGCCTTCCCTTTAAAGATTCAAAGGAGGTCAGGAGATACACGACGCCTAAACTCCCCTTCAGAGCTCCCAGATTCCGTGGATGTGACCTGAAGCTCAGCAGGCGGGCAGCCAGGAGGACCACCGACCAACGCGGCTCCCAGCTCTGGGGGTCAGAAGCCGTGGCTCTGCGTGAGCTGCTGGGGACCAAAGGTCTCTCCGGGATCCACCCTTCCTCCTGGTTTACTTTTTCAGGCAGGTCATTCTCCTGGGAAGCCGCCCCTCAAAGCCACAGCACGAAGACACCCCCACACCAACGGGGGCACCTCCCAGGTTGGGTTTTGACCAGACCAGGATCATGGGGCCCTGAGCGGCCTTGAAGACCACGCGGACACCTTGGGCTGGTGTGCGGGCCTGTTCCAGCTGCACCCGGATTGTTTTTGGAGGCCGGGGTGGGGGGAGGGGGGAGAAGCCGCAAAGCAAACCAACTCACAACAGATTGCTCTGCGTGAACAGCAGGCCAAGATGCAGACGGCGGGCAGGTGATGGGCGGGGAGGGTGGACCTGGATGACAAAGTCTGCATCTGAAGGGGTGTGCTCACACTTCACTGAGAGACCCGTCTCTGCCAAGGTGCCCAGGGGCTTTGCAACGTCTAACTGCTTTCTTCAGTCTGCACCCCTCTGGGAGGTCAAGGAGGTGCCCCATGTTCCCCACAAATGTTGAATTGCGGGCGCAACCGTGGGCTCCGTCCCCACGGTGAGGAGAGTGGGTCAGTCTGGACGAGCGCCCGTCAGACCTGCCGGCCACACAGCCCAGACGTGGCTGTGTGCCCGTCCCCATGCGGGGCAGAGGCGGCAGTGGGTAACGACGGTGTGGAGAGGCCTTTCCAGGCTCAGAGCCCATGAGGGGGCCGGCAGCTTCTTCCAAGATTGTCCTGCCATGAGGTCGGGGCTCACCCATCACTCCTTCAGCAGCAACCCCGAGTCTGTCCGACACGTGAGCGCATGGCCGGCAGGTTTGGTAGCAACTGCATTCCAGAGTTTCCTGGGCAGAGTTTTACCCGGGTTGAAGCTTATTTCTCAAATGAGGAAGCAGACGTGCCCTTGCTTTATTTAACTCCCACACTGCAAGGTGCACGTTCCAGCCCCCGGGCCTCTAGGGGAGGGCGGTGTCTGTTGTGGGACAGTCCCTCCTCTGGTCCCAGGCTGCCGGCGCCCACCGCGGGCGAGGCTACGTTGGCTCCAAATGTCTGAGGCTGAAGGAGCCACCTCTCACCTCGTGGTTCCCTCGTGTTCGTCCCTGACCCCGAAGCCACTGTCTCCCTTGCGGGACAGTTTCTGGGAGCAGGGCTCCGAGCTTAACCACCAGTGCCCACCAGGATCGTGGGAAAACCATGCCGGCCTCACTGCAGGGGGAGGGGAGGTCTCGCTTCCCACCGTCCCAGCTGAGAGCTGAGGCCCCAAACCGCCCTGGCCCCGATGGGCTCAGCCCATCTTCACCACAAATCGTTGGAAAGCAGGAAATGGAGGAGATGGCCCAGCCAGGTCCCACGTGCCCCACCTCCAGGGGAGGTGTCCTGGACTTTCTCGAGGATGTTAAGTGTGTCCGCCGGGAGGATTAACTGTGGCTGCCCGGCTGGCAGCACCAGCTCCCCTTCCTGGCTCTCCAGGCCTATGCGCAGGTTAGGGGGGTGGTATCAGAACAACCAAGATTCCCAGTGACATACTTTCCTAAATCCTACCTGACCTACAGTAGTGCCTGAGATTTTCTAAACCCAAAGCCAAGAATTTGATGCTCTGTTGCTCCAGGAACTGTCTGCAGAGTCCCGGAGCCAGGACAGTTTCCCAAATCTGTGGGGACTGTGGGGCCCAGCCTCTGGCCGGGGGACGGGCCTGCTGGGAATCGCACACGCGGGCGGGGCTGCGTTCTGGACAGAGTCGCACGTGGGAGCAGCTCCGCCTCCCGCCCAGCTGGGCCCCGGGCTTCGTCCTCCGACCGGGTGGTCCATCCGCCCTCAGGCTGCTGTGTGCAGGGAGGCTGCCCCAGGGCCGAGACTGTGCCGGTGCACAGGACGGGCCACCGCCGTGCATGTCAAATCCACCCACAGCAAATCTCGTCTCAGCTTTTCTGTGTTTTCAACTGAAGTTTGGAAACTGTTGCTTTATGACTGTCAGTGTCATTTCTCTACTCTAAAATTTCTGTTTGAAACAACTTTCACCTGGGATCGACTTAAGAACTCGGCAGAAATGGAGACCCCGACAGAGCTGATCCCTTAATTTCTGCCTTGCTTTGGCCAAGTTACCAGGAATCTTGAGGAAACTTGTTTTCTGAGAAACTGTCAAGGACTCTGAAGCAGGCGTTTCAGGGTAAAGACAACAAGTGAGACGCCTGTCCCTTGTCAAGGGCCCTTGTCTCCTGGTGAGGCTGGAGACGCCCGGGCTGCCGCGCCGAGGGCTTCAGTCTCGGGCAGCCCTTGGGCCTTTAAAAGACATTTAAAAATGCTCCCGAGAGCTGGACGTCTCTGCTGTCTCCTGCAACCGCCTGGAGTGTCTACTGGAAAGGGGGCCCAGGAACGTTTGCTAAAAGGAGTGTTTGCGCAACTAAGAAACCTTAACAACCTCTACCCGCACATTTAAATTACATTTGAGCTTTAGCTCTGTGGGTCTGTGACTTCGCTCTTGATTTAAAATAGCTCTCTATTTCTCTTTACAGCTATTAGATCTAGAAATTCAAAAAAGTCCACAACAGCAGAAAATACTTCTTCTGAGCTTATGTGTAAACCCCGCGATAATCCTGCCTTCAGAGAGAGCGTGGAGCAGACAGAACGTGGCAGATCAGCTCAAGGGCAGTGGAAGGACCTGGAGTCACGGGCATGGAATTCGGCCAACGGGCAGGTCCTGGGGCCCCCGGCTCCGGGCGGGTCCAGTGGTCTCACCAGACGCAGGCCCGGCTCTCAGCCTTGCTGCCGGCCTGGGCCTTCCCTCTGCTCCTTCCCCTTCGTGCGCCCAGGCGTCTCTACAGAGAGCAGCTGCCCATACACTGTCGTGAGCATCGAACACGGCAACTGGTGGCTCGTGTGCGCAGGCGCATACTGGAGTCACTGACTCTTCATTTTCCTCCACGCACACACCTGTCTCCACCACTCAAGACCAACCCCACAGAGAGCAGGACTTGCCCGCTGTCTTGGGCCAGTGGGAGGGTGGCTGGACCCTGGGCATGGACTCTAGGGGATGGCAGCACGACTGCTTCTCAGCAGGTGAGGCTGCAGGCAGCCTGGCCAAGATCCCATGCTGAAGAGGCTGGAATAGTCCGGGAGCATCGGAGATGCCCTGCTCCCCCTGAGGGGCCAGGGCCAGGGAGGGGGGTGTTAGAGTGAACCTGGGGGACCCAGCAAGACCCTTTGTGACATGGAGGCTTGCTAGTATATGGACTTGGGACTGGGCAGGAGAGTGGGCGTCCTGTTGAAGGACGAGTGGAGGGATGGATGGATGGATGGACGGTTGTGTAGATGGATGGGTGGATGTATGGATGAGTGGATGGATGGATGTAGGGGTGAGTGGATGGGTGGGTGGATGGATGGATGGCTGTGTAGACATATGGATGGATGTACAGATGAGTGGATGGATGGCTGTGTAGACGTATGGATGGATGTAGGGGTGAGTGGATGGATGGATGGATGGAGGGGTGAGTGGACGGATGAGTGGATGGATGGATGCATGTAGGGGTGAGTGGATGGATGGATGGATGTAGGGGTGGGTGGGTGGGTGGATGGATGGGTGGCTGTGTAGACGTGTGGATGGATGTACGGATGAGTGGATGGATGGATGGATGTTCTCTCTGAACTGGGCTCATCTCAGGACTGGGATCATGTGGTACCTCCCCGGCCTTGTGGGTTCAGGGAGGGTCTGCAGACTGCCTCTGGACTGACCATCCTGGTAACCACGGCGCTTCATTAAATTGTCTGCAAAACACTAGCAGCCCAGTCCCACGCGGGGGACGGTATCCTGAGCTTCAGGTCACCTGTGAGAATCTGTGAGGCTCCAGGACAAGTCTGGGTTCAGGCTCAGGGCTCACGTCTGGACGCATCTCCCGGCCTTCTCCTGGGCTCTCACTGTGTCCACACTGCAGGAGCCTCTGGCCGGGACCCCTAAGGCGCCACATGCTGGAGAGACGTGACACCCACAGTCGCCTCTGTTCGTCAGGGAATCAACAAAACACTGAAACAGCTTTGGAAAGAGAAAGAAAAAGTCTGCCTGGTGCCTGGGCTAGTTTTAGGTTGAACAACATTGATAAAATCGTTCAAAATAAAAGAGCACAGTGAACATTCCAGATTGCTGTAAACATATCAAAGCTTCTCAGAACATGTGGAAACCACCCCTCAGGACGCTGGTGCTGCCCAATGATGCACTGTTTCCGTTGTTCTGTTTCCTGGGATCCTTCAGACACTTCGGGGGAGACACACCCACATCTCATTCTTGTTAATAGTTTTGGGGAAATTTCCCTTTTTTGTCGCACGTCCTCTGTGCCGGGCACCAGGCACGTACGTCCTACGTTCCTTTTGTAAGTGTAAGCACAGAGCCTGGGAAGAAAAACCTTCACCTGGAACCCTGGCTCTTCGTCATGCAGACAAGGTTGGTTTTAAGGAAAATGAGACCGAAGCAGGGATTTTATAGAAACACAGAGGTGCCAGGTGACCTCGTTTGGTTACTGAGCATCTCACCTTTTCAGTGTCTTGGGATCGACTCTTGACTTAATACAGAATTTAAATGTAGAGTTCTGTGTGTGGAGCGTGGAACCTCACTGCAGCGCACAGATAGTCAAGTGGGAATCTGTGAGAGGTTTGGCTTGGCTCTCACGCAAGTGGGCTGAGTCCGAGGAAAACCAAGAGCCCGCTGGGAGGGAACAGCGTTGCCAGTGAGCCCAGAAGGTTGGCGGTGCGGCCCCCGCGTAAGTCACGGGTAATACAGGGGTGCTGCTGGCCCGGTGGTTTTATGAACGTCTCGTTATGCCTCCAAGCAGTTCTTGTTAGAAAACCGGTGAGTTATGCTGCCCAAGGTTACCGCTCAGATAGCCTGCGGAAAATGGTGGTTTCCTCTTTTACCCCTGGATCTAAATGTTGCCTAAGTGCTTGTTAGCTTTTTGCGGGGATTCATTACCCTTCCATCTCTGGTATGTGCTTTAAGAGTCTTCAGATTAAAGATGAATCAAAGTGATTCAGTTCTGCAAGTTGGACTACAAGCCAGTGTCTCTCTGGACATCATCCAAGTGTAAAACGTAGCACAAATTGCCTTTAAAAATTAATAATTCACAGAATCTATGGGCTAAGCCCAGTCTGGCTTGAGAAGATAAGTAAAATAAATATTGTAAAGTCAGTTTTTAATAATCTGTGGCACGGAATTTAAGCACAAGAGAAAACATTTAGCAATTAGGCAGAAGCAGTCGGTGCATGATTGAATGTGAATAATGATATTTAAAAGCCCCGGACCTCACTTGCCAGCAGGAAATATCGTCTCAAGTTCTAATCTGGTCCACGGCACAGCTCCTACCATTTCTTGGTTTAATGAGGTCCTGCCTTGAGAGGCGCAAGTTCGAGCAGTTACTTCTATAAGCACCTCTCCGCGGACAGCTCTGTGTAAGGCTGGTGCCAAGTGGCAGAGGCAGAGGTCTGATGGGGGCGTCACGGACGACGGTGTGATTGGACCTGTCTCGAGGCTGGTAACCAGCGGTCGGGGGATCTGTCTGGTTATCGAGACGTGCATTCACATCGAGGGGCTTTATTATAAGAGGTTTATGAGATCTGGAGTGAAGGCTGATCTGCCGACTCCAACCAGCAAACAGAAGCAGCTTCCGGCTGCAGTTTTCACGATGGAGAATAAAACCCTGATGGATGATGGACGGCAGGTCCTCGTCGCCCAGAAGGAGGCGTCGACGTAAAGGCAGAGGAAAAGAGGCAGCCTGACTGAGACAGCGGGGACGCAAGCACGCACGGCAGGGCCCCGGAGAGGAGACCCGGGCCGCAGGGACGGATTCCAGAGGCCACATCGATGACCGCGGCCCAGCATCCAGGGCACAGTCCTGGGGGAGCAGGACAGAAGTGTCCTCTCCGTTGGCTGTGCGGTCACAGCAGCTCTCAGCCTCTTCCCCAAGTGAGTGTCCGGGCAGAAGAGGCAGGGGCGGAAGCTCTGTCACCCTAAGTCACCTGCTCCTTCCTCTTTGCTCTGCTGGGCTCTGTGCGCCTCACTGCTGTCCACCCACCGCGTTAGGGAGGCCACCAGCGTCCAGGAGGAGCCCAAAGCCACACAGCCCCCACCTCTCAGCAAAGCGCTGGTAAGAGTCAGGGCCTACGACGGGAGCCAGGTCACAAGGGAGGACACTGGGTGGCTCATGTCAGTCACCCAGGAGCCATGGAAACCCTAAGCCACAAATACATATCCGTCTCCAAAAAGTTGATGTAATTCACCGTGAGGTGAAAGAGGGCCAGGGAGAGTGGCTGCGAGTCCACTCACGTGAACCGGAGAGCACCGGCCGGAGCGGTCCGAGGGGTACCCGGACGAAGGACTCAGGGTGCTTTCCCTGACCAGACAGCAGGTCCCGCCTCGTTTCCTCCCCGTCCCCAGTCCATTCTGCAGAGGGAAGCAAGCCAGTCTTCCTAAGAGCGGCCCCGCGGAGCGGGACGGCAACCACACGCACCTTTCAGCATTTACCGCATTTACAGCCACGAGCCCTGCTGCTAAATGACCCTGAGATGCGGGCAGGGCACGAACGTCTCCCCACCTCACGGAGCCCCAAAGAGGCGCCCTGACTTCCCGTTTGTTCTGGAGCCTCCAACGGCGAGGACACCAGGACGAGCCCTACCTCTGCTAGGAGTCCCTGCGCCTCCCCAGGGCAGGTCTCCGTCCGGCCCTGGCCCCCCCCCCACCGGACCCCAGAGTGGCGCCCCCGCCCTGTCCCCTCCGCAGTAAGGCCCCGGCGCAGGTCTGCGCTCCTGGCTCCCATGCTGCTGCGCTCCACCCCTCCTAGAGTTTCTGCCGCTTTCTTTTCTCTGCTAGTCCAAAGCCCCTCATCCCTTAACGCCCAGTTCAGTCCCTGTGTCCTCTCTGAGGAGCTCCATGAGAAACCTCTCCATCCTCCAGACTCCTAAAACGCTCATGGCCCAGCCTCGTCATGGGGTGCTTCGCTCTGGTGGGGCTCCCTCGTGGGCTGCACTGAACTCAAGGGGGCGCCCAGCCTTTCCAGGCATTCTTGACTCCCCTTGTATGTTCTTCCTCGTACCTAGTGGGGTTCTAGTACACAGTAGGTCCTCAAAGACTCTGCTGCTGATCTTAACCGAGAAACATGGGAGAACATTAAAAATTCACTTTGCAATTTTTCCCCCTTTAACAGAGGCGCTGGGGGCTGCACGCTGAGCACACGCGCTACCACCAAGCTATGCCCCCCCACCCTGAAGACTATTAAAAATGTTCATGTGACCTGGGGGCAAGAGGAGCCCAGGGCTCCTCACCTCACTACCCACTAGCCTGGTGGACACTCTATCTGCTGGTCTGGGGACAAGGGGACACACTGTGCATCCTGTGGTTAGAGCCCTGGTTCCAAATCTCATGAGAGGCCGAGCTCTCTGCGGCCTCTTCCTGGCGTCTGCGAACTCGTGATGAAGCTTCGTGTCCCAGCGGGGCGTTTACCAATGACTTTCATCTGCCCCGGAGGCTCCATCGCTGGTTGGTCTCATCTTCCTGGAACATCTCCTGGGCGACTTTCAGACGTGGCAATGAGGCCCGCTTCCCAATGTGCTCATCCGTGCGCATGCAAACTCAGCCCTTTGTACCTCGAGACGGCGCGCCAGGAGGTTGAAGAAAGAGAGAGTGAGAGAGAGATAAATAAAAAATAAAAGGCACAGATGGGGCATGGACAGCTTCTCATTGCTGGTTCCATATGACAGAGCTCAACACATCTGGTCTGCTACGGAAAGCATCTTTGCACTGATTTGTTTGTCAGTATCCAGCGAGAGGGCGATCTGTCATCCTGTCGCAGTCTGGTTGCCCCGAGATGTTTGACGACAGGGCTAGCCACAAATTGGAACTGTGGCCACACGGGAGTGAGTGGTGGAAACCACCAGCTGTGCTAAGTAACATTGACTGTGATGTTTTTTAAGCTGAAATTTCAACCTAACCTCTCCAAAGGCATTTAGCAGCTGCACGAAAAAAGCTAATCACTGTAACAGGGGGATGAACCTATTTCTCCCCCTGTCCTGGGGTGTGTGCGTGTGTGTGCAAGTGTGTGTGTGTGTGTGTGTGTGCACTCGTGTGCAGTAACCCTTGATACCTTATTATTGACTGGGAAAATAATAGAACGCGGTGGTCAGAGTTCAAGGAGAATGGAACCTCTGTCTTGCTCCTTAGCACATGAAGCCTTTCTGGTCAAAGGAGACACAGCATTGTTCCGTAATTTGTCTTGACTTGCAGAAACAAGAATTGAGATTTCATTGTGTTGCTTCATTTGGTTTCAGGAAGGTGTGAACTGGTCACAGCTCCCCCTCCCCTGTCTCCACTGCACCTCACTCGCCACCTGCTTTTCAGGACGTGTTATGTTAAACGGCATTCATTTGTTTAAATTTCTGTCTCCCCAAGTAAGTTTGAATCTTCCCAGAGCACAGAGACTATGCTTTGTCCTGGAGCACAACAGATACTCGACAAACATTACGTGGATTGGATTAACTTGAGCATCTTTGAGCAAGGCCTGAAGCGTGCTGATCCACAGCGCGCTGTGTTCAACGTTCAGTCTCCTCTGCAGACTGTGTCCTCTGGCTCGCTCGGCAGGTCCCTGCGGGGAACCACTGGGGTCTCTGACAAGGAGAGCCTTCCTTTGCTAGAGCCATTTGATTTGCAGAAACAAATCAAAGGTCCCCAGGCTGCTGCCCACTGAGAGCCAGCTTTGCTCGTGGGTTGGTGACCCTTCAACTCCCACCTCTCTCCCGCGTCTCCATCTGTTGGCCTGAATTCCATGGTCGATTCGGGTATGCTTTAATGTCCACGAAGACCTCGTGGAGATCACATGCTGGAAGAGACTAGCAAACACTGACTCCCACCAAAATCCCAGCCTTCGAGGGGCAGGTCAGTTGGCAGAGAAGGAGGTCCGAGGACGCCTGGCGAGGGGCAGGCAGCGTTGCTTGGAAATGCAGAAACCAGTCTGAGCGGCTGGTTGCCGTCCTGCACCCGGCCGGCAGGCCCCGTGAGCTGTAATGCGCTGGGGAGAAGGCTGTGCGTATGTTTTACATCTGACCTGACGCTGACAAACAAAACTAACACAGGAACGGGGGTCAAGCCCTGACGTGTCCGGGAGCCCGCGGCTTAACGCAGGGAAGCATCCTGGGCTGCCGGTCAGTGGCGGGACGCCAGGCGCCGGGCAGGCAGGTGCGCAAGGTGGGCAGCACGGGAGGGCTGCGCAGCCTGCGAGACGGACAAGCCGTCGTCCGTGAGCAACAGATGGGAAAACCTGCCGCGCTTCTCGGCCTCCGCCTTTCTCAGCCCTTCCCCCTCCCCCTTCATTTCTCCTCTGCCACCGCCGCTGCCGCGCGGCAGGGCCTGACGAGCTTGGCCGGCGCAGCTCGCTCCTGCAGGCGGAGTGAGGCTGGATGACCCTCCTGTCCCCCAGCCCTGCAAGTCCTCCGGTCTCGTCTTGCTCCCCTCCAGCTCCCTAAAAGACTGCTGGAGGGGTGGAGGGAGAGGAGCACCGCCCCAGCCTGCACCCCAAGGAGAGGGGCTGAGTTTATTGTATTTAACTCCGTGGGGACGTGTGGCACCGGGGCCGAGGTCTGAGCCCGGCGGAGCAGGGACACCAGCTCAAGGGTGGGAGCTGAAGAGAAGGGAACTGGAGGTCTGGCCAGAGACGCCTCGAGGCTGGGGTGCGGACAGGCTCTTCTGGTCAACTCGTCTGCCCACACTGCGACCATCTGTCCCTTTAATGGCCTCATTCTCCCATCAGACTAGGAGCAGAGTTTTAAACAGGCAGTTCTGTGGTGGCCACAATACAGAGGTGCCAGTGAACTAAGGTGGCAAAGAAGAGCCGGCGCCCTGGCCAGTCCCCAGCACCTCTGATCTCAACCCTGCGTGGTAACGAGAGGCCTCTCACGGCCGCTCCCTCCTCTGCTTGTCCAGCCCCTGTGGTCAGCCCCTAGCCCCCCACTGCCCGTGTGTACTGGGGACGTCCACACACACCCCAGGAGTCACCAGTAACTGAGTAAGTGCTCGAGGCTCAACCCTCTCGGCAACCCTGGGAGGCAGGTGGTGTTGTGCTCATTTTACAGATGAGGAAACTGAAACCCAGACTCATTTGCTGAGCATCACCAGCTAGTAAGTGACTGAGCTGGGGGGAAACCCAGGTGGCTTGCATCCATTCTTCTTCCACTCTGCCCCGCCTCCTCCAGCATGAAGAGCGCTCGATATTCTTGTTTGAATTTTGGTCTAGGAAGGACGTTCCCTCTCGTGCGCAGAGTTCAGGAGCTCTGACCAGATGTCTGATGTTTGCCAAGGAAGCCAGTGCCACAGCCGGCAGACTCGGCTGTGTCTGTGTGCGGGCAGGGTTTGGTTTCGCTGCTTTGCTGTTGTCGACGGGCGGCTGTGGCCGCATGGCACCACGCTGAGCTACAGCTGTTCGCCTACCCTGTCCTGCTCCCTTCTTTACAGATGCGTAGCCCAGGCCCATCAAAATGGAATTGTAATAGAGGGACGGACTTACGCCCCAACATACCAGTAATTCCCTTCAGTTGAATCACCTAAAACGCCACTTAAGCAGAGATTTGCAAAGTGGATTAAAACAACAAAAAATAAAGGCCTGACCAACAATGTGCTGTTTACATGAATTCACTCCAGGTACAGCCACTGACACAGAAGGTTGAAGGTAAAAGGATGGGAAAAGACCTGCCACGGGGCCGTGATAAAAATCAGGAGTGGCTACATTAAGATCAGATGAAGCAGACCCCACAGCAAAGAAGCCTACTAGAGACAAAGAGGGAACTGCGTAACAGAAACAGGATCAGCCCACTGGGAGGGCATAACCAGCCTAAATGCGTACTCATCAAATAGCAGAGCACCAGAACAGAAACCAAAACCGGATGGACTTGAAGTGAGAGAAGCAAATGCAGCATTACACTTGGGGACTTCGGCACCTCGCTCTCAGCAGCTGACAGCACGACCAGACGAAAGTCAGCAAGTGCAGAACTGAACCATGCTGCCCCCCAACGGGAGCGGTTTGACATTCAGAGAACGTTTCAGCCGACACCACGCAACACACACATTTTTCAAGTGCTCGTGGTGCAGTCACCAAGACAGACCATAGCCTGGGCCATAAAACAAATCTCAGCAGACTCCAAAAACCTGAAATCCTACAGAGTGTGTTCTCTGAACATGATGGACTTGAACAAAAAATCAGCAACTTAAAAATACAATAAAGTCTCCAAACATTTGGAAATTAATCAACACACTTCTAAATAATCAGTGCATCAAGGATGGAGCATCAAAGGAAGTAAACGACACTGCACTGAACAGAAACGAAAGCGCGACATCCCCAAACACGCAGGGTGCAGTTAGGGCTGTGCCAAGAGGGAAACTGATAGCCTTAAATGCTCGCATTGGACCCTAAGGAAGGAAGGTCTCAAACCAGCAACCAACTTCCTACTGTAAGAAACCAGAAAAAGAAGAAAAAACCCAAAGCCACCAGAAGGAATGAAATAATAAAGAGTAGAAATCAATGTGATTAAAAAGAGGAAAACAGAGATAAATCATCAAAGAAGCTTCAAAAGATCTGTAAAACTGACAAACATTTTGCAAAACCGAAAAGACAGAAAACACGAGTCACCAGCCTCGGGAGTGAAACCGGGGGCACCGGTGCAGCTCATGCAGTCACTACAAAAACTACAAGGGAATGTTATGAACAACTTTATGTCCACAAACTCAACAGCTTAGAAGAAAGGGGTTCCAGAAAAATACAAACCATGGAAACTCAACCAAGACAGAAGAGCTGCAAATCTGTAGTCTTACAGCCATTCAAGGCAATGCATTTACAATGAAAAATCCCCTACGAAAAAAGAATTCCGGCCCCCGCCCCGTTCCACCACTGATGCAGTCAGGGGCCGCTGCCAGCCCTCAGAGCTCCTGCCATGTTCCCAACAGCACTCATCACAGCTCATAACACTCTGAATCATACACACGGTGCTGTACTGATAGGGTTATTTTATTCATCAGGTTTCTTTCTCTAAATCCTGTAAATTCCAGAACTACGTTGCTTTGTGTCCCCAGAGTAATGCTCGACACCTCGTGGGAGATGCCCACCCATTAGCTGAATGAATGAATGAGATCTTTGGATGATAGAGACTTAACTGTTGGGTTGGCTTATGTACATTAGGACATATTCAGAAATCGCTCGAGAGCGTAAAAATTGATTTTAATTGCAGGTCTTTGTCACTGACAGATGCCGGCTAACGGGGACAGGCGGCCTCTCCAGGTACTCAGAGCAAAAGTCAACAGAGGTAAGAACAAAGCAGGTGCCCCTTAACTCTCCAAATTTTTACAAAACACTGAGTTTTCTTTTTCATGACATTTTACTTAATTACTGTGACCTTTACATTTGCACTTTTGCTAAGGGCTTTTTTTCCTGAGTGCATCTTGGTCTAGCGTGCTCCCTTATTTCCCAAATGCAGAGTCCTAGGTCACCTAGGAGTTCCAAATCTAACGAAGGCCGGGGTTGCTGTCCACCGCCTCCGTCTGACAGCAGACCGCGCTGTCTGGCTCGTGGGACAGTCTAAGAAATATTCGCTCAGAAACGAATGGGAGGTTCCCAGGGGTCCCGTCTTCTGCTGTGTCTGACTTGCTGGTGGCCGCACCTCCTGAGCCGTCGTTCTGGGGCAGGAAAGGCTGGGCTGGGCATGGAGCCCCGAGGGCAAGGACGGGTCGCAGGCTCGCTGTCACACCCCAGAACCTAACAGAGCAGGGGCCCCCCAGAAAAGTTCTTGAACGAGTCCCAGAGGTGGTCCTGGGTGGAGATGAACCCGGCTGGTACACATGTGTGAAAGGAAAGGCAAAGACAGAGCAGGAAAAGCCCTTTGCTGCCACCTCAGCCCAAGTTTGAAAACCGAGTCTTTTATTTTCCATCTGGTCCAGAAAGAATTCAGGTTTGCATCTCGACTCTGATGTAAGCATCAAGAAAGGCAACGATCATAATCAGAGAGGGAGTAACACGAGAGGGTAAAGAAAGACGTTGTGCAAGAGGAAGCTGAGCCTCGGGCAAGAGAGACAAGGTCGCCACAACCACCGCGCTCTCGGGACTGTGGCAGATTTGAGTCAAATTAAGACGGATGCATCTTAATTTGTATGTTTTGCATACAGGATAATGCAGGACTTTAAACGTCCTATTCTTACTGCTTAATGAGCCAGATTGGAGGCCATATGTGTGGTGGAGTTTTAGGTGATCTGAGGGGAAGGGGAGGGAAGGGCATCTGAGAGGCAGCCAGGGAAACGGGTGAAATGTACGGGTAAGCGGCCGCACCCAGGTCGCGACCAGCCGGCGCAGAAAGTCATCTCTCCCGTCCTACAGACGCGGACACCAAGCGCTTCGACCACATTCACAAGGACTGCGGTCCTAGTCCAACGGTGCCCGGCCCTCCACCTCGACGTCTTTCCTCTGAGGACCGTGAGTGGCGTTAGTGCCGCTGCCCCGGACGCCGATGGGGAAATCCCGGAAGAAGAAGAAGAGAGTCTGATCCCAGCTCAGAGATAAGCCGAAGGATGGGGTGTGGGCGGTTTGGCCTGTGTGTGCACAATGTCTGAAAAGCTGAAACGATTCCTTGAGAACGTTAGTAATTCTATAAATACAAGACTAAAGCAAATTTAGAAAATGAATAACATTTCTGCTCGGACAGAAGCCTCAGTCTGCCTCACACTGCAGCATGACTGTTACTCCGTTGTTATTTCATTACTCGACGAGCCGATGCACGCTGGACAGATACGAGAGAACAACGTGGCTATTTTAACATTTAGATACTGAGTTTTTTTTAATCAGAAAGAAGACAGTCCTATTACTAAGAGGATGCTTGGATCAAGCTGTTAGACTGAGAATAAGTTGATGATGAGAGAAGATTTAAGAGACACAAACAGGTGACGTTAACAGAGGTGGGTATCAGAAATTCTCATTTAAGTGCAATTAGGAAATGTTTTACTTAATGCTGTTTTTATCCCTTTGAATGAATATATTCGGCAAATGTTCACGGACAGCTCGCCCCACGCCCACGTCCAGCCCCTGCGGGTGACTCCAAGGTGAGGTGACACGGCGCTGCCTGCTCAGGCCCCTGGCTGACGGGGGTCGTGTCAGGCCCCAGGAAGCTAAGGACCAACATGAGGGCTCCTGCAGCCCACCTGAGAGCCCCGGGAGCACAAAGGTGGGCTCGTGGCCACCCTGGGCCAGGATCTGGGATGCCTCCAGCAAGAGGACCGTGCCAGTGGGGTGGCAGCGCCGGCCGGCCAGAAGCCCTTGGGGACGTGATGCCTGGCGCGTGGCCCGTGAGGGGTGGCATCCTCACCGTGTGAGGCCTGCATGAGCCGCTGCCTTCGGGTAAAACTGACTTGAGGGAGCCTTCTGAGGCTTTGATCCTCCCAGGGTATTTCCAGGAGAGAAAACCAGCGGAGACCGTGTGATCCCTGCTGGCATGAGGACCAGGGCCGGGGGCTTCCGGGGGCTTCCTGGGCCACGCTGAGCCCTGACCCCGGCTAGCACGCGGTCCCTGTCCCCTCACGGCTGGAGCGCACCCCGCCCAGCCCCACGAGCTGACATCGCGTGCCCACCTGTCACTCAGGGCGCTCTCGCCTCCCGCCGACACCGCCAGTCACAAACGTGGGATGGGGATGGACCGCAGGGAAGGTCTGCGACCATATCGTGCACAACAGGAAATTCAGCAAAATGTGTAACAGTATTTTAAATGAAACCCATTTCACAGGACATCTTTATTATAAAGCCTCTGTGGTTGGGACATGCTGCCAGTGAACACCGCCAGGCCTAGGACAGAGTTTGTCTTGTTAACCGAACGGACGTTGGCTGCGGCAAGGGAACGACCTGCCAACCAGAGAGGTCAGGGTGTAGCTTAGGTTCAAACCCTAGCCACCGCCTTTTGCGATGTCACTTCATTTTGTAACAGAAGCCACTTTTACAAGGTTCTCACTGTGTGTGAGCGCGTGTGAACGGAATGAATGACCTTACGCGCACAGGGCAGCTCCTCGGAAACCACTCACTGCTGTCAACTGTCTGCTCGTTCTCTAGCATTTTCAATATGGAGGCTCATCACGAGGAAAGCCTGTAACTTCCTAACAGCTGCTATTATTTTTTCACCCCTTTTGTAAATAGCCCCGATCACTTTTTGTTTGAAAGAAACTCTTTATACTGATTTTTAGTGACGCGTTTATTTCTCGTGCTCAAAAGCTGGTGATGCTGGTGGTTTGAAAGGCAATTATGCCGGGCTCTTCATTCAAACGCTCCTTTAGTATTTCAGAATAATGATATGTGACAGTGTCAGGACTGGAGTTGTGTTACTCTCCATGTAACTCTTTGTGGCGCTGTAAACACCTTCACAATAACAAAAAATGCACTTACATCAGGAAGACTTAATTTCTGTTTTCTACGAATTTCTACCTTCCAAAGCTTTTAGGGAACAGAACACTGAAAGATTTTAATGCACACAGACGTGTCTAAATGTCCCTTGGGGAGAAGCCACCTTAACTGCCATTTCAACTTCTACATTTTTTTCTCTCAACGAGTGATTTCATTTAAATAAAAAGGTCTTATTTTCTATGATGGAAATTCATCTGCTCCGTGTAACTCTGACGCATCTTGATTTACTACTGACTACGCTCTCTTTCAAGGTGAATATTCTTCCAAAGACATTATGCAAGGATCCTTCTATTTCTTACTCTTTGGCATTTTCTGTTAATCTCACCGTATCTGTGTTCATGCTACTTGGATGAAGAATTAGAGACAGACACTAGCTACGTATCTGGATAAATACAATCGTGAGAGCTAACACGTTCTGCTCACCTGAAGGCCCTTGCTCACCACATGCCGGCAGCTGCGTTAAGGAACTCAGAGTTAAGCAGAATTTATGCTGGAGAGCGGAAAGATATTGGGGAACTTCTTCAGTACTCCAGAAACAATGTATAAAGTTTGTGAAAATAAATTTTAGTAAATTGTTTTTCTAAAAGATGTAAATAAGGAAACATTTTTTCTACAAATTCGTACGGACACATGCCCCAGTATATGTACACGTGGCTCTAATGTACACATATATACACGGTTTTCATTTACACACGGGAACAGTTGCTCTGTCTCCGTAGTGGGCGTCAGTACGTCGCAGCTCACGCCTCTGCAGTCACAGGGTGTGCACGGCCCAGGAGGAGCCCCCCTCCAGCTGGGACGTTGCAGCTGTCGGTTTATGAGCCATGGGAGCCCAGCAGCCTCTCTGGGCAGTGCTTGTGTGCCCGGAACTGTGCTGACCTGAAAGCTGCTGACCTAAAGGACGTGCTGGAATCCATTTCCAGGCCCACGATGAGCTGCCTCCGCCCGGCCGAGGTGCCCACCAGCAGACAGAAACTTCAATTACCTTTGTGCCCCTGCAAATTTCTCCGCGCGACCAGCATCGCAGGACAGCCAGCCCACCCCCTCAGGCCAGACCAGCCCCGGGCCTTCCCACCCCGACGAGGTGTGCCGTGTGGCCCAGCCAATCACACGTCATCAGTGTTTCCCTTCCTGGTCCTTCTCCTTATCCCATAAGCTCCCTCTTCTGCCCCACCACCCAGTTCTCCGAGAGCAGACTGTCCGTGTCTGGAGGTGTTCAATAAAGTCTGTGTGTTTCACCTGAATTGTCTTCTTCGGTCACTTTATAACGGATGTATATGAAATAGTCCTGCTGTTAAGAAATGTGAACTTGAAGAGGTGACTCCCCTGAGCAAAGGGGAGAATTATTAGTGGTGAGAAACGGGTGAAGACGGGAACTCGGAGCTCACCCAAGGGCTGGGAAAGACCTCACGGTGGGGACGTGATTCTGATACAAGCCCGGGGGGACGTGAGAGGTTTGGGACACTACATGCATCCTGTGGACAAGCAAGAACCTGGGGGTGGGGCAGCGGCGGGAACAAAGACTGGGAGGTAAAAATTCACAGGGAAGGCGCAGGGAAACAGAGAAGGGTTAAAACGAGCCAAAGACAAGACGCCTGTTATAGTCGAGTAAGAGCCAAAATAACCCTGTTTCGCTATTTTGAGCAAAACTCCTACTTTCCTTTATCTTTAATGTGAGATTCTTGACCTGAGCTCTAACGTCCTGTACGTGGACAGCCCGGGGGGCTCCAGTCCACGCGGGAGGACTGCGCCCCGTGCCAGCCCCCCGGCTCACTCTGCCCCGCTCTCTGGGTGGGTAGACGGGTTTCGAGCCGGAGCTGCTCTCTGGAGCCCCAGAGGAATGTCCGCTCTGGATCCTGGGCAGAGACCGTCTCCACCTTTTTTTTTTAAACGGATGGAGGCCATCATCCACTCCTGGATTCCTCCGGTCTCACCGCGCAGTTACATCACTGACGGGCATTAGTGTTTGCAGTCACGATGAACCACGTAAAGCCAAATAAATGCGACGGACTGAGGTCCAAGCTGGCCCAGGCCCCTCGTGTGCTGGGCGACCTTCGGTCAGTCATTCTGACCCCCGTGGGTTGGCCTTGCCTACTTTACATGTAACGCCCTGTCTCGTCTCTCTAACGCTCCATCATCTTCCCCAGCGCGTGAGGCATTTCCGTCACTCCTCCTCCATTTCTTCTTCTCTTTTTGGTGCATATGCTACGTTCCTTTAAAATATGTAGCACTTAGCTTCACAGATTGCTTTCTGGAGCCCATCAGGCCACAAACATTCCCCCAAATTGTAGCACGATTTTGGTGTCGTGATGATGAATGGCAGCTATAGATTTTACTTTCAATTTTAATTTTTAGTTTCCCACAGTCTAATTTATTCCTAGCCCATCCCAGAGGCTGCTCAGCACTAATTTCCTAAGAAATGGCTACACTCTAACACAGATCAGCCGGGAGCACGCGAGAGCTCCGTCCAAGGCAAACGAACCAGGGACCAGATACCGACTGTAAGATGCTGCCTGATGGATTCTCCAGAGTCTGACGGGAGAAGCAGTGGGATACCAGGAATGGGCTCCATGTTAAATCAGGAAACAGGGTCTTTAGGAGGGTCAGGTGGGCCTCACACAACTTTCTGTGCTTTCGCTGAGGCTGTGGAAAACCCAGCAGCGCAAACTCGTGTGCAAACACTGCCCACCAGTCGCCGCCACACCTAAAGGGCTGAATCGCTTGCGAACTGCAGGAATACTCTGCGGTTGTACTTCCTTCTTAGCTCAGTGGTGGGCCAGTTTTTCAGCTTACTTGATGGTATCACCTGAGTCGCGTTAAGTACAGCTGTGGGGTAGACCAGATGCCGGCTGTCCAGTCCCACTTGCCACTGGGCGGTTCACAGCTTCTGCTCCCTGGACGCCTTTTATCACCCAGGCAGTGAAGAATAATTTAGATTCTTCAGGGGAAAACAATAGGAGAAATATTTCTAGAAGATATTCTTTCTCCAGTAAGCTAAACTGTCTGAAAAAAATTGTTTTCTGGGAAAGCAATAGTCCTGTCTTTCATTTTCATTATTTTTTCACACGCACTGCTTTTAACACGTGCCTCTTGTACCTGAAAGGAAGAAGCATTTGTGCGATCAGTCTTTCAGAAGAAAGATGCAACTTCTCTAAGAAAAGCTGCAGAAAGTTCATTGTTTTCATACAGTTCTTAGTTTTTGAGGGTAATTTTAATAACGGCAGTAACAGCGAAGACTGTTTTCTGAGTCCTTTACGCTTATCATCTCAGTGGACTCTCGTATTTAACCAGTATTAGTTGCTATTATTCTTCATACATGTAAAATCTCACAGGAAGTAATGCCAATCGTTTTTACTTATTTCCATGAAACTCTAAGTTGTACGTTTTTTTCCTGTGGCAGGTTGTTACTGTTGCAATAATCGAAAAGGAGCTTAGCATTTGCTGGAGTGCTAGGTAGTTCGTGCAGGTGTCCTCCTTCAGTTTTCAAACTGACGCTGACAACAGCATTTTGCTCTCAGCATTTTACACAGATGAAGGACCTGGGCTCAGAGAAATTAAATAACTTGTACTAATTCTGTTCTTCTGAGTTCTCTTTTTATACTGTGGAAGTGACAAGAAATCATTCACCTGATTCTACATTGTAAGTCAATTCCTAAGTGAACAGCGTGAATACTTAACGTGTTGACTCCATTAACACTGGAAAAATGAAACAAAATTCAAACAAATGGCAGGTTGAATTTTAGCAATGCACACACAAAAGTTCTTGAAATAGGAGCTCTCCGTAACTTTCTCATCAATGTGAAGTTGAATACCCCATAGGGATATTATATTAGGCAAATGAAATTTAAATTACATCATTATATAGCATCTGGACTGTTTGCGTTTTCCAGAAAAGCCTTTCTCCTCGCTGCCCAGCCCAGCAGGTACGCCCCTTTGCTCGCTGAAGCCCTCTTGGGGGATGAGAACAAGCCGGGGGCTTCCCTCTGGAGTCGGCAAGGTTTGCTCACGCTCTCTAGTCACCCCGGTTGTGTCTTATCTGTGTTACCACAGCTACCTCTGGGCCAGTCCGTGTTTTGATGTTAGTTTTCAAATTCCCTCTGTGTTCGTGTGTGTCGGTGTTTCCTGTTTCAGCCACTGCTCCCACCACAGGCCTGGCAGGCAGGGCCATGCAGGCTTGAGCTGAGAAACAAAACCAGAAAGAAAAGCAACACTTTCATCTGACAGCTGCTCTGCAGGCGCAAATCATGACAGCGTTATTCCAGACACATGCCTTCGCCGGCCGGCCAACAGCGGCTGTTTTCATAAAATGTTTTCATAAAATGGAGCCACCCTCTTGAGAATGAGGCACTCAGTCCTTATGAAATAAAACTGGAAGATCGATGAGAACTCAGCCAAACATTATGCTGGACGTGATAAAAACACAGAAAATAGAAAAGTTTAGTATAATGTGTCGTCTCTTTTGTTTCTGTTCCTTACAGTACTTGCAAGGAGAAAACAGAGAACTCTGGTCTCGTGTGAAATGGAAACGGACGGAGAGACGCCGGGGGAGGTGCCCACGTGAGCTGACTGGGTGATGAGGACAACGGGCAGACGCCAGGAGCCCATCTGGACGTGGGGGTTGTGTCCAGCCCGTCCACTTCCTGCACAGAATCCCTGGGGGAGATGTTTTGTCCCTTGGAGCCTTCGTGTCTCCACTGAGTGTTGTGAGAATAGGGGAAAGACTCTGCACGGCATCCAAACGGCCCGCAGAACACAGCGACGGTGTGAGGGCCGCACCGGCTGGTCTCCACTGGGCACTTACTGCCCGAGGACTCCCCGTGCGTTAACTTACTTAATCTTCACAACTGCTCCACGAGGTGGACACCATTGCTGTTAGTATCAGCCCCTCTGCGCAGACGAGAGCACAGGGGCAGAGATGTTGGGGTGCACTCCTGCCCGCACACCTGGGGATCGTGGGGGTGCTCTGCCCCCGGGGACGGCACTGGCTGCGGGGTCAGAGGTCAGGGCCCCACGTCCGGCTCGGCTGCCGCTCCCGGAGCTGGAGTTCGTGCTTTGGCTTAAAAAAAAAGTAGTCATTCCTACCCATCTGATGCTGCTCTTGGGGCCTGATGCTAACATACGCAGTTCACCTGCTGTGGTGTTGGGTTCACGGCAGATCTTGAGAAATGCTGCTTTCTTGCGTATTTATGCATTCTATTTTTTTCTACCCCTAATACTCCTTACAAAGCCCCTGACTTATACCCAAGGAGGGACGTTTGTCTGAGGTTTCAGCCTATGTACTTGTCAGCTGTTCTATTTCATTCTTCTCAGTTCTTCTATTTCTTCTCCTTATTTAATTACCCCACTTAGGAAGCTAGAGTCCCGTTTTCACTCCCAGGTGGGGACAGAAGCAGTATTCTAAGCAAGGAGGACGACCGGGACTAGATACTGTCCGTTCACTGGATGGCTTTTCACTCCGCTTTCCTGTTTCAAGAATCTGTAGCCCTTCCTCGGGGCTCTGACAACAGAAGCACAACGTGTCAAATGACACTCCAAGGGCGCTGTGTGATGTGTCGGACAGACCGCCCTTCCGCGTGCGCTCCGTGTGACTGGACACCGCGCGAGCAGCCGTTAGCCTCCCGGGGGATCTACACGCCTCACTCAGAAACAGAGGAACAGCGGAGAGAAAAACGGGAAAGACACACAGGAAGCGTGGGTGGTATTTCCACCGTGTGAAAAAACTGCAGCCCAGAAAGCGGGGAACGTGCTTGGGGTCACGCAGCGGGGGACGCGGTAGAAACGGGTTAGCCACTCATAATCATAATGTTTCCAGGGTTTTATTAAGAGGAAGACGGGGGCCATAATCCAGGGGAACCTTCCGGGGAGCAACACTGTGCTGCGTGAGCGCCCCGCTTCCTGATCACCCTGGAGCCCCCACCTGGGCCTGGCTGTCCCCTCCCTGACCGTCCCCTCCCTGACCGACGCCCCAGCCCTCCCCGTGATGGTGACACCACATGACACGCTGCCACCTGCCCGTCTGCCCACCTCCTGCCCTTCGTCCCCGCGTGCCGATGCCCTCAGCCCTCACGCCTCTCATTCCCGTCTGCCACACGTGGAGCCTGTGCCCCTTTAGATGCTGGTGACTGTCCTTCATCATCCGTGCTGCTCAGCTGCCCTTTCATCCTGAAACTAAAGCATTAGGAGAAGTCACTAGTCCACTACCTCAACGGTTTCTTCCCCTTCTCCCTTGCCCGCCTGTGACCTGTCTCTTCTCACTTCACGCCTTCCACGACACCCCGCACCAGCAAAGCCACAGCTCAGACTCCTAGGGCAGAAGCCAGGTCTTGGCCAAAGAGAAGCCTACGGCCGATGCGTAAACCAGGCCCCTGTCAGCGGAGATGAGCGGTACTAGGGAGAAAGAGTGGCCGCCCTGGGCGCTTCGTGCCCAGCAGCCCCCGACTGGGAAACGGCCAGTGTCTCAGGGGCAAGTTCATTTCTGTTAGGTGCTCAGTGGCCAGAGTAAGAACTTTACAGACACTGAGTTCAGATTCACCCATAACTATTAACCTCGAGTAAAGTCATCCTTTCCCGCACAGAGAAGAAACACATGGGTGAGTTGTCCACCAAGGGCGGGGACGGGGTGGCCTCTGCCTTCTGACCGCGTTGCTCTGACCTTGAGACGGCCTCAGCCAGGACGGGCTCGGCGGTGACACTGTGTGGAAGTGGACGGGGCTCTCGGGGACCTCTGTGCTGAGTGCACGAGTCAGGGGGTGAAGGGGGCCCCGCTCTTCCCTTGGGGGGCACCCCGTGCAGAGCCTTCGTCCTCAGTGATCAGCCCATCTTTTTCCTGTCCTTAAGAATGGGTGACAGTTCATCCTCTTCTCTCAGATCACCACCTCCCATACAGGCGGCTTTCGTGGGCTCCGGAAGCGTCTCACTGGGGCCTCTGTCTGCCTGGCTTCCCGCAGACAAAATGACGCCCTTTTTCAGCCGCTGTGTGCGCTGGGCGCACGGAGCGTGGGCCTCGGCCCACCGCCAGCCCTCCGCGTGCTGGCTGCCGCCCGTCTCCGGGACGCAGCCTTTACCGGGTACTTTGGCTCTTCCCCACTGAGGTCGATCACAGAGGGACTGGACGAGAACCCACTGTCCTAGATACTCCCCCAACAAAGCACATTCGAGACGAGGATCCAAGCGCAGGCGGACTGACTGCAGAGGCCCCACTGGGCTCGGCGGGGTGATGGGGAGGGGACAGAGGAGAGACGCCGTGGGTGCCCTCGGGGCTTGACCCCCGGGCCTGGGAGACAGACTCGCCCCCTTGCTTCTGGGTGGACAGGAAGTGAGGGCTGGTGGTCGAGGCGCCACCAGGGGTGGGGGGCACTACTGAGCCTTGAGCTCGTCTGCTCCCGGACACAGTGCGCCCAGAACCTACGGTCCTCATGGAGAGGGTGCAGGGGGCGAGGGGACGAGCTGGGCAGACAGTGCCAGCCACGTGTCCTCCTCAGACTGTTCTAGGAAAGCAAAGATAAAGACGTGTGTTCAAATAAAGTCGGAAAATGATTACATTCTCACCTCTTGGAGAGTCTCAATGTTTTCTTAACAAAGGCTCTGAGAAGTCCTGCAGTGAAGAAAAGACCAACCTGTGTGATTCTACTTAATGAGTATTTCCTGGAAAGAGTTTGTGATGGGACACTTTTCTTCAGGCAACACCTGGTAAGATTACATAAGACACTTGATGAAGTGACAAACCAGTGATGTAAGTGAACGTGACCCCCCTTTTTGTGGGAAAGATGATGGATCACATAAAAACTGGGTGTTTAGGGACATTCATCCTCTAGGGATGGAGAGAAGCAGTCAGGTGTGCTGTGCCTCACTCAGGAGTGAGCGTGCACATCCACGGAACCGTGCGCTCACAGGCCACAGGAGGGTCACAGTCCAAGTGCAAACGGCATGGACTCTCAGGTCCACACGCGGGGTGGGAGCCATGATTGTGCATAGGGAGGGGACAGGTGCACAGGTGGAAGGGACAGGTATGCATGGGGAGGGGGCAGGTGTGCAGGTGGAAGGGACAGGTATGCATGGGGAGGGGACAGGTGTGCAGGGGAGGGGGCTGCAGACGTGGATGAAGAGCGCGGTGGGACATGCAGTCATTACAGGAGGACTCGCTGCAGAGTCAGCCCTCGTTTCTGTACCACAGGTGAGACGGATGGGAAATTGAGGCATTTTGCTTACAAACTTATGGAGAAGAATGACTCTGGCTTTTGTATTTTTCAGAGAGAGGTCACAGATGATCTAAGCTGCTTGTTAAAGGACAGATGCACGGAAATGAAGATGAAACAAGAAACCTGGATTCATAGACAGTGGGAGAGCAGAGTCTGGTCCCCAGAGGTCCGAGGCAGGTGCCTGGCCTGCAGGCAGACAAGGGCCTCCTTCAAAGACAGCATCTCTGGCTGTCAGACAACAGAGTGTGCCTTCATCTGTGGCGGAAACTTTCCGGCTGCAGAACTCCGGTGGCCTGATGACTTAGCACCTCCACGGACATGACGGCCGTGAAGGCCCTGGTCCGCTGTGACACACACTGCAAACCCCAGCCTGTGCTTCTGCAGAGATCACGTCTGGGGCCCATGTCTGAACAACTGAGGGGGGAATCTGGCTTTCTCTCTCTCCGTATTTTCTAGTTCTTTTCCTCACCGTGGAGAATTTCTAACAAACGGAAGTTGATGGCACAGGCGCTCAGACGTTAGCCAGCCTGCTTCACAGTCACCCGAGGGCCCGCTGACCTCCCCAGAGAGCCGGGTCCAGTAGGGCAGGGTGGGCCCCAGAACCTTCACCTCTGGGCGTCCAGCTGACTCTGGCACAGGTCCGCCCAGGGCGCGAGCTGGGCACCGCTGGTCTGCGTGACCGTGGCCCTCAGCCCAGAGGACAGAGGGCCACAGACCCACAGGAACACCGCGTTAACTATAACAGGCTGACTGGAGTGGCTCAGGAGGCCGGTCAGGGCTCACGGCAGCCAAGTGCCACTCACCCAGGAGGGAGCCCCACGCCGCGAGCAGGGCGGTTCTGGTGAAGGAGGAGCGTGGCTTGTCTGGAACGACTGATTTCTGTCGCATCTGAACCAGAACAACTCCCAACCGATAATTCTATATCCAGCAAAACTGTCCTTCAAAAACGAGGGAGGAATTAAGTTATTCCCAGAGAAACAAAGCCGAGAGAGTTCTTTACCACCAGACCTGCCCAGAAATAAATGCTACAAGGAGCACTTCAAGGTGAAATAAAAAGATACAAGGCAGTGGCTTGAAGCTATGAAAACAGGAGGTTCTCCACTGAAACTGAGCACGTGGACAGAAGTAAACGCAGTGCCGTGCAGTTCTGCTTTGTAAATTCAGCTTTTCATTCTTTCACAGAATTTAATCTACCTTAATGGGGACCCGATAAATAACCAATAACAAAGTGTGGAGGGCAGGGCAATCAGAGAGCAGAGTGTCCGTGTGCCCTTGGAGCCAGGCTGTTAGTTAAAAACAGCTTGTTATGACTCTACAATGTTTTATGTAATTCCCACGGTAACCACGAAGAAAGTGTGTATAAAACATACACAAAAGGAAGTGAGAAGGGAATCAAAACTTGTCACTATGAAACATCAACTGCACACAAAGGGATGCAGTAAGGAAGGAAATGAGGGGGGAACCTGCAAGACGTACGGGAGGCGAACAGCAAAACGACAGACCCAAGTCCCTCCCTGTCAGCTCTCACTTTAGATGTGAATGGATCAGACTCCCCGGAGACACAGAGTGGCAGACTGGATAACAGAACAGGATCCAGCTGAACGTTGTCTATAGAGTGACTCACTTTAGACATAAGAACAAAATTAAGCTGACAGCGAGAGGACTGAAGAAGACACTCCATGTCAGCGGGAAGCAGCAGAGCTCGGGAGTGGCCAGCCTGGTCTCCGACAAAATACGTCAAAATGCTGTGAGAGACAAAGAAGGACATTATATAATGACAAAAGCTCAATGCACCAAAAAGATACAATAATTATAAGCACGTGTGCAATAAGCCTCAGCGCTCTAAACGCAGGAAGCAAACGTCGACAGGGTTGCAGGGAGCAAGAGTGAACTACACCAGCAGCAGGAGACACTGAGGCCCCGTCTGCAGGCATCACCAGAGCAAGCAGACAGAGGATCCGCGAGGAGACAGGGCCGGGCTGCGGACCAGGCGGACCTAACGGACCCCACCCAGCAAGAGCAGAGCACACGTTTTCTCGGGTACACGTGGAACCTCCTCCGAGAATGACCATGTGCGAGACAAAACAAACATTAAGTCTAAGAAGACAGAAATCATACAAAATATCCTTTTTTGATCACAATGGAATGAAACTAAAAGTCCACAGCAGGTGGAAACTGTAAAATCCAAAAATATGTAGAAATTAAACAACATACTCTAAAATAACAAACGGATGAAAGGAAAAAATCACAAGGGAAGTTAGAAATTATTTTGAGACAAATGAAGATGAAAACACAACACAGCAAATAGTATGGGATGCTTTGAAAGTGGTGCCCAGAGGGAAACTGACAGCCGTAAACATGTGCGTTAAAAAACAGAAAGCCCTCAAATCAACAACCTAACTTTACACCTTCAGGACCAAGAACGGGAGAACACACTGAACTCAAAGGTAGTTGATGGGAAGAAATAATAAGGGTTTGAGAAGAGGTGAAACAGAGGCTGCAAAATTTGTAGAGAAAACCAATAAAACCAAGATTTGGTTCTTCTAAAAAAAATCAACAAAATCAACGCATTTTTAGCTAGACTGTCTGGGAAAAAGACTGAAATAACTAGAGCCAGAAATAGAAAGGGGACGTTGCTACGCATTTTACAGAAATAAGCAAGATGGTACAATTACACACAATTGGGATAATCTATATGCAATGGAAAAATTCCTAGAAGCATGCAACTTACCAAGATTGAATTATGAAGAAACAGAAAATCTGAGCAGATTTATAATTAGTGAGGAGATTAAATCATTCATCAAATAACTCACAACAAAGAGAAGCCCAGGACCAAATGGCTTCCTCGGCAAATTCTACCAACATTTTAAAGAGAAATAATACCAAATCCCTTTCAAACTCTTCCAAAAAACTGAGGAGAGAGTATTCTCTTAACTTACATGAGGCCAGTATCATCCTGACACCAAAGCCAGATGAAGACTGTGAGAAAACTGCAGACCAAGATCCCTGATGAATATCGACGCAAAAGTTCTCAGCAAAATACTGGAGGCCACAGTCCAACAGCACATGAAAAGGGTAACACGCCACGACCAAGTGGGACTTCCAGCCGGAACGCAGGGATGAACCAACACGGGCAATCAATTGGCAAAGTGCAGGTAAGAATAAGGCCCAATGTGCTCTTCAGCTGACGCAGAACAGATGTTTAACAAAATCCAAAGCCTTTTCGTGATAAAAAGCACTCGGCAATCTAGGAATGAAAGGAACGACACTGACTAACAAAGGCCACACGTGAAGAGCCCACAGCTAACATCGCACTCGGGGTGGAAGGGCAGCGCCTCTCTGGGTTAGGAGCAAGGCAAGGATGCCTGCTGTTGCTACTTCTACGGAGTCCAGCACGGAGTCCTGGTCAGAGCAACCAAGCTGGAAAAACAAGAAGCATCCACGATTGAAAGGAAAAAGTAAAACATCGCTTTCCACGGATGGCACCTTACTGTCGACCAGCCACAGGGGACGTTCTAAATGAGCTTAGTCACGTTGCAGAGCTTGGCTTGCCAAGCCCGGCACTGGAATCGGGGCACTGGAATCGGGTTCTACGGAGCTTCCTCCCCTCTCCACAGGGAGCGGGGCTCTGCTGTCCCCGAACTGCGTGGCGTTCACGGGTGCAGTTTGTCTGCACGCGAAGCCTCAGTGCTGCTCACGCGCACCAGGAGTCAGCAGGTGCCTGTGAGCAGGGCCTGCAGGTGAGGAGGAGGCGGTTTGTTAAGGAGCAGATGCTTCCCTGTTCTTGCCAGATGCAAATCCAGCGCCACCTGGAAGAAGTTTAATCATTCGATATGTATTTAATAATAGCCGCTCTCTGAATTTAAAATGTTAATTTATAATGATTATGATGAGCAAAATAATTAGGAAATAAAGATTTACTGGCTTAGGGTGCCAGCAACTTCAGATTTTGAATCACTTGCGTGTCTGTGGACTAAGCCAGACCTGAGTAGATAAAAATGAAAAAAACAACAACAACAACAACAACAAAGAAAACAGAAGCAATGATCGAATAATAACGCACAGACAAAACCAATCTGACTTCTTCTATGGGAAGTTAAGCTTCAGTCAGAGCTAACAGTATGTTTGGAATTAACCTTTTTATTCTCTGAAAACATTTAACGTGTTGGAGCCAATATTTCCACAGCATCAGAAAAGCTTTTTTAATTGGGATTGTCAATGTTTAGAAATTAATATTCTTACTATTTTTTTTTTTAGGGAATTGGGTCATTTATGATTGCCGATTTCTCAATTTCTTCATGGATACAGACCTACTTCTAGTTCATCCTATTACAGAATTTACCAAAAGAAAGCAGTGTTTGCATCTGGGAACATTCACCTTCTCAACCACCAGCACACAAACGCGCGTTATGCGAATTCAAGCGACAGAACCCAGCCCCGTAGAAGAATTCTGTTTTCTTTACTACGTGTCACTTTAAGGATGGCGCTGGCTTGTAAGTGACCAGCTCCTTCGTAAGTGAGCGGTTCTAGACTTTCGTCTGTAATAGGACGTTCAGAATAAATCGTTTTGTTATCATCATGTGTATAACTTTTCCTGGCAAATTAACTGAGCTGAGGTAACTGTATAATTCCAGGCATTACCAGGTATTTCAAACCAGTATAATCAGCATCGTCTGCGGGGTCTTCTGGGGGAGACTCGACACGATTACCCATCAGGGTGGACTCGCGGCACTGCCGGTGATAAAAAAGGCCACGAGCAGCCCCTTCTTGCCTCCCCCTCAACGTGCACCGATTTAACCTTTTACTTTGGGTGAGATGAAAGCTCGAGACGTCTTTAGGAAAAACAGGATGCACTGGGCGCCCGACAAGGGTCAATCCCTTTTCTTGAGAAGAGACTGCGTCTCATGATTTCCTGGGAGCTCTCAGGCTTTTGCCCCAAACACATATTGCCTGAATGAAATGAAACCAGTCAAACTACCAAAAAACTGAAGAGAATAATTTTCTGGCAACTGAAATAAAAATAAATATAGAAAGACGCAGGCCTGAGCTTTGCTGCAGAAGGTTAGTCACCAGGAGGGCCTGTTCGAGTCGTGGAAATCTGCCAGCGCTACCCCACGTCAGGGGAGACTCTGATCGGCGAGGATGAGAGCCCCCAGCTTGGCCGGACTCTCTCTTCTGATGCTGCCGCTGTGGTGCCTCCTCCAGCCGGGACGAGGACGAAGCCACACCTCATTAACCCACACGCAGAAAAGCTCAGTGCTTCCCGGCGGGGCCTCTGCTCTGCTCCGACGGA
This sequence comes from Camelus dromedarius, assembly GCF_036321535.1. Classification (NCBI taxonomy): domain Eukaryota; kingdom Metazoa; phylum Chordata; class Mammalia; order Artiodactyla; family Camelidae; genus Camelus; species Camelus dromedarius. The sequence continues at coordinate 776,653 of NC_087461.1, forward strand.
CACACATTTACGTGTTTATGTATCCGCCTGACTGCCAGCCTCTGCGGGGAGGATGGAGGCCACATCCAAGGTTCCTGCGGACACTTCCGCCTGCGAAGCACACGCTTTGGCCCTGGTGCACGGTCGTCATGAATCTTCTGGACGCAGCGACACACTGGTCCCTCAGTGAAAGTCCTGCACAGGGAGCCCTGGAGTCGCTCACAGACCACGTCTTCCCTGATTTAACAGCAAATCCATGAAATCAGCCTCTTTGCTTTTGCGTATTAATTAAGTGCACGATTTTATTGATTACAGAAGCAGCACAGGGAAGGAAGCTGAGTCAGCCCTGCTGGGGAGCTGCAGTGGCTCTCCCTTCCCAGTGTCCCCAGGAGAAGCTCCTGGCTGGGGGCTGGAGGCCCCACGGAAGGCCCTTTTCTTTCTGGGCTTTGATGCCTGTCACTGGTCCTGTGGAGCCCTCGTCCCTGGATGCCTGGTCTCTCGCCAGCACTGCCACCGTCCCCACGTCTGCTGGGTCTCCTCTGTCCAGGCTCCACCCTTCTGCTCCCCACTCTTCCTCCACCCCCTGATTTTACTCCCGATTACGGAGTGCAGTGCATCGAACCCAGCATCACAGGTGGGAGGTCCAACCCCGGGACCTCAGAATGTACATGGAGACAGGGCCTTTAAAGGTGTGATTACGTTAGGAAGAGGCACGTGGGCGTGCTTGTAAGAGGGGGTTAGGACACAGACACAGGGGGGCCACGTGAGGACATGGGGAGAAGACGTGCCTACACCCAGGAGAGGGGCCTCGGGAGGAAGCAGCCTGTGAACTCCCTGACCTGTGACGTCCAGCCTCCAGGACAGTGAACGTCTGCTGTCTGAGGGCTGTTGGGGATGCTCGTTACAAGGCTGGTGCTGACCCGTGCACGCCAGAGGGCTCGCTGAGTGTGTCGTCCCAAACACTGACCACTGCCCTCCGCAAACAGCCCGCCTCCCAGGAACGTCTGAGCGATTCTGCCCTGTCCAGTCCCCACAGGAGCCACCTCTGCTCCAGGATTCTGGCCCCTTGCAAGGACACAGTGGCAGCTCATCTGCCTTCCTGGAACATTCCCCATCTTCTCCTGCCGCCCGCACTCCACAGCCCCAGGGACCTGGCCCTGATCAGGAGCCCCATCTGGCGGAGGTGCCCCCTTATATCTCCCGCCTCCCCCTCACTGCTGAGGACCATCTGTAAACCCTCCAGTGACTGGGAGACCCAGCTAAGAGAGCCTCGTGGAGGAAGCTCTGCGAAACCGAGAACTGCCTGGCAGCACACACAACTGCTCCTCAACGCACAGCTCTTACAGTGTAACATCAGATTCGCTTAGAACGCGAGAGACCCCAGTACCCGGTGGACCGAACGTGAGAAAGGTAATTTTGCCTACAGTATGCCGACAGCTTTTGCGGCCATACTTAGGTGCTAATTTGAACATTATATATTCCATTGTTGCGATTATCTTTACAAAGACAGAGGAAAGGGGTTATTCTTGACTCAACTGAATCGGCTCCTTTAATATCAGAGTCTGCGCCTGTCACGAAGGCGTCACGGAGAAACCGCTCCGGCAACAATTCTGCACTTCCAGCCTCAACAAAGAGACGCTGTAGGGACGGCACCACGAGGAAGGCCTCCAGGCCTGAGGACTTCTGAGTCAGAGCCGCTCACGGAAGCTCCAGCTTTCACGGGCCTTTTTCCATTTCAAATATCTCACCCCATTGTCTTTATAAATACACGTGTTCTTGTCAGGTCAGCTGTCCTGGCGTTTGGTTCAGAAAATATGGTCCCTGTAATTACAGGCCTTCCCAGGGCGAGGGAATGAGAACCAGCCCATAATCCTTCCAGCGCGGAGCACAGGATTTATCTCTCGCCAAATGAGAATGGAGAAATTTCAAGGGCAATTTATCTAATTCTCTCCCTGCATGAAATTTTTTAAAAGAAATTTGCCCTGATGAGGAAAAGTATGTTTTTAAGAGGGGTTCTTTAAAGATGTGGGTCTGTCCTGTACCCCTGGCCTCTGGTCGACTTTAAATAATTGTCCCAATTAAGCAACAGGGCGATTTCTAAGTCTTTTTCCCTTGAAGCAGCTTGGATGATTTTGAAGTTATTTTGATAATTATTTGCCATCGAGATTCTACTTTCCAAAGCAAAACTGTTCAGTTTTCAGACCCACATTTCATGGCAAACGTGCCCGTCCCCTCTGCCGGCCCTGCTCCCCCCGGAGACCCCTTGGAGATCACCCACGCTGCCCCCGGGCTCTGCCGGCCCCTCTGATGATGTGCTCACGTCATGTGTATATTTCATGTTGGCTCAATGTCCCCAGAAAACCCGCTAAATGGGGGCTGTAAGGGGGAAGTAAAATACTGTGCTATGGACTGAGAGTCTGTGTCCCCCGAATCCGTGTGTTGAAGCCTGACCCACGGGTGATGGAGTCAGGAGGCGGGGCCTCTGGGAGGTGATGAGGGCATGAGGGCGGGGACTCACATGGGATTAGTGTCCTTGTAAAGGAACCCCAAAGAGCCCCCGCCCCTCCCCCAGGTGAGGACACAGCCTCTCCTGGCGCCGTGATCCTGGACTTCATCTCCGGACGGAGAGGACGCAGTGTCTGCTGTTTATAAGGCGCCCGGGGTGTGTGTTTTGTTAGAATAGTCTGTGTGGACAGCGCCCTGCACAGAAGATTACAGCTTTCACAGAAGTCAGGGTTGACTCCTTGCCACTGCCTTCGTCTCAGGCTGCACCCTAACCCACGCCTTGACTCCAAGCCACTGCCTGGAGGGACGCCTTGACTCCAAGCCACTGCCTTCGTCTCAGGCTGCACCCTAACCCACGCCTCGTGGTGACTGCAGTGACTTACAGCCCAGGATGCAGGCCCGTGGGACGGAGGACAGACCGCCTGTGCACGCGTGGATGTAAGTGTGGTACTTATGTACAATGATGAGTGGAATGGCTTATAAATACGAATGCATTTCACAGTGAGAAACAGACCCACAGCCGCTGTCTGAGCTTCCACAGCGTGCAGTTTGCAGATCTGCTTCCTGATGCCCCCCACCCCCACCCGCCAGGGTGTCCCACAGTCAGTTCTGCAGAAACCACCTTGGAGCAGCATGTGTGGGGAACAGCTGGGGGCTGGGGGGGGGGAGGCTGGGCACTTGGGTAGGGCCCCTGAGGTTAGAGGCCCTGGTCCAGGTTAGGGCCCTGGGCCTCCTCAGGGCACAGTGGGAGTCCCAGCAGGTGCAGGCACTGCTCTCCCACTGAGGCAGTTAATCTGGGCTCAGGACACGTAAGTACTCATATCAGTAATGAGTCATTTTACAGCTGATTATGATTAATGAAATGCCCTCAGTCTTGTCTGGCATAGACAATAAACAAATGTTCTGCTTTATTTTTTACTGTAGACCAAAATGACTCCTCCTGAACCTGAGCGACGGGAAGAGCTCTGGGCACAGGTCCACTTCAACATGCAGCTTAGGTAAATCAGACTGCAGCCCAGTAGCAACTCGTGTGCTCGAGGTGCACTTTTAAGCAAACAGACACCCAAATCACAGAAGGAGAATGTATCTGCAGACCGCGGTCCATCAGAGGACCAGGGTCCAGAACACGTAAAGTGCCCAACTCCACAGTAAGGAAAGGAATAACCCAAAAAGAAACAGAAGGGATCTGAAAAGACACCTCACTCAGGAAGAGACTGGAGGGCAAATAAACACAGGTGAGGATGAGGCATCATGAGTGATCAGGGGTGCAAATCCCAGCCACTCCGAGGACACTATGCCCATCAGAACAGCCAGAAACACATAAAACTGCCAGTCCCATGTGCCAGCGAGGATGCGGAAAGGGTTTCCCTCTTGTGTGAGGGGCCTGGAGATTCACAGAGATGGTGGCGGGGGTGGGGCAGCACGGGGGGCAGGTTCGAGGGTTAGTTCCCTCTGTCTCTTCCTCCCCCTTTCCTGCCATCCCACGGTCCAGTCTCCCAAAACAGGAGAGCCCCCTTGGTTTGTATCCACCGCACGAAAGTTATGATACTGTTTGTCGTGTCTGTCTGTCATTAACGGTTTAAATGCTTATCACTTTAGCTCTTGGCTCCTATTGGAGAGACTCAGGCCTCGGGGAGAGTATTTGTGTGAAAAGGTATGACTGGTTTTCAATCTTCTGTCACTTCTTCAAAGCGAGCATCTTTCTGAGTGAATAAAAAAAAATGTGTGGTTAGGTTTTCAAGAACTAATTAAGGCCTGCCAGCTTTGTGAGAAATGACTTTGTCCTTCTTGGGGCCTTGAAAATTAGACTGAGCTTGGAAGGCACGCTGGAAACGGTCGCAACTGTGTTTCTGTTTGGGCTGCATCAACATGAAACCTCCGTGCTCCTGCCACGGGCACCTGAGCGAGATGCCGGATGAGAGAGGGGGACGTGACACTCACAGGCGCCCCGTCACCTTCTGTGGGAGTAAAGCCACCGCTGAAACAGCCCCCGGAGAGCCAGCACATGCTGGCTCCTAACTGGCCAGCTTTGTTCCCGGGGCACAGGAGGCTCAGAGTGGCCCACGTGAGCATCCCTGGCACGGCTGTGGCCACCCTGCTCTGGGAACAAGAGCGCATGTTTGTGCTGGCGAGTGGGAGCGCCTCCTGCCGTTCCCTTTACTCCACTCCGAGCTCTGCAGCTGAGCACACCAAGCTCACGGGGTTGGCTGCTCTGACGGTGCTGGTCCTGCTTCGCGAACTGGGAGCAGCCTGTCTGACCAGGACACCGTGGCCGGGGACATTTGGCCCCCGGCGGGATGGCAGCTCTCCTGCCATGATCACAGTGGAGCCAGACTTAGCACAACATCCTCAAGCTTCATCTCTGTTGTTGCATATGGTGATGTTTTCTTCTTTTTAAAGGCTGTATACTATACTGTCATATCTATAGGCACATTTTCTTTGTCCATTCACCCATCGGTGGACATTTAGGTTGTTTCTGTATCTTGATTATTGTGAATAATACTGCAGTAAACATCTTAAGCTCTTCCAAAAAACTGATGAAGAAGAAGGAACACTTCCAAAGAAATTCTTTGAGGTCAATATTATCCTAATACCAAAGCCAGACAAAGACACTACAAGAAACTACAGTCCAATATGCCCAGTGAATATAGGTATAAAAATTCCCAATGAAATACTAGCAAACTGAACACAAAAGCACAGTACAAGGATCATACACCCAGGTCAAGTGGGATTTATCCCTGCGATGCAGCTATGGCTCAACGGAGTCAATAAGGGATATATCATATTAACAGAACGAAGGAAAGAAACCAGAGGGTCATCTCAACAGACACAGAAAAAGGGTCAGACCAGAGTCAACAACTGTTCCTGATAAAAACTCGACAAACTAGGTAGAGAAGGGATTTATTTCAACATAATCAAGGTCAGGCATGACAAGACCTCTGCTAACTTCGTGTTCAATGGTGAAGAGCTGAACACTTTTTCTCTAAGACCAGCAGTAAGGCAAGGGTGCCCACTCTCGCCACTGCTGTTCAACACAGTACTGGAAGTCCCAGCCAGAGCAACCAGGGAAGGGAAAGAAGCAAAGGGCGTCCAAACTGGACGAGAAGATGTAAAAGTATCTCTGTTTTCAGATAACATGATCTTATATGTAGGAAATCCCCAAAACTCTATGAAAAAAACATAGAAATATTAAATTTAGTAAAATTGCAGGATACAAAATCAACATACAGATATCTGTTAAGTTTCTGCACAGTAAGAGTGAACTAACCAAAAAAAGAAAATTAAAAAACCAATCTCATTATGACAAAAAGAATAAAACACTTAGAAATGAACTTAACCAAGGATGTAAAAGACCTGTATACTGCAAATCACTGACGAAAGAAATTAAATAAGACACGAATAAATGGAAAGATATTCCATGTTCACGGATGGAAAGACTTAACATTGTTGAAATATCCTTTTTACCTAATCGACAGAGCAATCTCTATCAAATTGCAATGGCATTTTTACAGAAAATTTTTAAAAATCCTAAAATTCATATAGAAACACAAGAGACCTCAAACAACTAAAGCAATTTTCCTTTTCTTAGGAAGGGAAAGGAGAACAAATATGGAGGCATCACATGTTCTGATTTCAAAACATATCACAAAGCTACAGTAGTTTAAACAGTATGGTGATGACACTTGGAGACGAGAATGGACAGGACTTGCCTGGGGAGTGACAAGCAGCTTTTGTCCAGCTTGCCTGGACAAAGCTAAGGCACTTCACATGGACATGAGGCAGGAACTTTCACGTGAGCCTGAGTAGTGTGGACCCTGTCAAGGCAACGCCATGCTGCTGCGGACGCTTGGCACCGGAAGGTCCCTTCAAGGTTATGTAGCAAACCTTCTCCTTGATGCATAGACACTGTCTCCAACTTCCTCAGCACAGTCTGCTTAGCAGGGCAGGGACCCTGAGCCACCCACCAAACCCATTTCTGCTTTTGTGCAGCTAAGCAACTCAGATACAACCACAACTGTTTCCAATACAAGCACATTTGAAGGGAGTCACGTGCTTTTTCCTTTATCAAAGGGGTGACTGATTACTCATATTTGGACTGTAATGCATGTGTCTTTCCAAATCTAGAGGCTGGAAGTTACAAGCCAAAACACTGCTGGTGCAAATATGCATTGCCCCCCACCACAGGAACTGCAGGACTAACCAGCGACAGGAACAGAAGTGACTGCAGATGCTAACGCTGCGTTAACAGAGCTTTGTCCTCAGGAAGAAGAGCGTCAACCCAACACCAGGACTGGCCCAGAGGGGCACTGAGGATGCGTCCCCGATATGAACGTTCCTTTCACAAACTGCAGGGATCTCATTTACCTTGCCTGTGTGTGTGTGTGTGTGTGTGTGTGTGTGTGTGTGTGTGTGTGTGTGTTTTTAAAGGAGCCTTGTAACAGCCACCGTTTATCATAAACACATGCTTCCAGGCATTGCTAGCTCTAGAACACCCATTTTTCATAAATTTCATGTCATATAATGGATTATGTGTAAATAATCTTTAGATGTAAATACAGATACAAATCCATTGTAGAAATTGCTTCTGAGAACCAGAGAAAAGAGAACCCATAAAGACAGCCTCACATTTCCTAGCAGCCAAGCACCCGACTGCAGAACGATCCCAAAGGCGTAGTTTCAGCCTCAAAAGGATGTGAATTCACCATCCCACAGAATGTTTCACTCCACACTCAGAGCTCTCCCGAACGGCTTTCTTCTTCTTATCATAATTTACATCTTTGTAAAATACACCCACTGTCCTCCTTCCGAAACCCCAAAGGGCTTGCAGAATTCTACTTCTAAACATACTCAATTATCGGAAGAAAACTAATAGTTCTTACTCTGTTTTTCCTTTTGGGGGGGGAGGGGGGAGGTAAAAGTAAGATGCGTTCTCTTTAAACTTTATGTTGCTTGGTCTCGTACGTTGCAGCAGCCTGGTGAGACGCCCCCGTGCTCCAGGTCGCCCACCCGCTGCACCACCCCTGCCTTCCTGGCCGCTGTGCCCGCAGGAATTTATGATCTATTTCCACACCTAGAAGCACGGAGTAAGACAGGACCAAGGACAGCGCCCCGCACCTCGCCGCTGGACATCATTCTTCCGGGGAACAGCAGGCTCTGGGTGTTGTCATTCCAACAAAGCAGTGGTCTCTGGTTGTGGTCGTTTAGGTGATTACAAATCAGGTTTATTTACGCTATAATTCAACGCACACTTCGTCACCTAGCCCTCAGTGAAAACAGTCCAGGCTCAGAGCTCGGTAAACGTCCTGGGCATCTACCGTGTGCGGGTAACAAAGTTACCAGAAATTAGTCAAGTATAACTTCGTCTTAGTAAATCTTCGCAATCTCTTTTTGTCTAAGTATTCACAAATAATCTGTGGGATGTTTTTTCTAGAATTTTTTTCCCTGAGATTGACATCATGCCCACTGAGCTTTCACTCTGACACACGAATTTTTGTTTCCTCCCAGATCCAGGTGAAAAAGCATTCGTCTCGAAGACAAACATGACTGTGAGGAAATTCTCAGCTGCTTTGAAAACAGTGAAAGCACTTCGCATCCCCAGCAGAAGAAATGGGCTCCGAAGGTGAGAAGTTGTCACCAGGGAGGAAAGAGAAACCTCTGTGAAAGTAAAACTCCCTCTGGAGTGGGGCGGCGGGCTCAGAGACAGAGACTGCCCGGGGGCTCGGTGGGGGCGAGGACGGGCTGAGCCGAGGTTCAAAGGGCAGCAGAGGAGAGACCGGCCATGTGGGCAGTGGGGCCGGAGGGGCCCCGGCCACCTGTCTGTGGGGCTGCGCTCGCGGAGAGCAGGACCCTCCCAGGAGGGACCCGAGGCCCAGTGGCCACCACAGGGGGAGAGCTGCGTGCCGAACCTGGCCGGTTTGCAGGGTCCTGCGTGGTGAAGGCCTCATAAAACTCCTGGGTCTGACACCTGGGATAAATTTAAGGCTCCGCAGAGGTGGCTGGACGCTGCCTGACAGCCCAGAGACCGAGGCCGGGCTGCGCCTGGCAGTGGATCCTGCTCCTGCTCCCATGGAAACGCACGAGACTGGGGGAGACGAGGTGCCGGTTTTAATGACAGCCTTCTTTTTATAACTTCCCTGCCTCATCCTCTTCCATCCGACCGCGTTCCCATAGCAACCGGATCAGAAAGGCCATCGGCAGCTGGAACTCCTGTTTGCCCAGAGGATTTTGTGGAGCGCGAGGAACGCCTGGCTCAGCCCGGCGGCCTTCACGCCCCGAGTCTGCCGGATGGAGCCCACTGGAAGCTTCCTGGGCACTCGGCCACTGTCGTGACGGGGACTGCAAAGGCTGCATCCCCGGGGCCCAGCTGTGTGTGGCCGTGTTACACCCACACCCTGCAGACAATCACAGCCCACAGCTAACAATTAGGGATAACAGTATCGGGCTGCCCAGGCATTGAAGAGTTGTAATCTTGGGCAAATCATAGTAATTCTCCCCAGAATGCTTCCCCAGCACATGGGTCGGGAGTCGAGAGCAGCTTTTATTGCCACTTGGGAGCACGTGGCCCAGGGCAGGCTGCCTCTTTGTCCACCGGCTGCAGGCCCCAGGGGGCGACCTGGTTTCCTGCTCTGCCCAGCGCAGCTCCTGCCCTTCCCGGGGCAGGACCACTACCCCAGCCACGGGACGGCGTTCCCGAGGGCAGCGAGGAGAAGCAGGAAGTACGCGGGTCATCGCCTTCGAAGTAAACACTCAGAGACCAGGATGAAGCGCCCCTGGGCCTCCCTTTTTAGATGAGAGCACGACGTCGAAGTTTCAAGGAGCGTCTGCTCTGCTGCTCAGACTTACACGCAGGCTGGGGCCATGTGTTCACTGTGTGCTGGGTTAGATCTAATCTGGGATTTTGGGGGGACCACAAATGTCTTTGAAGGTCTAAGACAGGATGGGCCTTCTCCCCAGAAGGCTGGGGCAGGCGCGTGTGCACTGTCCATCCATGGGGAGGGGTCACTGCTCTGGAGGCTGTCGCGGGGAGGCCCCCATATCAGAGGACTTTAGAAAGGCCCGCGGGGGCCTTGGAACGCCACGCAAACCGTGTTGTGTGTCTGATTCTCTGTGTGTGAGGTGGGACTCTGCGAGCCTGTGAGTAAAGCTCTGGGGGCACAAAGATGCCCCAAATGGGTCTGTGCTCTGGGCGCGTCGGCTCCTGGCCGGTCCCGTGTCATCCCACGGTCGTGTGCAACGTTGTACCAAGCGTGTAACATTAATTTACCGTGACTATTCTCCTTTTCTCAGCAGAAGCCTGAGCTACGCGGACAGTGCAGTTGAGCCCGGGAGGGGATGGCCGTAACCCTCGGGCTGAGGTGCTACTTTAGCCTCTTGGCCGACTCGGACACGGAGCCGAGGGCCGGACGCCCGGGCATGAGCAGGGCGAGGAGAGCCTCTCCCGCGGCTGGTCCTCGCCTTCCCCAGGTCCCTGTTTGAGTAACGAGGCGCCTGGTCCAGCCCGTGGACACGCCACATCCCCGTACGCCGCACACTGTGTCGTGTGGAAGATTTCCCCACACACGGTGGGCATCTCCACCGGCCGGGGGTCCCGAGCCCACACTGGGCCGTCTGACACGTGGGCACTAAGCGAGACCCTCAGAGGAACAGGGGCTGTAATCTGAGGGTCCCCGGGGGGCAGTGGTCTAAGAGGCAGCGTCCGAGTGAGAGGCTGGTCGCGCAGCCTGGGGGCTCTGCTGTGTGGGGTGTCCTGTCTCCGCGACTCCGATGTGGGACAACCTACTGGGGTCGGCCAGAAGTCCAGCTGTACCTGGGGGTACAAACCTGTTTCTTTCAGCAGGACTCAGGGGAGCGGCTGGGACCCCACTCACAGGCACTGGGTTCAGGGCAGGTTTGGGAGGCAAACTGGAACCCAGGCCAGCCACCTGCCCTCAGGCCCAGGGGACTGGGAAGAGTCCTGATGTTGGCAGGCGTGCTGGAATCTTGGCCCTGGCAGATCACCCAGGACGCCGGGGATGAAAACCAGGGACACCTGGCCCTTTCAGACTGCCCCGCTCGGGAGACGCGACCTCATACACAGGCAGGCTGGTTGGCACTGGCTCAGGGCCTGTCTCCTGTTTGCAGGGCCGTGGAGCTGGGGATGGGACACATCCTCCTCCAACAACAGAACTCGACATCGGCGCGTCTCGTCTTGTCTTCCTACGTGAACATGAGGACGCTTACGTCACACCTACTTAGCGCCACTGACTGTATGCTTGGAAACGGTTAAAACGGCTGAGTGTCTGTGTGTGTATGAAGCACATAAAGCATATTATGTCACAGTAACAAAAATAAAGGACGGACTTCACACCGAAGTCACGGGACTAGTCTGAGGTCACCGGCCTTGACCTCAGGCCAAACAGAACTCACAGGACTCGTGTGCAGTTCGGGATGGCGCCTGTTCTGGGCTGAGCTGTGCGGAAGCCCTAACCCCAGAACCTCAGAAGGCGTACTTGGAGATGGGGCTTTGAAGAGATAATTAAGTTAAAATGAGGTCACTTACAAGTTAAAATAGGTCCGAATCTAGTATGACTGGTGTCCTTACAGGAGAAGGTGAGGACACAGACACACAGGGACGCCCTGTGGGGACACAGGAGAGACGGCACCCACACACCAGGAGCGAGGCCCTGGGAGGAACCAGCCCTGCAGACACCCGACCTCGGACCTCCGGCCTCCAGGGCTGGGGGAGGGTAGACTTTGTCTGCTGGTCTGGGCTCTGGTGCTAGGGCGGCCCCGTGAACAGAGGCACAACCCAAGCTGGCGGGAACCAAAGTGACGAAGGTGTAGATTCAGCCCTGTGTAGGGTCTCGCTGGGGAGCAATGCACGGACACTCTGGGCCTTCTTAGTTCCCACTCTGTGCCTGCGCCTCTAGGCACCGGCGGTGATGGACGGGAGACAGAGCGTGGCCCTCGGGGTCTGGCCCCCTGGCAGGAGGTGGACCCCACGGGACGAGTTGGGGTGGTGGTGGGGGCAGTGTGGCCGGAGCGTGACTGAGGCAGGGACCCTCCCTCCCTTGGGACCCGGTGAGTGGGACTCGCCCTGCTCGTCAAGCCCGCAGGGGTGATGCAGGCAGAGGGGCCAGTCAGGGCAACGGCAGGGGAGCCGGGCCAGAAAACGGACAAAAGCAAGTATTACGAAGGGCAGGCCCCAGGTGCAATCCAGAATGTTCAGGGAAGGAGGGCAGTTAGCGTGAAGTCTCTGGGGAAGACTAGACCCAGAACACAGAGAGATGCCTGCAAGTCATAAGCATCAATGGAGGACAATTCAAAATGTGGGCACAGGACCGGAACAGGTACTTCTCCACGGAAGGTACACAAATAGCCAATAAGCCTGTAAAAAGACGTTCAACGCTGCTAATTGTCAGGGAAGTGCGAACAAAAATCGCAGTGAGATACCGCTGCACACCCATCAGGATGGCGATTATTAAAAACAAACAAATAAACCCTGAACCAGAAAACGGTCATATTGGTGAGGATGTGGAAAATAGGAAGCTTTGTGAGTTTCTGATGGGCGCGTAAGTCGGCGCCGCTGTTGTGAACACAGTGTGACAGCTCTTCAAAAAGTTAAAACAGAATTTGATTCAGAAATTCTGCTTCTGCGGAAAAGCACCAAAGAACTGACAGCAGGGACTTGAGCAGAAACTCGTGCAGCTCAGTTCACAGCAGCCAACACGCGGAAACGAGCCAAGCGTCCACCGCTGGGCGACGGGCAAGAAGGCCGTCCCCCCGTCCGACGGAACGTTGTTCAGCCTCCACCCAGAACGCACTTCTGCCCCGTGCACCACGGAGGAACTGCGGGGACATTCCGCTCAGTGAAGTGACTCGGCTCTAAGGGCAACACTGTGGGATTCCACTTATCTGAGGTTCCTGAGTGACCAAGTTCATCAAGACAGAACGTGGAACAGCGGCCACCGGGGGCTGGGGGAGGGGAGGGGGATGAGCGGAACAGCGGCCACCGGGGGCTGGGGGAGGGAGAATGGGGACTTAGTACTAATGGGGGAGAGTTCCAGTTCGAGATGATGACGGTTCTGGAGGTGGACGGTGGTGACGGTCGCACAAGAGGGTGAACGTGGTTATTGCCGCAGGCCTGTACACTGGAAGATGGTTACGATGGTAAACTTTATATTATGTATATTTTACTACAATAAACAAACACAACAAATAAAAAGTCAAACACCCACAGTCCCGCGTGCTAGAAGCTCTCGGGGAGTACTCTGGTCACAAGCGTTAGGGGTGCTGTGAGGCTGATCCCCGCCATGCGGCCCAGTGGAAACTCGCTCACAACCCCTCCTGGTCTCTGGTCTGGGCTTCCTCCGAGACATGGCTGTGCTTTTCATCCCTAAGAGCAGCAAGTCCACAAAACTGTAACAAGCTCGTTTCACTTTGGCTGTGAGGAAGCCCAGAGCTAAATGTGTAGCTCAGCTTAGAAACTGCATATCTATGAGTTCTGACTTACAGTTGAAATTATCCTTCTCTTTTATCCTGTCCCTGGATGTGGTTTTAGTGTTCCTCCTTCTCTGTTGTTACATTATAAGCATTCTAACAGCCTACTTCCATATCCTTACAAACCGAGGTGGGCTAATTATAACGAGATGTCTGAACCTACAGTACATCTTTTTATTTCTCTCCTATTTTCTTTTCTGTAAAAATCTTGTAGAATTTAAATTATAGATTCAAATGATGCTAAAAGCAAAAGCTGAGAAAAATCATAAATTTCAAAATGGCATTTTTCAATATTCTTTCCTACTCCAAATGACACAGTTGCTTAGTTATTTTTCTGGACACCGTTAGCTAGAGGTCTTTGGGATCCAAATTTCCCCGTGACTGAAACAACAGGATTCTAATGGTGTGACAGGATGTGGTGTCCTGACACCTTTACAGTGCAGCCGTGATTCCAAGAAAACGTTGCAGTCGCTTTGTCCTAGCCGCGCAAATGCCTGCAGAAGACAGCACTTCACTCTCTGGTGAGCCAGCAATTTTCAACAGCTTTTTGCTTGAGAAGAAACAAAGGTCTGCCTGGAAAAATCCACCGAAAGACACTGTTTTTCTGATCTCCCAATGGTGTTTTTAATAAGATAACACCCTGAAAAGCCATTTGGATTATTACATGATAAGCAACAAAAATTTTTAAAAAGACCTGCCATCTTCCATCTCCAATGTGGGGAAACTAAAGACAAAGCCACACAAACAAGAACACACAGCCCTGAGCTGGTGTGACCCCCGGGGACTCGAGGACGCCCCCGCTGTCCCTGACGTCCAGGAGTCGGGGCGTCCTCGGCCGCTGCCTGTCCCCGAGAGCCCTGATCTGCACGCGCCTAGGAAGCCAGGAAGTTCCCGCCCCGGCCAGCTGTGACCTGACGGCGTCTAATCAAGGCAGAACCGAGCTTGTTCTAACCCGCTCAACTTTCACCCCGTTTACAACCCGAAGGGGTTGGAATGACTGAGCCTCCAGTTCCAGATACGACTTGACTCCGAAGCAACGTAATGAAAGCATCTCTCCTTGCTCCCCCGGCGACAGGGGTTTTCCTCGTGCTGAATGGAGGAGGCAGCCTCCCCCTTAGCGACACCGTGGGCGCTCATCATGGCCCCTCCGGATCTGTCTCTCCCCGCTTACTCTGCCTTCCTAGTTCTCCACCTGATGTTTCTTGTTTAACAAATTGCCCTCCAGGTGACGTATTTACAATAAATCCGTAAGCACCGCTGAGACACAACTTCCTGCTAGTTTCAGTCAAAATACATTAACCCTCTGGACGTTTCCCTGGACAATACTATCTCTCATGTGCAGACTTCATTTCCCTCATTTGGCTGCAAAGGATACAAATCCTGGGAAACTGGTTCGAAAAGTGACACAAAAAAGTCAGGGCTTGAAACTCCTGGTGTGGGGAGTTCTCCTTAAATACCCGAGCTTGCCAGACACCGTCTGTCGGACGCTCACGCGTGAGGGGCACAAATAGCGAGAAGAGCGAGTCACAGCCGAGTCGCGGGGCGGGCTCCTCCGGGGTCGCGGGCGCCGCTCCCCTGCCCCCGCCGGGTCCTCCCGCGTCCCAGTCACAGCCCAGGGAGACCCAGCGCCACCCCGGGACAGGACGCAGGCGGTGAAGTTGCTAATAAACTCGGGCCTCTAGGCGGCTGGTGCTCTGACCGTTCATCTGGGGGGACTTGGGCGGACCTGCCCTGCAGAGCTCGAACCACGGCAGCCTGCCTCTGCGGGCGGGCAGGTGTGCGCGTTTCCTGTCTGTGCGTGTGTCCAGGTGCCGTGTCGGCATGCATGCAGGGAGGTGTGTGTGGAAGTAGGGATGTGCATGGAAGGAGGCACATACGTGTGCACGTGTGATGGCGGGTGCAGGTGGAGACACGTGTGTAAGCAGAGATGTAGGCAGGTGTGAGTACATGCACGTACGTGGGCGCACAGCGTGTGTGAAGGTGCAGGTACCTGTGTGAGACGCGTGAGCGAGGGTGCGGGCACACATGCAGGTGTGTGGCAGGCGGGTGGGTGTGCAGGCAGACACGGGAGTGTGTGCAGGCAGGCGGGTGTGCGCACCTGTAGGCACAGGCGCAGGCAGGTGTCACTGACTCCAGCGCACCCGCCTCTAGCTCCACCTGCAGGCGGGGGGACGGGGCACCCGCCCTCGGGTCCCTGAGGTGCAACAGACCCGTCTGCCGGTCGTGACGCACCCTGCTGGGTGAAAGATGCCGCGTCTCACAGGGAACACTGGCTTCACACAGCGCTGACGAGAGAGTAAAGGTGGCCACGGGTCCCCGTGTCCATCCAGCGGCACCCTGCCCGCCCCGTTCCAGGACCGCGTGTGCCCTGGGCCCACAGCCCATTCACGTTAGACTCCAGCAGGGCACGGGGGTGGGATGGTGGCCTTGGCCCCCACACTCAGGTTTCTCTTGATGAGAAACAAAAGGTAGGACCCTCCCACCCCCGACTGCACCCTCTGACTCCAGCAGTTGACCGCATGGGAAGGCCTAGTGGGGAATTCAGCTCTACTTCCGCTGGAGAGAGGGCCAAGGTGCTGTGTTCCCGGGACATCAAAGGCCTTAATTAGGGAGAAAAGGCGCGTCTGCTGACCATTCACTGGACACTGTGTCCGGGCCCGTCCCCCCAGACTGCGGGTGTGAGAGAGACGTGTGTGCATACATGTGATTGTGAGTGGGTGTGTGCGTGCGTGTGGTCAGGGAGCACCAGAACACACGCAGTGGAAGCGTTCTGCTGGCGACCCCGTCAGCAATGTTCCCTGCCGTCTGGGGGACAGCAGGTAGGAGTCTGGAATATGCAATGTTCTCCCTAAATTCCAAAGCATTCCATTCTGCATAGGTCAGTCTAGATGGACAACTAGGTAAATCACCCGATGCACTGAGCAGTGTAACGAGACGTCTGAAAACTTCAGGTCGAGGGTTTAAAGACACACACGCCTGCAGGGACAGGCTGGAGACGCCTGCAGTCAAGGCTCCGGGTCTGCAACGCAGATTCGCTCTGATTGCGGTTAAACAGTAGGACTGCCCGTCTGCCACGATGGATATTCTACCATGCTTCTCTTGGTCTGTGTTTTGTTTCCTTATTTTGAGAGCAACGTGGGTGTACAGAGCCATTAAAAGCAGCAGTGCAGAGAGAGCACCAGTTAACACAGGGCCTGGTGTCGGGGGGCGGTTAGCGAGGCCGCCTGTCACCACGGGGGCATGGCCAGAACTGCCGGATACTCCAGGGGAAACCAGAAATCTAGATTTAAAATGCCAAGAGCACAGCGAACACCGCTGAATTTAGATCCGTGAAGGTGGGCGTAGAGGTCTGGGGCTGGGTCGGGGAGGAAGGGGAACGCACAGAACTTTCTCTTAGTTTTCAGCTCAGCCCTTGCTCACGCGGATTTCTGGCTCCCAGGCCTCCGTGTGCTTCAGAGTCACGTGGGGCGCGGGCTGCAGAGGCGCACACCGCCCTGCACGCCCTGCAGGCGGTGCTGCCGAGCCCTGGGGCCGGCGGGTCTCGGCTCCTGCTCCCTTCGGTCTTGGTCGGCACCTTGGGTAACAAACCTTCAAAATCAAACCCAGTCTCTGAGTGAGCGGGACTCAGGTAAAAGGTTTTAAAAGTCCTAGGTTGATTCTGATGCAAAGTAAAGGTTGGGAAAGACTTAACACTTAAATTACTTGAGCTGTTTGGTTGCAAATGATTTGAGCGACAAAAAGAAAAAAAAAAGAAACAAGAAACACCTCGCTGACTAAAGCTACTCTGAGCACATCACACACTGACACAGCACCATGCGATGAGCTGGCCGCTTGCTGTGCAAACCCACGGCGACAAGGGAGAGTCCGGCGCAGGCTGTGGAATCTCTGAAACTCTCAGGAGCAAGGGCGGAGGGGCACCCGAAGCCTGGGCCTGGCCCCTGCTCGGACCGCCCCCAGGCTGACAGACTGTAACCGCTGAGCCGGAGGTCACAGGACTCCGCCGTGACCTCCGACTTACTGCTGAGACACAGTCCGACTTAGAAAAAAAACAAAACAAAAAAAGCACGTAGTATACTGTCACAGGCAAGGCTGAGGTAAACCGTCTGAAGATAAAATGCACAGAAGGACGTCTGTAGTTGAGTCCACGTGTTAACTGGGCGCAGGGGCGCATCTGCAGACTCGAGAGGCGTCAGGGAATAAAAGCAGAGGCCGTGGCCCTCCGCCGACTGTGGGTGCAAAGGGTAGCCCTTGGTGCGAGCAGAGCCAGCTGCGACTCCAGAGAGGAGGACGGAAAAATGGAAACAGATGGAAGGGAATTCACTGAATTTAGAGCAGACTGGAATCTTCCCGCTGTACTAATTTAAATATTAATATATCAACTCCTCATTTTTCAAAAATTGCAGAAATTATAAGAGAGGTTATATTTTTGTTTCTTGATTTGGGTCATGAAAGCATTTAATGTAAAGTATCCATTTTTTAATTTTGTATATATAAAACTTCTCAAATGTAGGATTAATCCATAATTTATAAGATATTGTATATTTTTGAGGCAAATTCTTTTAAAAGATACACTCATCTCAGATTTGGTGAAAAAAACACACGTTCAGAAATTCTACTGTTGGCGCTGCCTTTTGAATCATACTCAGAAACGATCCAGCAAGATGAAGTCGGCAGTGTCTGTCCACGGCCCCCGAGGGGGGCTGAGCAGGGTGGCGCAGCGTGGTGTGCCGCGGGCCCTGCACTTGGCCGCGGGCAGAAGTCTTCACGTGGGCCTTTCCTCCAGAGAGCCCTGGGACGGCACTGCCAAATCCCTGTAAGCACAGACGAAGGCCCGGTGCCACCAAACTGCCACCCGCGACACCGTGGGCCCGTCAGATACACACTTCCCTCCGAAGACTATGCTGTCGTCCACGTGGTCAGCCTGAAGGACCCATCTGTTACTGTCACCCTTGACCTGCGGGGAGGAAGATGTTAAATGGGGAAGCGGAGATGTCCCACGTCTCACTGGCTGCCCGCTCTGTCTGCAGGTTCACGGCCCTGACGGGGCTGACTGTGTGGTCCACGGTCCCCGAGCCTCTTCTTCTGCCAAATGGGGACGCGGTCATCTGCTGCCCGCTGGGTGGGAGACATGTGACGTTTCGGGGGTTCTTGAGGGGCTGCCTGACAGGCCTGTACTTCAGGAGGTGGTTCCTCCTCGGTCAGGAGCGCACTTGGGCCTGGTCGCATGAGCTCGCAACCCCCTGTGGAGGAGACGGGGCGGCACCCTCTGCTGGGTTACATACAGGTGGACTCCTCTGCTCAGGCACCAGACCCCTGGCAGCGAGCCTCCTGGGACAACCTTACAGCTCAAATCCTGACCTTTCTCTCTTCCAGACTTCTCGGGGCTGTGTGAGCTTTTGTGGCCAAATGTTTCCCAGTCTGCTCACCCCTAGCCAGACGCATGCCCTGATCTTGTAACTCGGAGACACCTGAGCAGCATCCCATTTACTCAAGGAGCCCCACGGATCTGTCATCTTTTGGCGGGATGTGACCACTTAATTCTGTAAGATCTGGCCATCAGGGCACTAGTTCTGGCTACATCACTTGGTGATGTTTGTTCACTGATCCAGTAAGGAGATGCCTCAAATATTAAAAACAGAACTCCCGCAGGATCCAGAAATCCCACCTCTGGGTATTTAGTCAGGAAATGCACCCTGTGGATTTAACCAGCTTTACGATCTCACTGACGTGCTGCCCCCGAGTTCTTACGTAACTCCTGTGAACACGGGGAAAGGGGCAGCCCTCGTGGTGCGTTCCCCCTGGAAGCCCACCCTTTGGTTCAGCATCTCGTCCCCTCAGCTGTCTTTCTGCCTGACAGTGAGCAGGGCAACCAGTACAAAGCCCCAAACTGAGATGCGAGTTTTACAGAGAACGGAGCGGAGTGAACAGGCTCAGACTGGACGGCTGCACGACCTCCCCGGACGTGGGGTCTACATCCGTTACCTTTTCCTAAAGCCATGCGGCCCTCCGCAACGTGAGGAGCCGGCCTGTGATCGTAGCTCAGGAGAGGAGAGAGGGGAGGCGAGCAGAGCAGAGCAGAGCCGCGGGACGCTCCCCTGCCTGTGCCGTCCGGACCAGAAAGCTGCCAGTACCTCCTCGCTCGGCCAATGGGCTGGTGTAAAAATCACAGGAGAGGCATGGAGAAAGCTGGTTTAATCTGTGAAATGCTGCCAAGCGAGGGTCGTTGTTGCTTCGGTGCATGTGTCAGTGTACCACCGGCTCTCACGTTGTTAGCAAGTTTACTTTGTGATTCAAGCACCATCCATTCGTTCTGTGCCTGCTTTTGAGTCTCCCTTTTTGATCTGGGACCTGAGCAGAGAGAAGACACAAACGGTTCTCCCTCTCCCGGACTTTACAGTTTTGCAGCAGAGACAGAGTAAACCGGGAAGGTAGGTGAGCGAGAGGTAGCGGGGCAGAAAGTCCCGCACAGGGAAAGGAAGCCGGGCCACGTGATGAGACCGGGGGTCCTTGTACGGAGTGGCTGCCGCAGGTGGAACTGTGTTCCCCGGAAGCTACGTGGAAGTCCTGCCCCCAGAGCCTCAGAATGTGACCTTATTTGGAAAGGGGGGTCACCGCAAATGGAATCAGTTAAGGGGACAGGATCGCAGCAGAGGTGGGTGGACCCTGGTCCAACACGACTGACGTCCTTATAGGAAGACAGAGACACAGGAGACCATCCCGACAGGATGAAGGCAGAGACGAGGTGATGTCGGCCACCCCTGAAGCCAGAGCGGCGGGAAGGACCCCCCAGGGCTTTGGGGGGAATTGTGCAACCTCGCCAGGTGGCGGGGAGAAACGTGACTAAGTGAGACCAGGCTGGGAAGGGAGGTCATTCTGTGAATCAGGGACATTGTCCCCCACGCTGGTGGGCATGAGTGTGGTGTGTCCCACCAAGGGAGGTGCAGGGACAGCGGGGGCGCAGGGAGCCGGAGTCGGGGCAGGGAGGGGGCTCAGAAAGGGAACGGGACTTCCGTGGGACAAGACCAGGTGTCTGGGCTTCATGCCAAGGGCAACGGTGTCGTTACACCGAGCTCAGACCGACAGAAGCTCATAGCCAGACCAGACCATCCTGGCTGCTCCCAACACGGTGTGGCTTTGATTCACGAACACGGACAGGCCACAAGGTCGTGACACAACGCAGATTTAAAATCATCCGAACCTTCGGTCCGTGCCGCCGTGACTGCCTCATGCACGTTCTGGCTAAGTCACAAAATCGGCTCCGGACTGAAGCATCAGGACTCACATTTTTGGTGACACAGCACGGATCACGGCATTTCCTTTGCTGTCTGATGGTGGAAGTGATTATGCAGCACCAAGTGGTGTGAGTGAGAGAAAAACATAAACTCCTTGTTTTTTGCTAATTCCTGGGTGGGTTTATTCCAGCTTTTGTTCATTTCTGTGGGTGTGTTTTTGCAGCAAGTCTACGTGTCCTGCCTTAGACCATGACAGATTCAGGTCAGAGCAATGACCACGTGAGCGTGTGGGGCCGGGCAAGGTCAGGATGCCGAGTGCCTGCGAGTCACCAAGGACGGAGACAGGAGAAGGGACGCGCGCCCGCACTTTGCAGTGCCTGCTCGTGCCCTCAGTGGCCCGTCGGGACCTGCTTCCTCACGAGCTGACTGGGTCGCTCATGCACCTGCAGGCGTGCATGCGGTGCTCGTGCGGCAGGGGCGGCCCTGCCCCGAGTCTGCCCTCCACTCCGCGGTTTATCCTCCGATGTGCAGACTTCAAAGGCTGGGGCGGACTCAGCATATCTTTTCAGATGGCAGCCGTGTCTCCTGAAAACCAGCGCTGGGGCCGAGGTTAACCAGCTGCCTTTGAAACAGCGCTCCTGCCCAGGCTTCTGCTGCTTGTTTGCCTGTAAATACGTGTGCATGTGTGTGTGTATGCGCATGTGCGTGTGCGTGTGTGTGTGTGCATGTGCGCGGTAAACTGAGACCCTGCACTGGCCAGAGAACTGCTGTTTCATTACGAAAGCCACAGTAACACCCCAGTGATGAACGCTAAGTGAAAATAACCCTGTGTTCTAATTTTTAAAATCCGTGGACTAAGACAGCGCTCCTGGGTGCAGCGGCCCACGCAGGAGACTAAAGTCTGCTAACGGTTGTTTCCAGCTTGGCAGAACCCCAACTGCCTGGGACCCTTCAGCCCTGCTTCTTCTGAAAGATGGCACCTTGCTGCAGCCAGGTGACCACAGCAGAGTGTCCTCTCAGAACGATTAAATAACTGTACAAACAGAGTTAGGTTTGCTCCCCACTCCTGACCAAAAAATGCAGGCTGAGCCAGGGGGAGAGACGGGGGCTTCGACCTCCCAAATGCCCGCCATGCACCCCAAATCACCCCAAATCACATTATAATCTCATAAAAAGTATGCCTGGTGGGTGAGTTCAGCTTCAAGACAAGTGGCCTTTTCTACCACCCCCACCAAACCAGAAGCCTCTCCTGACTGAAATCCCTGAGCGCGGTTTTCTCGGCCACTCCTGCGTATTCGGCGACCACCGCGGGCGTGGAGGTGCTCCGTGTGGACAACGCAGCCTCTCACCAGAGCCTACAATACGGATTCCATCTCCTCCAAGAAAATTCCATAACCAAGCGTGTGTTTTTAGATATGTTGCTATTAAAATTCAGCAATGGCTTCTTTGGGAAAGAGGATGTACACGGTGTCACGGCCTCAGGACATCCTGGGCATCTGGAGAGCCCTCAGGTCTCCCCCCACCCCCTGGTGAGGACAGCACGTCTCTTTGAGCCATAACCAAACCCAGCTTCTAAGCAGGTGTAGTGCCATCTCCTCGTATCAGCTTTTAATAAAGTTCAGTGCTTAGCTACCAGTACACAATTAAAACCTTCACAATGAAATGGCAAATGTATAGAACGGAGTCAGAAAAAAAGTCTGACTTAAACTTTTCAACCAGCTTCTAAATGTTGTTAGCATAAGTCATTGAAAAAAATATATGGAACTCCGTAGTCCTGACTTCAAGATAAAAATGCAACTGGAAGAAAGTAAGTCCTAGAGACTATTTTGCAGTAATGAGAAAATCAAGTTCTTCCTGGTGGTTTTCAAGACACCCTTTAACACGACGTCTCACAGAACGCACACCGTCACAGTGAACCCGAGTGAGTAGCTCCTCCGTGATTCTCCCAGGATTCACCTAACGGGTAAGTGTGATCACATAGGTCTGGTCTCTCCATGTGATCACGGGGCAAGACCCCATCCAAGCCAAAATAAACACCCTGGTGTAACATCAGTTTAGGAAATAATACAACACCTGTAGTTTGAAATCCAGACAGTGAATGCCTCTGGTCCCCTGTGGGCTGTGAGTCCGCTGGCCCAGCAGACGCCGCCCCGGCCCTTCACGCCGGGCCCTCCTCTGCCATCACGCGTCCCTCCCCTCCGGTTTCTGATCTCCCGTCACTCACTCTCACGCGGGCCTCTCCGTCCACACCAAGAGGTGACCTCTATAGCCTCCTAGATATTTTAGATGACAGCCCACACCCGCTGCGCATTTTACGTGGCACCGTGCGCTCTATCTGGATATGTCTGCCTAAAAAGAGTTTTGACTTCTTAGAAAAACTGTAGTTAGTTATCGTTCCTGTGTCCCTACTTCTTAATCGTGACTCCTCCCAAGTCCAGATCCCAGATTTGGTTACAACCGCCCCTGCACCCTCTGTATTCACACACCCCACGGCTCCCTCATGTCAGGTTGCCTGCCTGGTGCCTCTTGCTTTTTGGGTTTTCCTCCTGTGCTCTGCAAAGTTTTTAACCTAATTACGTGTTACATAAACCAAAATGCTGGTGTGTTTGTCTCTTTTCTGCACGTTATAGGGAGTGGAACTGGCCCTGCTGAGCCGTGATGGCTCCAGTAGAAACTCCACTTCCATCGTGATCAGAAAGGGCTACGACACAAATGACGGGGAGTCCCAAGCCAAGTCTTGCTACCGCTATGTTGGTTTTAACTACTAATGGGTTTGCTAATTCAAAATAATAATTTAACTAGTTATCTCTTTCCTCTTTCATAAATACAATATAAAAAGATAAAAAATTTTTGAGTGAGTAATAGCAAGGAGAAATTGGACTAGGCCAATAACACAGGAGCCACACAGGCGCACTGCAACAATCTGAACATCCCGTCCATCAGCTGGAGGTGGGCACACGGTTAGAGAAGAGCTTTCCTGTCACCAATGCAAAGAAATCACCATCTCCAACAAGATTTACAATAATCATAAAATAAAAGCAAACCGCTTCTTCTAGAACAGTGCTGGTCTTACTGACCTGAAACCTGGAGACAGATTTCTAGTGTGTCCTCTTAAATGGGCCACGTGTTTGGACGGCCTAAACATTTATGCAACCAAGGGTTTAATTTGACATCCATGGGGATCCTCTTGATTCTCTTGGAATTGTGCACAGAGTTTGGGGTGTGCATGTACTAATTTTTCTAGAGTTAGAATCCAGAGCCTCCTCTAGGTTCTCGAAGGCGATCTTTTTCTAAGTGTCACCGCAGACCCTTGGCATCAGAATCACTGTTAACATCTTGAAGAACGCAGGGCCCCTGGCTCCACCCCAAACAGAACCACTGGCGGAGACGGGAATCTGCACCTAAATAAACGGCCCTCGTGAATCCTCTCCCAGCACAAGCATGACTTTTTCTACACACACATGCACACACCGAACTCACACATTATCTGTTTCTCAAAATTATCCTTCATTCAATTAAAAACAAAAACCAGTGCAGAGCAGAGCACAAAGAAGCAATTCCACGGAGGGCCCCAATCAGGCAGCTCAGATATATCGTCCTCCCGCAGCGCGTTGTGATCCAAGGGTAAATGTAAGCCAGCCGGGGGAATTTATGGACTTCGTGTCCTTCACACAATCCTCCATAAATATCGCTTCTCCCCCCTGGGCATTTCAGAAGGGTTAGAAAACGGAATTCAAGGTTTTCTTCACTGACGAGAATCTGGAGGCTAGAAATTCAGTGTCTCAACTAAGGACAAGGCCATTTGATTTGTTAATCAGCTGGGCCGAGGGCAGGATTAAGGTTTTATTCTCTTCTTTCTAAGAACTCTGCCCATTGAGCAGCCATCGCCCTCCCTGATACCAAAGCCGGCCCATGAGAAATGCTACACTTTGGGAATAGCCTGGTGAGATCCGACATGGAAACCATAATGTGAGGCAATTCTGGGGCTGACTCGACGGCTGGCAGCCAGGTGGATCGGCAGGCGGGACGTGGATGGTGCCTCCTGTGAGTCATTGACGACCCACCCACATCCAGCGCTTCACAGAGAAAGGCTGTGGCTGGGTCACCAGCCCCACCTGGGGGTGCTCGGTGTTCCCTGCCGTAACTCCCGCTCCCCGCTGGGCCCCGTGACGCGGCACCATCGACCCCTGCTGGCCCGGCCACGCTGAAGCGCACTGCCCCTGAGAGGTTCCACACTGCATTCACAAATTTATATCTCATGCATCCACAGCAAGAAAGAGGATTTCATTCGGTCCTGTGGAGAAGCGTGTGCACACACGTGCACATCTACATCCTAGTCTCTGTCTCTCTTTCTCTTGAGAATGTGGTTTTGTAAAGTGCGTGCCTCCTTCAGATGCTAACGTTCTCTCCGAGGCTCCCTGTCACCTCCTCCCAAGGCTGAGACTCAGCCCCAGCAGCCCCTGGGAGAAGTACATCTACTCAACTTGCCTCTGCAAAGGAGCTAAGCTGCACCCACCCCAAACTGCGAGCCCCGTGCCCGGGTCCTGTCGGCACCGTCACGCCCGTGGACACACGGTGTCTGAACTGGTCTCACTTCAGCGAGCTCCACCTTGGGGAGCGCTGACAGGCTTGGTGGTTTGAGTCACCCCTTTCCCACCCCGTACGAACTCCACGTTTATTTCTTCCTCACAACCCCTGCCGAAAAGAAAAAGAAATGGGACCACAGTGTCAGATTATTGCATGAAAGTAACTTTTATGCATGTAAGAAGGAACTATTTTTCAATACAGTTTGCTAACATGTCTGTGTTTTGGGTAGACCTCGGTAATGGCAGAACCATATGGTGCAATTTCTTTTCTCTCACTATTCGACTCATTTCGTATTTTTTTCTGCTGCAATCGAGCGTATTATCTTAATTATGTTTTAAATAAGGTCTGGAGAAGCACTAGGAAACGGCAGTGAGATTAACCCTAAATGCACACAGCACGTGCGTATTCCACAACAAAACCTGCAGGAGAGGCCCTTCTCCATGGCCGTACCATGAGGATTTGTACTTATTTTTACACAGTGGCAACTCGTATTTGTACTCAAAATTTTGATGATTTTTGATCAGTTTGGATGATTATCAAAATTATCGCCAGGCCTCCAAGTCAGAAACCGCGGAGGTATGTTCAGTACGCCTATGCTTCATTTGTCTTCAGGGGTCCAGGACGACGCGGTTCCATCGGCTCCTGGCCCCGGTGGATGGCTCAGGGGTGACTCTAAGTGAGCAGGTAACCGGAGCCCCAGTGCAAGAATTTGGGCCGTGTGCTGACGCAGACCCAGAAAGCACCCACTCGAACGTGACCCCGCCCACCTATGTCCCCTGCAGACTCCTCCCATTCGGGGGACTCTCCCGAACCCCACCTGGCTGCCACCTTCCTCACGCCCTCCGTCTCCTTGGTCCCCGTCTCTCAGGTGCTGGTTTCCCACGTCATCCACGCGTCCTCCTCGCAGGCAGGATTCCCTGCTGACGCTCACGGCACTGCGGCTTCGGGAGGACTCGCCTCTCTCCCCATGTCTCCACCTTTCACCGCAGCCCCTTGTTCGGCCAAGCTCCGGTTCAAATGACCACATTAGGATGCTCCTTCCGGAGCCCCCCTGTGCCACCAAGAGTCGTGAGGAGCCTCATAAAGCAAGGAAGCCGGTGCTCCATCCTAGACGTGCTTCCAACAACCAGGAAGTACTTCGTGTAAATTACATCTTGTTTACAGAGCCCGTCGTAGTCCCAGCTGGCAGACGGCTTTTGTAAAGGGCCGGAGGCAGCGATTTTTGGCTGTTCTTTCTGTTGCAACTGCTCGCTCGGTGCCACGGTACAAAGGCAGCCTAGGACAACCGAGCGGGCGGCGTGGCCGTGTCCGGTCACTCAGGTCAGCTCTTCCTTTTCTTGCTCCAAGTCCTAGATCTGCCCTGTTGTCCACCCCCGCTTCCCTCTACATTCCTTCAAAAGCAGGCTAGTGACCCGCCTCGGTCCTGGTACCTCCCTCAGGTTCTTCAGGAAGCACCTTGCCCTTAGATCGCCCTTTTCTCACCTTACAGAAGGATGCAGTGATTGCATTCACTGTAAGAATCAAAACGATACTAAAACCTGACGTCCAACAGCCCCCGCCCCCCCATGTGTGGTGGCATCTCTCCATCCAGAACAGCACCCTGGGCCCCTCTGAGCCTCCCGCAAACCAATCCCACTGCTTCTCCCATCAATTCAAGCCCCTCCCTTTCTCCAAAACTCAGCTCAGGTCTTGCTTCTCCCCCTGCTTCATGAGAAATTGTCCCTCTGGCTCTGAGACTTCCGACAATAGCTTAGAGTTCATCTCTTTGCAAACAGGCAGTTGTGTACGTCTGACAGCCAGGAAGACCCTGTTCTGAGCCTCTCACCGCCTCCCACGCTGGGCTGGCCGTGCACGGACGCATCCACACTCCGTGTGTGTGATCCCCACCACCCAGCTCATTCTCTGACCGTGGGACATTATGAAGTGCCTCCCCACTCCAGCCACGTGGGTGGGCTGCTCCACACCCCGAGTCCGCAGGCACAGTGTCCATCAGTCCGTGATGAAAGGAGAAGAACAAGGACACTGAAGTGGAGTTCTTAAAGGACTACATTTTCCCAGCACCTCAAGTGTCTTTAAAATGCTGTTACTGTTTATTTTTGCTACTCAGAAGATACTAGAATGACACAGCCTCACGTTGGGCGCAACATTAAAAAAACTGTAAACATAAAAAAAAACTGGACCATGCAATCCTCAAAACACACACACGACACACTGCGAACAAACTCACTGTGTGCAAGGCGCTGCCTGTCGAGTCCCCCTGAACCCACGTTCTGCACAATCAGAAAGTCTGTAAATGACGACGAAGCGGAGAGGGACCCAGCTGCGAGGACGAGGCAGGCACACGCGGGGGCTACGAAAGTGGGTCTTTCTTGTGTCTTTTGGGGGCAGTGACAGCTGACTCAGATGCCGCCTCCCCTGCCGGGGGAGTTTATGGTCGGGAAGCTGAGGCGCAGGGAGGTTAAGTGATCTCCCCGCGGCATCTTGGACACACGCACCTTCCCCCTGAAAGCTCGTTCTGCATGAATTGGAACCCAAGCACCTTCCAGCTCCGAGCCATTTGCTCCAGCTACCAACCCAGGGAGCCCGCCGGCTGGGCCGCCTGTCCCCCAACCCCCCGGCTCTGCCCGCTCCCTGCCATCGTCTGTCAGAAGACAGCTTCTTTTGTTAAGCAGACCCTGAACTCTCATCCTCTTCTCTTTTTGTATGTGTGGCACGTTAAAAAAAATAATAATAAATAATTTTTCAATTGTATCTATTTTCATGACTTTTCTCATTCGTGGTATCAGAATCAGGACACAGTCTGATGATTATCTAATTGTTAACAATTATTTCTTTTACTACCAGGTAACATACACTTAGCCTTGATCTGATAATCTGTATTACCGCGTCCTGGGGCAAAACACTGCGTCTAAGCCATCAGGTGGGCCCCTTGCTGAGAATCTGCCAGGATGTTTTTCACAAAAAGATGCATAACACGGTGCTATTGGTCAGGAAGTTTAACAACACGTGACTTTGTTTATAAAAGTTTGAACCTGGTCACGTGGCTCATTTCAAATTCACAGCCCACAATGCTTCTGAAATAGAGAAATTCCGTCCACGGTATTTACAGTTTCCAGGGGGGAAGGGCCAGAACGCCTCGTGGAATTTCCCGAACGATCCGGTCTCGGGTGCGGAAGTGCGGGAGGTCACCCCGCCCGGCTCCTCTGAGCTGAGGGCAGACCCAGCGGCAGCGTCTCCCGTCTGAGACCAGGTGTGGACGAAGCTCCCGTCTGCTCTTGGGACAAACGGAGTGATGCTGACCCGCAGCCCTGTGATCCTGGCGCACTGACCGCGCACCCCGGGCTCCCCCACGGCCCTGGGCGCGGGGCTCCATGTCTGCTTTACAGAAGCAGAGCGCACACTCAGGAGCAAGGGGACCTCTGGGAAGACCCCGAGGATGCAATCTCCAACCCCCGGGGCTGAAGCCCTTTCCTTGCCCTTCAGACGGTTATGGAGGGACTCTGACCCCAGGGTCAGGAGACAAACAGTGAAAAGTAACCACGCAAGTAAGTCTGGGGCTGGGATGGTGGAAGGGAATGCCTGCAGGTGCGCGTGCGTCCCGGGTAGGGGCGAGAAGTCCCTGCTCAGCCCCACGGTCAGGAGGGAGCAAGGCTGGGCCAGCCGGAGACACACACACAGCACAGGAGTGCAGCGGGGACGACCCCGCTGAGGTTCTGGGGGGCAAATGCTTGTGATCTCCTCCGCACCGCGGTCCCTCCCTTCCAAACACGGTCAGCACCTGCCCTGGGCGCCTCCACTCCTGATGCTGATCTGACAACTGTGTTCCCTGAGTGTCTCCCAGCGATGCTCACACTCCATCAGGGTGACAGTTTCCACCGGGAATTAGTATCTGCGGGAGCAGCGGGTATTTCCAGCATCAGCTCGTGCAGGGCAGAGACACAAAGACCCTGGAGTGTCCCTCCCACCCACCCCGTGGGCTGGCCCGGAACACAGGCAGGGAGACGGGACCTTCTCTGAGGGGTTCCCAACTGGGTGTGCGTTGCCTGTGCCAGACACGTGGCCGGCGGGGATGAGGGGCAGGTGGGGTGTCGTCAGCCCGGGAGTGCGGGCACCCGCTCTCCTCCAGGGCCCAGTGGCTGGGCAGGCGGGGAGGACACGGTTTCCATCAGCTCCTTGGTGGTTCACACTAGTCATGTGGTCAGAGCTGTCCTCTAATTCTAGGTGATTGATCCAGACTCCACTGAGGCGGGAAGCCCCACAGAAAGCCCGGCAGGACCCCCAGGCAGAGCCACTGCTCTCCTGCCAGCACCATGCGGTTCCCTGGCCCAGAGGCTCTAGCTCACTTTCTGCTGGAACAGCTTATTTATCCCTAAGATTCTATTGGTTCCCTGAGCTCACTCCTGATTGGTTATTTCCTTCACTCCTGATTGGTCCATTTGTAGCACTTCATTTGCATGGAGCTCATTCCTGATTGGTTATTTCTCTCCCTCCTGTTTGGTCCATTTCTACAAAGCTTATTCCTAATTAGTCAATTTTTGTTATATTTTATTTGCATATGATGTTGCAAAGTGTAAACTGGCAGCCTATAAAAGCCTGTGTAAACCTACAGACGGGGTCCAGAGCTTGGAGTGTTAGCTTTTATGGCTCCACTGGTGTAATAAACCTGAGTTCTCCGACTGCGAGTGCTGTTTGGCCTCTCGTCGGGATCCAGGTTGCTGTCACTACTGAGCTGTACCATGCTTTTCTGCAACACCACGAGTCTCTGAAGTGTGATGGCTCTAGACTTCAGGGTTTTCAGGGTTCCCCATGGCACAACAGAGGGAAACACAAACACCCACACCGCGCGGTCTTCAAGGTCGAGGGAGGGCACACGTACCCGGACGAATGGCCCGTCCCAGCACAGCGAGCCCTGGAGAACATCGCTGACTGCCAACTGGACGGAGGGTCGTCTCTGGTGCTGGGACTCTCCCCAGGCCTGGGACGGAGTGTCCCCTGTGAGGACGGAGTGGGCGGCGAAGGGAGGCTGGTGTTCCCTGGGGTGGCTGTGTCACAGGTGAACCTCAAGCCCCAGCCCCCACCTCTAAGGTGCGGAGAGTCCAGCCAATCGCCCAGGCTCGCTGATCTTGGCTGCGACCTGCATCCACCGTGGACACATGGGCGTCGGGACTCTGTAGAGCTCCGAGAGTCCTCTGGGAACTCAGGCCTTGCTGGGGGCGGATCCATGCCCTGCCTTGGGGTGAGGACACCGTGTGGGCCGTCGGTGCGGGGACAGGCAGGAGCATAGGCTTCTCCAGAAGAGCCGCCTATAAACAGGCCTTGTTTCACAGCATCCCAGGAGGAGCCAGGTCTGTAAAGACCCCGTATTTGTGCTTGTTTCCTGCTTTTATTGTGTGCCAGGCATTTGATGATTAGTGTGTTTTTCGGGCTAATGACAGCAGCCTGCTGAAGTAGAATGCCATTCCTGGAAAAAGCGATCCATCTCTCTGACTTCACCCGTAAACACACCCCAGCGGGGGGTCGCTAATACGCTTTTATGGGCTCCGTCGGGGGGGACCATCACCGTGCTTGATAAACTGTTCTTTGGGGGCTTCCTTTTAATTTTATTTTTTATGCAATCATGGGCGACCATAACCAATAAATTGAGCCTGCTGCGTTCTCACTGTTAACTAATCCTGGAGATGCCCTCTGGGGTCCGCCAGGCACAAACCCTTCAAAGAACTCGTGCAGGATATTGGAAGTGATGTGCGCCCTGGGACGGAGGTTTAAGGATGAGCCGCTACTGTTTTCTTTGCCATTAGAGTTACAACTTGGCTAAATGTCATTTAGGCAAAACGCTGCATTTGGCAGGATTTGCAGACGGGACTGACTATTTGTCTTTAATAAATTCATTGACTCGCAGAAGAGGGATTAGACTGTTTGGAGAGAGGACGGGCCAGTGGCGGCAGGCTGCAGGGGCTGGGATTCTCTGCCAGTCCCGCAGACGCGGGAGTGCTGGAACCCAGACAAGCTCCAGGGCCTTTCTGGAAAACACTAACCGCTGGGAACAGGGGAGGGGATTTAAATGAGGTGCCTGACCAGAGATGGAGAGGGGTGTCGGCCTACGCCTTCCCCAGGTGCGGAACCACAGGCACGGCTGCGTTCCTCCCTCCTCGAGTCGCGGGCGAGCCTTTGAAAACTGTGTGACGCTCGCACCGCCTCCTAGCTGCACCGTCCGAACGCCCCTCCCGCGGGGGCTCTTTCTGTCTCTTCAACCACTGGACACAGCAAATGAGGGTTTTCACACCAAAACTCAAATGTAAGGGATGTCTTGAGCTAACTGTGGGTACGGTTTCTCTTTGGAATTTCACATCAGTAAATCCAGCTGGAGGCCTGGGAGGGGCAGGGCAGAATCGAGGCCACTGTGAGGCCCGTTATGGTCCTGCAACAACCACTGCTGATCCTGGATCAGTAATTCTTCTCTGTAGCGGTCACTTCTGCACGAGAATCTGCCTAAATCTGCACTAGAATACTAAAACCTTTCGCCACAAAATCAGTGATAATCAAATATTGTCACAGAAGGAACTCTCAGTTCCAAGAGTTTTTTCTCTTACTTGTTTTATTTGCTTGTGGCGGTTGGGGGTGTTGCGTGGTGGCACTGTCGCCGCGCATGTGAGATGTTGGTGAACTCAGCTGAGTGCCTGGTTTCAGGAGAGAATATTTATGGGAAGGATTTGTCATAGTTCATCAGATGTTTACTGAGCACCCATTTAGCAGAAGGGTTGGGGTTCAGACTCAACACTGCGAGATTCAAAGGCACAGGGTTTGCCTCCATGATTCTGTTCTCTCTGGCCGACGACACTTTGTCACAGGCCACAAACTACAGCTGTGCACGGTTGGGGTCACCAGCTGTCCCAGAGAGATGGGGCAGGGCTGTCCATACGCTCAGTGGCAGGTGTACGGCCGTTACAGTGGAAGACATCCCTGGTCCAAGCTGCTTTCACTGTGTCCATCACAGAGCTTTTCACATAGTGGACATTCAACAAGGATTCGCTGAATAGAAGGGAAGCTGCCAAACCGATTGCTTTGAAGTTCACCTGATAGTTTACCTGGAAGTTTACCAGTACTGAGGAACCTGTTCCACCGTGAGCTTCGAGAAACCCACCGACTAATGACCCAGATGACTCAGCACGCCCCGGTGGGTGCTCCGTGCCGGGCTGGCTGTCCCGTGACCCTGCGGGGGCCCTGAGACGGCCCTGCCTTGCAGGTTGCCCTGGCTCAGTGGACGACTCGGGGGCCATTCTCTCTTCTCCTGTGTGAGTTTGGGACTTTGGTTGGCTCTGGCCATTCCAGGTGTGGTTTGTAAGTAAGTGGAGTGTCCTCCACTACGAAGCGCATGCCTCAGGTTCCCCGGCAAGAGGAACACAGTGATTTCATAACATCTGTTCGCTGTGACTGTGTGAGAGATGCGGGGGCGGGGGCAGGGGGCGGATTCGCTGGGAGGAAGAGCCACGGGAGGAGCAGTCTTGTCACAGCGCTGCTGAGAAATCCCGGCTCGTCGAGCCTGCGCCGGCGGCTCGGAAGCTCCGTCTGCAGGTAAAGCCCTTGAGCGCACTCCTGCGTCCTGCCCTCCCTCTGGCTTCCTTTCGCTGTCCGGCCTCGGTGGCCGCCCCGTGGCCGTCACTCTGTTATGTCCATTCGAATTAGCCACTCACATTTTTTTGGAATGAGATGATGTGTAAACAAACTAGCGAAAATGCACAAATGCATCAAATCTATCCGACACTCCTGCCACAGAGCAGTCCTGAGCACGCAGGAGGGTGGGCTTCCCACGCTGGGACGAGGTCGGGGATCAGTCTAAGGTACGTTTGTACATTCCCTACTTCTGTGGAACAACCATTAATTCTCAATTGTTTTTCAATGATTTGAATAAGAAATGAATTTGGAATTTTACTGTCTCTCAATGGCCATTTTTTTTCATGTCTATTATCCGGAAAATATTTTCCGTCAAAGATTCGCCGTTCAGTAGATTGACACTGCTGTCTGGTCCAGCGCTACAAATAGAACTTCCTGCAGTCATGGAAGTGTTATGTCCACGTCGTCCACTGTGGTAGCCGCCAGCCACACGTGGTACTGAACACTTGAAGCTGGTGAGACAGACACTGAATTTTTATTAAATTTGAGCAGCCACACGAAGCTACCAGCTACTGCACCAGCGCAGGTCTGAAGGGTAACACCTGAGACTGCCACCAAGAAGGGAAGTCCGACCACCCTGCAGGGAAAGGCGGAGCGCGCCGTGCTTGCGCGAGGCCGGAGGAGAGCACGGCTTCCGCGCCTCCTGCGAGGAACTCGGGGAAATCCCAGCTAGAGCAGGAGGCGACTGTCCTGGTCACTGCAGAAGGGGACAGAAAACAGTGTGAAAGGGAGAGCAGGACGAAAAGACCGTGACGTGACCAAGGGCGGGTCGCTCGCAAAAATTCACTCCTTGGTTTCACAGCTGAAAACCAAGTCTACCAGCCACGTTAGAGAGTCAGCTGGAAGCTCTTAGGAAAAGGCAGCAGCCGTGACAGTGAACACGGGGGGATGGGAGCCGGGAGCGGGCCGTCCTGGGCTGTGGCCCCGTGCAGTGTGAAGGGAGGCTGCTGGCCCCCCCCCCCCCAGCCTCTTCCCGGGGGCGGGAGGCGGCGTGAGGGCGGCCCGGATGCTCCACAGCCTCGCGGCCCTTTGCCAGGCATCTGGGCACCGGCCCCTGAGTGACTCTGCAGAAATCCCCTCTGTCCGCTGCCACCAGGACCAGTTCTGTCCCAGCTCACAGCTGGGAAAACGCCTCACAGAACAGCAGGGATGTCCTTCCAAGGCCACTGTGCAGCCAAGACACGGGTTAACAGCCCCCGGCTCCCTAGACACAGGTACCGAGCAGGTGTCACATGTGGTGCGCGTGTCAGGACCACGCCGAGGAGTGAGCAGGGCGGTGCAAGGGGAGCAGGGACAGGAGACGGGCGGTGCCTGTCATTAAATCCGCCAGAGGACCTACGATAACGTCACCTGTTTCTCACTGTCAAAAGGATCAGGCAAGGGCCACTTAATGGCACTGCACACTGGCCTCGCCAGAGCGCAGCCCCCGTGGGTGCCCATTTGTTCAGCTGGCTGGGTGCTTGGCGAAGGAGCAGCAGGAGAGACCGCCTCTCCCCACGCGGGCATGCGGGCGTGTCAGCGCTCCCCCTTCTCATCCGGTCGGGTGGGCGGGTGGCGCTGCGAGGAGCCGCATTCCATCCCAGCGACTTCCGCTGCCCAGACCCTGCCCGTTAAAAAAAATCATTCTAGCAATGAAAGTTATGGATACAGGATTCTTCAATCAAACCAGAAAACGTCACATTGACTGATTTTGGAACCTCAGTTCCTCCGAAGTAGAAGCAGGGGTTCAAAGAATGAACTCACACAGGCGGTCACTCATCCACAGAGAGGGAGGCCACTGCCTACCTCACGAGGAGAGTGAGTAACAGTCAAGTATTTACCACATACAGACACCAAGACGCAAACTTTTCAGGTGGCTCCTTGGCCTTTTCCATTGCAGAGAATTAGACAAGACCACGATTTAAACCAAAGCGTTCAGCTTGGCAGAGTGCGAGTCAGAAGCATCAGACGGTGCGTCTTGGTCCAGCTACACCTCTTGACCTCGTTTTGATCCTGTTGGTTCACAACCGTCTGTGCAGATGCTGGGACTCACCCGTGGGCACTTGGTGTCACTGTCCAAAGGTGCCCAGGGTGTCCTGAAGGTTGAGTGTCAGTGGCTGTAAATCACACATAGGTCACGAAGACCGTGTTTGTCTCAGGAGGAGTTCTGTTTACTGTGTGTGCATTGTTACTCCTTTCCGCCACCACAGAGGAGGTGGGTGTCCTGGGTGACGGGAGATGCAGTGGCTAAGAAGAAGGGTTTGAAAACCAGCAGCCCCGGGAACGAATCCTGACTTAGCCACTCATGACCTGAACTGTCTTGGGTATCTTTTTCCAATCTTTGTAATTCTCGGTTTTTTCATACATAATCCTTAGTTTAAAATGTCTATCTCATATGATTGTTGAGAAAAATCAAAGGGTTTTCCGACAACCACGCGGTCGCCAGGAGCAATTACCCATGGTAATCACCATCGTCAGGACGCGTGGTGAGATGGCTGGTGCTGTGGCAGCCTCGGAGGTGCGTGCTGCGCGTGCGGGCACGCGCACTGGTGGCAGCACAGTTCCTCTTCACACGGATAGACTGACGATCAGTCTGAGTCCCCACAGATGGTAAGAACCTGAGAGACACACAGCCCAGGTCGCCCCTCTGGGACAAGAGTTCTAACTGAGCAGGGAATCTGGACGTGGGGCCTCTGAACCCCGGACGTGCCGGGTCAGTGACCCAGGGCCACACCGATGCCCGGGGCGTTTTGTGTAAACCAGTGTCCATGAGGACAGCGGGTGGAGGAGAACCATGTTGTCACCCGGTGTCGTGGCCAGTCAGCTCCCATAAATCTTCGAGCTCAAAGCTCCTTCTCTTCTTACAACTGCTGTGAATTTCCCATCTTTGAATCTTGTCGGCCGCTTCTCTTTCCTTCTGTGTGTGCTTCCTTGCAGAACGGGACTCTCCCCGGCTGGTGAAGGCCCTACAACCATTCCCCGCTTTTCGGCAGTCAGTTTTCTCCCTCCTTCGGATGTCCACACATTTGTTACTAAACTAGTGGATTTTAACCCAGGACTTCTGCGCCTGTGGAACGTTCCAGCTCTGCCGCTCAGCACGTTTACAGGTTGCATCTGCGCCGAGATGCGGTGAGGCTCCTTCCGACATCTCATCACTGCTCTGAACGAGACGCCTCACTAGTGCCTCCGCCCCGCAGCGCCGGCCACTCCTCAGCCTGCCCGGCGTGAGGATTACAGGGTTATTGGTTATAAAGCCTTTAAGCTCTCTTTCAGCTGTGTCTCAAGTCCTGATCTTCCTACGGCAGCCAGGGCCCCAGCGGCACCGGGCTGAGACGGACAAGGCGCGGCTTCCCCGCAGCACCCGCCCTCCTCATTAGTAAGTCCCCGCTTAACATTTCCGTTAGCAAATCAACAGGTGAAGGGACAAATCTAAGGTCAGGGTTGTTACTTAGCCTCGGATGTGCACCTTCTTCACTGGGGCACAGTACGGCTGTCCTAGACGAAGGCTGTTTTTTCAGTTTTGGGGGGAGGAGGTAACTAGGTTTATTTATGTTTGTTTGTTTATGTTTACAGGAGGCGCTGGGGCCTGAAGCCAGGACCCCGTGCCTGCTAGGCACGCGCTCCAGCCCTGAGCTGCACCCTCCCCACCAGACGGACGTTTCTGATCAGGTGGCGAGCTGGCTGACGGAGATAACAAATGACTGTCCGCTCAGATATCTAAGTTAGAAGCTGAAATAATGTTTTATCGTTTTAAATTAAAATCACAGGTTTCAAGTAGGTAAGCAGAAAGATGACGTAGTCTGAGAGTCCCACATTCCAGATGCGCGAGTGAAACGGCAGCACGTCAGTGGCCCTGGGAGGTGACGCGCCCCGCGTGGGCGGAGGGCAGAGGGTCTCTGGCGCTCGGAGCGGCCTCGCCCCCCCGCTGGGTCGGCTGGCACGTCACACCAGCGCGGTGTCTCTACGTGACGAGGGCCGGCGTTTTGACTGTAACCCAGTTCCAGCATCGCAGAGACATCCAGATCCTGTTCTCCACCCCGTGTTTCCCAAATTACCAGTCGCTCTTCCCTTCTTGGAAACGACCAGGGACACCAAGATCACAGGAGTGGGTCCAAGCACTCTGCTCTGGGCTTCGTCCCCCAACAAGTGCGTCAGAGGCACCACGCCCGGGCCTCATCACCGTATCAGCCTGAGTCCCGAACGTCCCACGTCCAGTCTGCTGTCCTGCCGTCCCCTGTTCTGTCAGCACCGTCCTGTGTCCTACAAGCAGTCGCTGAACGTCATCCACGATGTTCCATATAATCTGGTTAATCTGTTTACTCATCGTCCATCCACTCATTTATTCCTTCATTTTTATTAAGTTTTCATGCATTTATTCCACACCTACTATGTTCCAGACAACGTCTGTGGAATATGTGGACAGATGACGGACGGATGGATGACAAACAAGTAGGTACGTGATTGGTAAAAAGATGCTTCATGGCCACGATCCTCATGGTTCACACAGTTTTGTAGGAGCGCCTACGATGGACAAGTTCTTGAACACAATGGATGTGTCTGGTGCAACAGAGCAGAGACGAGGTCGGGGCTTTCTGATCACCACGCACGTGAGTCCACGGATGTTTCCTGCCTGTGGAATCACGAAACACGAGCCCCACTATGCGCACAGCCATTTGCTCCTACAACCCAGCAGCAAAGATATAAGATAAAAATCCACATTTTCAGGGTTCTTGAATCATCTCATTTTCCACCACAAACATGCATTGATTTTCGTGGTGGTCTTGGTAATTTTTCAAACCCACCCAGGTCTCACAATTTTGAAATTTTGCCAAGTTCCTCGAACTAGACTGGATTAGGGGTCAGCAAGAAAGCAGCATTTATGAGCCTGGAGCCTAAAAGCTTTGAGCCATGGATCTAATGAAAAATTTAATATCTGCCGCGTCCCCGCTGTATTGCCTTTTTGTTTGGTTTTCACGGGAATCTCCTACTGAGGGTTTGCTGCAGGCAGATGCTCTCCTGGCCCCTGATTAAGAGAACAGTGCAGCCAGGTGACCGCCTGCAGCGAGGTGGTGGGGAGGGGCCGGGACGCGAGCACGCGTGTGTCCACGCGTGACGTGTGCCCAGGTGTGATGTGTGCCCATGCGTGATGCCTGCGTGTGCGCTGGGGCTCCAAGAAGGCAACGTGGAGGTCCGTAATTCCATGCTGAACATAAAGTTTCCAGTCTCGGAAACTGCAGTCTGGCTGACAGGAAACACACAAAGAATCGAGCAGCCGAATCCACGTTCAGTGATTGAAAGATGATTTACATCCGCAGACACGTGAAGCTGCCCCCTTCCCCTTCCACCTTCACAGCCGGCTCCCCTGCCTCGGTGACGGGCTCTGTAGTAAAACAGCAGCAACTTCCCGACGAGGCCTAGGTTTCGCACGTCCCCACCTTCGCATCGGGAACCACCTCAGCAATCAGCATGTGCTAATAGCTGTGGAAGCGGCAGACACCTGGCGTGAATAATTTCTTCCTTGGGGGTATTTTGGGGGAGGGGATTTCAGATTCGACTCATAGTGTCCACGTCAAGTTACAAACAGTCATTTTCATGGAACTCTTTACTCAGAAATTCT
Source organism: Camelus dromedarius (assembly GCF_036321535.1). Classification (NCBI taxonomy): domain Eukaryota; kingdom Metazoa; phylum Chordata; class Mammalia; order Artiodactyla; family Camelidae; genus Camelus; species Camelus dromedarius. Next base: position 814,702 of record NC_087461.1, read on the forward strand.
GAAATCACCCAAAGCTGCAGAGTAAAGGGAGACGCGTCGGCATCGTTAGCCTTTTCTTCAGAAATCTCGGAGTTCCGTCTGGCGGGGAAAACCTCAAACCTGAAACCACGTATTTCCTTTACTACAGTTCTTCTTACCCTGAAACCTTCTCCCATTTCTCCTGTGACTTTTCCGAAACATTTCCGTCTCTGGGCTTTGGAAGGACACGGAGGATCAGCGAAGGCATGGCCTGTGGCAGGCGGGGCGGGCGACCTCGTCCCTCACCGTGTTCTCCTAGTTAGCTCAGCCCCGCCGTGATTCCCTGCGGTCCCCACATCTCCCCAAGTCGCGCCCCAAGAGGGGCTGCCGACCAGCCCCTCCCCACTCAATCCCCAGCAGCGAGTCCTGGGAAGGAAGCTCTGGGATCATTCAGATCTGCACTCGTTGACAATTATGTGAAATACAGAAAACTGGTCCTTGGCACAGAGCTGTCACTCCCAGAGCAAAGTGTACGCAGGGCTTGGAACCTTCAGCGTTTGGAGAGATCAACCCCATGCCCGCAGGAAGAGAGGGTCACTGTCCAACCACCCCGCCCAGGAGACCAGCCAGCTGGGTCCAGTTTTGTTGATTATGTTGTTTGATTTAAAGTGAAAACCAATGGTGAACAAGTTTCGAACATCCCCGGACTGTTTATTAACTTGCTGTCATAAGCAAACTCCATAAAAATCATCAAAATATAAGACCGTACCTGGCTCCATCCTTAAACGAAAAGCATCGCAAAACACTGGTCTACCTTGTAGGGACAACGTGCTCACAGCAGGAAAGGAAGCATTCGGTGCTGTAAGTGCGGATGAGAAGCACACAGAGCAGCAGCCTCACGAACGGTCCGGGTACCGACAAGCCTCCTCATGGCTGAGTTTCATTTAAAGTCCATCACACAAGCCGAATAACCAGCAAAACGGAACCCTTCACACAGCTGGCAGGAGGGACACGGCTTCTGCCGTGGGGACCACGGGCGACAGAGCCCAAGGACGTACACGCAGGGCGATCACAGAATTAAAGAGGGTGCGGCGCTGTTTGGTTTAATAAAATGGGAGTAAGATGTTACAGTAGAATGATTTCCCTTCTGTTTGATCACGTGTTTTATCAAGGGAGCAGGAGACACTCCAGGCTGTCTGGGGAGAACGTCAGATGGTGACGGAGCAGCTCTGCAGGGTGACCGCGGGGGAGAAGCAGGTGAGGGACGGGGCCTTCCCTGCTCACATTCCAGAAGCTATCACTCTGGACGCGAAATCAGAATTATTCACTGAGCACGGAAGGCACTGGAGGGCCCCTTATAAAGCCCCTGGAGCAGGTGGAAAGGCGCCAGGCTGATCTGTCCGTGCAGGGAGACACGTATAGTCACGCCGCCACCAATCACGCCCCGCACTCTGTGGGCCTGCTGTCTCCGAGGGAGCCGTGGCAAACCGCGGTGCACACACGGCTCCTGGCATTCCGCACGCACACCTCTTGCCTCCGTTGGAAAGAGCAAGGCGATCCCACGTGCCTAGTGAGGTCTCACGCTCATTCCCAGAACCACTGCCCTGCCCGATTTCTCAACCGGCATCAAACGCTCTGCCTCTGTCTGCGGCCCTTTCAGACCACGTGGGAGTCTTTTTCACAAGCCTGGCCGCATCTCAGCTTTCTTTATACAGTACATCTGATCTATAATGTATGCAGATCTTGGGCAGTTACTTGTTAAGTCCTTCCCACATGTTGAGCACTCAGTTAAGACTTACACAGATGCTAAGTTATTCATCGATTGCCTGCAAGAATCCTACGAGGTCCACATTTTATTCCCATTCCTTGGATTAGAAAACTGAGGCACAGAAGCAGCAAGCTGCTCGTCTGGGCCAGCAGGAGCAGCACGGGCCTGGCTCTGCACCCATCGAGGCTTCTCCTGGCTTTTCTGTCCACGAACACAAAAGCCCCCCTGTCAGGGCAGGTCTGCAAGTCTCATGCCTTTGGAGTGAGGAAAGTCCTTCCGTGGGCAGGCAGTGCTCCTCACTGTCAGAATTTGGAGATGCTGTCCCATTTGGTGACAAGCTGGATGACCGACCGTAACAGCCCAAGAGGGAAATGGTTCCCTCAGCTCCTCCCCAGACTCAGGGCTTCGAAAGAGTGTTTCCCTGATGCTGCGGGTCCCGTAGGATCCTATCTACCTGCCGTCCTGAGCCGCAGGGGGCCGGCCTGCCCAGGGCCTCCACCTCCTCGATGTCCGCGGCCCAGATCCCGGTGTCAGATTGGTTCCGATGGGGCCCTTGCTTTAGAGACGGGTGTGATGTGGGGAGCCTGGCCACCCCCACGCCCTCGTCCCCAGGCCCCTGGCGAGCTCTCCTCCAGCGCAAGTTCCCCGTAAACCTTCCTGCTGAACGGTCGTGCCTGCTGTGTCCACACCTCCCGCTAAGGATCACCCTCGGATGGACGCGGGAGCGAGAGTCCGGGGACCCTGTGCTCCCGGGGCACCAGCACCCCATGGCAAGCCCGTCCTGTCACCTCTCCGAGGACACCCATCCGCCCAGGGCCGACGCTGTCCTGGTTCCGGGTCCCCGGCCCCCCACCCTCGCAGTGGAGCACCGCCTCCCGCAGCCCTCCGCCTTCTCTCCCTCAGCTGCGTCCTCACCACCACCTGTAAGTTTGTTCAAGTCCCTTACTTGACCCTCATGACTTCAAACTCAGCCGTTTCAGGGGGAGGGGGGAGGGGACAGGGGGGAGGGTCCCCCTGGGACATCTGACCATGTCTGGAGATGTGCTTGTCAGCTTGTGGGGGCACCTGGGTGGAGGTCAGGAGGCTGCTAGACATCCTGCAGCGCACAGGATGGCTCCTGGTGACGGGATCATCCAGCAGCGACGGTCGGCGGCCCCAGGGACCCACCCGGGTCCGCAGAGCCACCCGCCCCACTGTCTCCTGCCCGTCCTCCTCTCCCGCCCACCTGCCAACACCACTCTCCAGGCTGGCGGGGACCCCTTCTCGGCCCCGGGGCGCCTCATCCTGCCCACCTCCACAGCGAAGGCGTCACACGCCGAAGCTCCTTCCCTCCTTCCCGAGACCCCCTCTTCCTTGGCTTTCCTCACCACGTCCCCGCAGGCTCCGTCAAGTCACCGTCACTGACGCGTCCCTCCCGCTCCCACCCCCCCAGTCCTAACAAGGCCGCTTCACCTGTGTCCTTCCACCACCTCCTGGGCTCCGGCTCACCTCGCCAGCGCAGTAGCTCCAGCTGGTCCACCCCGTTACGTGCCCGCCCTCCGGTCTGCCCCCCAGCTCAGCCAGAGTGCTCTCTCCTGTCCCCAGCCCCCAGGACACCCTTCCCTCACAGCCCTGCAGTGCGCCCCGTGCTCTCAGGTGGCTCTCCTGATGAGACCTGCAGGTCCTGTGCCGTCTGGGGGCCCCCAGACTCTCCAGCACCTCATCCTTCGTGCGTGTTCACCACGGGGCCTTTGCACGTGACACACTCCTACCCCTGGCTGTACCCGCCCATCCAGGGCCACGGTCAGTTGTCACTTTCTCAGGGAAGCCTCCCAACCACCTCAGCCTCCCCTAAAATTGTTGGTCAGATCCCTGATTAGAGCCTTTCTTAGCGGTCTTCACGCCGTAAGCAGACGCGAGGCCATCGTGCCCGCTGGGCTGCGGGCCGGCTCAGCATGCCTCTCGGGGCCAGCACCGTGCTCCTCACGGGCGGGGCACTATGGGCGACCACCGGACAGTGCACACACCAGCGGGCCTGTCTTCTTGACAGGCCACGGGTGATTCTACAGATCGGACCCCACAGGACAAACTGACCAGGAGGCTGTGCGTCCCACGCTGTCCCTCCCAGGGAGGGACACAGATCTCTGGTGTTCCACACTGGCCGCATCGCAGTTAAGAATCTTACTCACTGAGGTGAGAACTGTACCAGCTGACTGTTGTCTTAGGCAAGGAGTAAAGGCACTTCTTAAATGCAAGTTTTCTTTCTTTAAAAAAAAATTCATGCCCAGCTTCCCATCACCTCCCGTTCCTCCCAGCCCGCTGCACTGTCTGTGTGCTGTTTGCAGAAACATCGCAGAACGTCTCAGGCTGCAAACTTACAGCAAGTACTTTTACGCCTGCAGCTTGAGTTAGAGCAAAGCACCGTCGCCAAAGGGTTAATCACCCACGCTCGCACCACCTCCTCCCGCAGGCTTCCTACCCCAGCAGCCATCTCGCCCTGAAGACACATCGCCCTCTGAGTGCGATGCAGACGCCCGCTTCCTCTCCAAGACCCTCGTCGGTCTCTGATTCCTCCTGCTGGCTTTTCTTTCTTGAAACCAGCAGAGCCAGTATCAAGAGTGCTCTTCACCCACGTTCTCCGAAAGCACGAGGCCCGGCCTCCCCACAGCGCTTCCTGCCCCGGCCCCGGGCGGGCGGCCACGGCCCCCGGCGTCCCAGGGAGAGGCAGTGGCCGCGGCCTCCACGCTGTCGTCCCTGCGGTCTCTCCCGGGGGCGCCGGGCTCTGCTTGCTTCTTCGCTTCGTGTTTGCGCTTCCGCGTGACTGCGAGTGCGCTGGCGGTAAGTCTCAGAGCTCGCTGGCCGCCCTCAGACATGTCTGAGGGCACAGCTGGGGCCACTGAACTAACGTGTGACGTGCTAGGCCTCGCGGTACTGCCAGCCTCTAAGGGTCTCTGTCCAGCCAGCGTCCTGACCCCCTCCCACCCCGAGGGGCCACCTAGGATGAACCGCGTTCTCCCCCCGGCTCCGCCCAGCTAGGAGGTCTGGGGTCAATGTTACAGTGTCCATACTCAGGTAACAGGGTTTCCTGAAGCGACCCCAGCAGCTCTCATGGCACATCCCTGCAAGTGCGTGGGGTCATCCTTGGAGAACCTGCTGGTGGGGTGCGTTGTGTCTCCTGGGAGCCCCAGGACCTGCCGCCCCGCCCTTTCCCGGGAAGCCCACCCGGATTGGTCAGCGACGTGATCTGCGGCAGACCTGGGAGGGCCACAGCAGGGCCCCCGGGACTCGGGCCCTCCATCTTCGTCCCTCCGCTTTGTTTGCACCCATCCCCACCCCTGCTTCCCCCGTTGCCTCCAGCCTGCGAGCCCCTCCACCCTCAGTGTCTTCCACTGCAGCGTAAGCCAAGACTCGGAGGCCTGGTGGCACAGCCAGCGGTGCCCTCGAGCAGGCTTTGGTGTACGTCCCCGGGGCCCTGAGCCCCGACTTCAGGTGCTAAAGGGTGAAGTTGGACCACGTTTAGAGGGCACGGCGGAGAAGCCGGCGGTGCGTTCAGAGCCCTGGCTGCCTCGAAGATGCTGGTTCTTCGGGCGGGAGGAGCTCTAGGCAGCCGGCCCTATCTGTCCGGGGTCTTGGTGGAGGACCTGGGACGCCTCTGGGATTCCCACAGAGCTGCGGGTGGACGCACGGCGATGCCTCCAACAACTCCGTCCCATCATGCCCTTCCCATCACCGTGGCTGGATGCTGTCGCCTAGCAGACGTCCCCAAGCAGGAGGCGCACAAATGTCTGCTCTCCAACGACGACAACGAGGTGGAGACCACGGGTCTGCGTCGGGCCTGGGCCTCACCCTCCACAGCACAGGAGCGTGCTACATCTGGGCCTGGGGGGGTGGTCCCCACACCTGGGTGGGGCGGACAGGGTGTCCCCACACCTGGGTGGGGTGGGCGGGGTGGGAGGTTGCAGTTCCAGCGGCCCAGGGGCCTCACCTCAGAGGCCCACACCCTCCGGGGCACCTCGCAGGGCGCTGGGCCTCCTGCCTAGGGGCTGGGGAGAGGTGAGGAATGGGGCCTGCAGGTTGGGGGAGGCACCACCGTCTGTGAAACTGGCTTTCGTCTTCTTCCCTCCAATTACAGCCCCTCCCTGGAGACAGAATGAGCCCAAATTCCAAAGCTGCTCCCCGGCCCTCCTCAGCGCCACAACCGCCTCTCCCCGGGCACCTCCGTCTGGCCTCGCCCTCCCGCCCGGCTCTGGGGTATTTCGTGCAGACCCTCTGGGGACCCTTCCAGGGGCGCTTGCAGGACTAAAGGTGAGTCCAGGAACCTGGGGGGCTGCTCTCAGCACCGCCGACCTGCACACCTACCGCCGGGCCTCCCCGACACCAGACGCGCAGCGGCGGGTTAAGTGCCTCGATGGTGGTCTCTGTCCCTGTATCTACACATGACGCACGTACACATACGGTAACACACACACACAGTACGTGCAACAGCCTGCCGGCTCTGCTCTCCGGAGGACCCTGACAAACCCGCAGACATCACGAGGAGACTCCTGTCCCCTGAAGGCTGAATTCTCTCCTTCCTGCTGCGTCAGATGTCCCCTCGCCCCGCCCCTGCCGTGTCACCGTCCAGTGCTGGCCGGTCGGGGGTCAGCCTGAAGGGACCGAGGAGCAGGCGTGCGTAAGAGGACGGGGCTCCTGGCACCAAGTCTGTCCCAGTGAAAACTACACGGGTCACGTCAGCGCGGCGTGCACTTTGATGGGGTCTGAGAGGCCCTCAGCCCCGGCCCTGAAAACGCAGAGCAAGGAGCTCACCGGCCGCAGGGCCGGCACCGGGCTTCCGCGGGCCCAGACACGGCGGGTGGGGCTCCCTAGTCCGGAGAGGGACAGCGTGTCTGCTGCGCCCACAAGCCACAGTGAGGCCCTGGGGGCGTGACGCGCGGGCGCTTGCGAGGAGTCCAGGATGAGCTGGGTCTCAGCAGACACGGACGCCACAGGGAAATGGGCAGATTACGGCGGCCGGAGTTCTTGGAGGGGATTTTAAGCACAAAAGTGGGGTGATCAGATAAACACTGGGCTAGAGTTCGTGGGTTAGGGTTAGGGTCGACACAAAGACGCAAGGGGAAGAAAAGCACCGAAGACCATGTAAAGGGATCTTAGGAGACACCACCCCTTATCAACTTGGACCCGATGCTTCTGGGGGGCAAGTACTCGGTGCTCAAGGCTCGACATTTAGTGAGTGATGGGGCCAGAACCCAGCTCAGGCCTCCCACCCCAAGTCCACGCTCTTAACTGACCTGTTATTTTGTCATATTCACATGGGAGTTCAAAGGGTCTGGATGGCGGGGAAACTGGGCGGAAAAGACCCAAGTTCAGGGAAGCGGCCAGCCCTGAAGATGCCACCAGACCAGCCAGGGTGGACGGGGGTCAACACACATCAGAGCGACTGTCTAGAAGCCGAGACGCTCGAAAAAACCACACGACGGTGCCAGGACCCTGCTGGACGCCGCACCCGGAGCTGGAGTTACTCTTGAGGAGAGAGGCTGGGGGGAGGCTGGGTGGGTGGGGGCGCCCTGGGCCACGTTCAGGCTGGAAGAGTGGGCGACCTCGGGGGACCATCTGCATGACGTTCTGGGTGGGGCCCCGAGAAGCAGCACGCCTGGCCTCAGCCTCCTCGTAGCCCACCTAAAGCAAGGAAGGCAGTTCTGGAAGGTCACGGCCCCTGGCTCTCAGGGAGTCATGGCCTGGCCACCGCTGCCGGGGAGCCCGCAGCTCAGAGGAGACGCCCACACGTGGGTTCGGGAACCACCAGCAGAGAGCTGGCAGCGAAAGGCAGCGCGCCAGGAGCCCCGACAGAGAGGGCGTGGGGTGGAGCCGGGTCCCACCCTCCTTCCCCAGGGTCGGCACACTTGGTGGGTTCGGGTGAAACTCTGCTCCTCTTTCGCCCTCGTCTGGGGGGGGGGCGCATGTCTGGGGGGCTGGGGGGCAGGCAGAAGCCCAGGCCTCCCCTTCCCCTGGTGGACGGGGGAGAGGGCCCTGCGGGAGTGGGTCCCGCACGCGGTGAGAGGACCCCTCGGTGTGAGTGAGCCTGGGCTCCTGGTAAGCACGACAGACAGAGCCGACACCGCGCTGTTTCCTCAGATTAAATGCATCTCATCTGCAGATTTATACGGCGCTTTATGGCTTCTGCAAATGACTGCCTCAGCCCTGCAAAGTAATTCCACCCTGTCATATTTGTCTTTGGAAATTGTAACAAATTACGGTGATTTATAACATCAAACTCAACTCTCCCGTCTGTCCCTGGACGGCCGTGTGGCTGGCGGGAGGCTCCTCGGCCATCCATTTGTCCTGTGTGGAGGGTGACGGGGGACGTGTTTCATCTCCCCGTGACACTGCCTTTCCCTTTGAGGGGGCCTGTCAGCATAACTCAAGCTGTCACCACATGTCCACGGGGCTGAGCCTGCCCAGGCCCTGCTTACCTACGGTCTCTTAATGAGGTGTGACTTCCCCACGGGCTGGATGGATGGCCGCCTCCCAGAGCCTCCTTGCCTCGGCCCCCAGCCAAGGGTGGAAGCCAAGCCCCGGTCTGTCATGGTGGGAGGACAGTGCAGGACCAGGCCAGCCTGCCCTGGACACCCCCCACCCCCACAGTCCTGGCTCTCAGTCCACGTGGAAGCAAGTGTCACCTGCCCTCGCGGTTTCCCAGGCAACTCGGAATCCTGGCCTCTAAGAGGAAAAAGAAAATGGAGCGAGGTGGGCTGTCCAGGCACAGGACCGTGCGGGGCTGTGAGCACATGGACTGCGGGTGGGGCTCGGGCGGAACGGTGGCCCCAGACCCAAGTGTTGGGGACAAGCCTGGATGACAGCGTCAGGAGGCGCTGAGCCTCCACCACGGGACTCATGTTCTTGCGAAGGGACCGCCAGGGCCCCCCGCCCCTCCCTCCAGGTGAGAACCTGGGAAAAGACGCCGTCTGGGAACCAGCACCCACCGTGCCGGCACCTTGACCGTGGGCTTGCGGCCCCCGGGATGGTGAGAAGCAGGTCTGCTGTTAGTCCCTACCTGGGACGCTCAGTCCCCGTGGCCACTGCTCCCGGCCTGGCCTCCGTGCGGTCAGCGGCCGAGCCCCTGGCAGGTGCGTCCCCAGCAGCTCCCTCGCCCTCACCGACGGCTCCCCCCGGCAGTGCTGGCCCTGCGTGGTTTCTGGGTTGTTCCGACAGTAACGGTCATCTGTGTGTTTATTCCACACAGCAGCTAAGATATGTGGCTCAGGACTCTGACTCTGAACGCCAGATAATAAAACACTTTTTCCTCTTAAATCATTCTGAGCAAAATGAGGAGAGTAAACATTTCTTTTACACTGGAAGCAAGTTGGGAACTGGCAGCAGTGGCTGCTCCGGCAGCAGGGTGGCTGCACAGCCAAACCTGAGCCCGCACTGACCGGGCCGAGGCATGGTCAATGGGAGACCCGCCCCCACACCCCCCAAAGGAAACTGGAGACTAAGACGTCAGCACAACATCCTGAGATGCTGAGGGCACCAGCCGCTCAGATCCCCTGGCCCCAGCCGGGGTCTTTCTCCGTCTCTCTCTGTAGCCTCAGGGCGGGAGTGCGGGGCGATGCTGGCCGGGTCCTGAACGGGGCCAGAGACTGAGGGTCTCGGAGCACAAAGCGCGTGAGTCCCGCTCCCTCTCCTGTTCCCCTGCGAACACGTGCACTTCGCGTGCCACACACGCGGGGTCCAGAAACAAGTCAACTCCTGCAGGTCCGGGGGAGGAGAAGGCCAGGGTGGAGGACACTGGTGTGAGTTTTACCCCAGAAACACAGGTGCCACCAGGAGGACCCAGGGGTGGGCTCCCGACCCAGACTGGACGTAAGCCTGGGGGCTGGGGCCCTGACAAGAACCTGAGGGAACAGATCTGTGCGGACACAGCCCCTGCGGCCGACACTGACGTGGGCTGCGGTCGCACACAGTGGGCATGCGACGTTTCTGGAGGGGACTGCCCAACCCACGGCGCATGACGCCGGGGGACACGCGTCTCTGCCAGTCTCCTCTACAAAGTTACAGCAAAGGGGAAGGACGCTAGGGAAGGGAGCCCCGGGGACAGCTGGGCGCAGTCGGAGAGGCTGCTCTGGGGCCTCGGCGTGCGACGGCAGGTTCTGGGGCTCAGCGTTTTGAACACGTTTCCATGTTCAGCGTCCTCCACATGTGCTGAGGGGAGCCCAAGGGGACGTCCTCCCGTGCGGCACGTGCTCACTGGCCAGCAGCCGCGGGCCTCCCTGGTCCCGTCCAGCCTGGTGTAGACACGTCCGCAGTGAGGCCAGATGTGAGGCCTCCAGGACGACCCTGGCTGCGCCGGCCCTGCTCCTCTGCAGCCGAGGGCAGGGAGACGCAGCCGGTCTGTGGGCTCCCGCGGCGACGCCCCGCCCGGGGGGGCTGGCTCGGCCTGCCCTCACCTCGCCCAGCGGAGTAACACGCCACCCTGGGGACAACGCCGCTCTGGTTTACAGGGGCCTCAGCAAACGTGTATTTAGGTGATGAGTGCAGGGTGTCACCACCAGCCACATACAAAGTGGTGACAAAAGAAATCATTTCAATAAAATTACATCATGTACAACAAATCACTGAAACAGCCACATTAGAGCCGATCTGCAGGCAACAGAGCATTGCACAATTTCTGACACTCTGCAGAGAGGTATTAGGTCTGAAGTAACTGCGTTGAGAAAGCAATTTGCAGACTTTCTGTTCTTTTCGCTGGTTTGAAAGCAGTGATGATTTTTTTTTTGGTGGCTGACAAGTGAACAAAAAGCAATAATTGAATAGTACCATTTCACCCGGAAGGCAGACTGATAATTAGAGGTGTAGCAGACAGTTTGGATTTTATCTGAGCAGCGGCAGCTCTGACTTTTTTAAAGGCTGAGAACCAAATCAGGGCCCCGAACCTCAACAGCAGTGACAACAGGGCTGCCTTTCCATCCTCATTCCTGGCTGGCACGTGCTTTCCTGTCTCCAGGGCAGGTCTGAGGGCCCTGATTCGGAAAGTGTGCATCCACAGATATCCTGGGAGACGGGGAGTTCTCAGCAGTCAACGTGGACAGAAATATATCGTCAGTAAAACCAGTTTATGCCGCTGGGAGGGCTGGGAAACCTGTCCTGAGACCTCCTGGCCCTGCCTCCTTGGGAAACACTCCCCTGGACGGAATCCTCGCCTGTGGGTCTTCAGGGGAAGGTCCTGGGCCCGGACAGGTTTCCACCTGCCGCCACAGGCCGCTGGCCCCTGAGCCTGGCACGAGGGCCTGGGCCGCCGTAGGCCGTGAGGAGCCCGTCCTGCCAGGACGGCGGGGTGGCTGGGGTCACAGTGCAAGTGTGTATGGTCCGTGCTCCTCTCCTTCCTCTGTGGCCCCAGCACATCCTTAACCTGGGAAACGCGAGTCAGGTGTGGAGCCTGAACAGCTGACACCCGGGGTCCTCCGCCCCCTTCCGGCCCCAACTCCTGTCGCTGCGCCAGGTCCTTCAAACCTAGAAGAACGCTCGGCCCCAGGGCGGGTGTCTGCGAGATGGCGCGGTGGCCAGAGTTGGCCCGCTCCAGTCAGGGTGCTGGGAGCACGGTTTAAAGCAGCTGCCGCCTCCCGTAACAGCAGCACAGACGGAAAGGCCTGCCGTTTAGTGCTCGGGTTTTGACAGCTCATTGTATTTAAAAAGAGATCAATTAAAGCTCTTGCAAACCTCCCTCACTTAATGGGAGGACAATTTAGGCATCACGGCCGCACACAGGCCAGGCCGAGCGCAGGGCGTTTATTGTCTTGGAGCTGCTTGAGCCCCCGCAAACCTCTGCAGACGAGCAGTCACACTGGGAGAGACACGCTCGCATCACAAGGAAGATAAATTGTCACCAACTTCATTCTTCAACGGATGAAGGGAGCCTTTGAAATAAAAAGCGCCCCTGACAAATGACGTGATGGGAGCGTTGGTGCCTGTGTTCTCCGAGCAGCCACGGGCTTGTCTCCATCATCCGTCCTGTGGGGAGAGGGGCCCGGCGGCTTCCAAGAGCAAACCACACGCGTGTGAGCTTACAGCTCCTCTGCAGACGCGGGAGGCAGAGCTCAGGCCAGAAAGCTCAAGCTGGTCCCAGGCCAGTGGACTGTCTTTGTTTTAGGAAGTTCTCTCTTGCAAAACGGGGCTCAGCAGTGCTCCTGAGGAGCCCAGGAGTAGCTCGTGTTGAAAGCAAGACTTGAAAGAGCTCAGAGTTGCTGCCTCGTGGACAGCTTCCTGGTGGAGGGTAGAGCGGGCCTGGGGGGAGGTCAGATCAGGGCAGGTCCTGCTGTCCCAGCTCAGCAGACTGCAGGGACCCCACCCAGGACCCGGGGCTGCAAGGACTGTCAGAGGGGGCTGGCACGCGGGCAAAAGGGGGTGGGCCTCACCACTGGGGCTGAACGTGACATGGAATGTGTATAACATGTACAGTTTACGTAACGTGATGGCTACGTGACATGCGGAGTACATGTCACACGTGTACAGACACATACATAAAAGGCTATACACACAGAGCAGGTGTCCGAGGGCTCCCCTGGTGAATCCACGTCTCATGAACCCTCAATTACAGGACTGAAAAATCAGCCTTCGCCTCTCCCACTATCTCTCAACTCTTTGCCCCCAAATTCTGTGTGTGCATTTTGGGGTGTCCCGTCCATTTTGAAGAGTGTGTAAGATGGTGCACCGTTACCGCCTGCTTCATACAGAGCATCAGTGATGCTGCAGGAATACTTTCCAGACCAAACGCGGTCACTGAGACGGACGTCCGCGTGCGTCTTCTGGACCAAACGCGGTCACTGACACAGACATCCGCGTGCGTCTTCTGGAAGGCTGTGTGTGCTGCAGCTCACTTCCTGGTCCTGTCAGGACCGAGACCCACTAGTGCTGGACAGTTGGGGTAGACTCAACTCCCTGGAGGCAAACAGTGGGTGCTCTGGGTGTAACACAGAGATGAGCAGAAGAGGACAGGTGGCCTTGCAGGCCAGGCCAGGGAGCCAGAGCAGAGAGCAGCCCTAGTTGGTGGGAACTTCCTGTCCCTCAGGCCGACCCTCTTCTCCCTCCTGCTCCCTCCTTCCCCGAGGGAGGGGGCGTCGCTCTATCGATGGGAGTCCTGCAGACACACCTCCTCTGGGAGGGGGGAGGGCATCTGGAGGTGCTGGCGGGCTGGCGCTGACCTTGCTGGCCTTTATAAGAGCAACAACAGGACCCCGGACGCCCCCAAGCCCAGCAACCGCGGCCTGAGCTCCCGCGAAGCCCTGCAGTGACAGTGCCTCTGAACAGCCTCACGGGGCGCCTAGTCTGCTCCCGGGACACTCGCGTGCTTGGAGAATCAGGCCACTACAGCTGCCTACCCGGGCAGGGCTGGGCCCGGCCCACGTTTGCAGCCCAGCCTCCACTGAGCGGAAATGTCCCGCCTTGTTACGATCACAGCCTAGACCGGCACCCAGACCCCAGGCTCCTTGTGAACTTCGCCCCTTCTCCACCTCCACCCCCCGCCCAATCCCAGGCAGAGGGGCAGGGGTCGGTGGGGGGTGTTACTCCAGCTGGGGAAGAGGGTCAGTTCCCTTTTCAGCTCTACAACTGCCACCTGCCGCGCACACTTTGAAAGCCTGCGTGTCTGTGTCCTGCTCTCTGGACGAGCGGAGGTGGGGAACAGGCCCCTGGGTCACGCGTCCCGTGCCTCACCTCCAAGACAAGAGCTCAGTTTCTTAAAGGCCTTGCGCCACCACTAAGGTGGACACTAAAATCCCTGTCAAGAGGCCCTTACAGCCAGAGGAAGGAAACGGCGTTTAGGAGACCACAGCGGCTCAGGGCGGAGGCGGTGCTGGAAGGTCAAAAGGGTCCAGAACCCATTACGGATCTGCTGATAGCTGGTCTGACAGAAGGGCCCTGACAAATTGCTCCCGCAAAGCTGGGTAAGCTCTCGCGGTTTCCCAGGCAATGCTGCGCTCCCGGGGCAGGGAGGGGGTCGTTACAAGGAGGGTGTGCTGAATGCTGACCACTGCGCCCCGTCTGGGAAAGAGCGAATGGCTCCACAACCATGGCGAGCTGGGCACGGACAGAGCTCTGAATAATCTTGTTAAGTCGGGGGCACAGGAGGCAAACGGCTGCAGGCAGGTGGGGTCAGCAGAGGCCGTGAGTCAAGGGTCAGGACTGAGTTACAGGTCAGGCTCCATAAGAGCAGGACACAGAGCCAAGATGCGGGCCACGCCGGCCACACAGGCAGCGTGAGGAAGGAGGCCGAAAGCCAGGACCCTGGACAGCACAGCCCGCGTGGGGTCGAGGGGCGCAGTGGAGGTAGCGCCGTCCCAGGTGGAGGATGCGCGCCCCCTCCTCCAGTGCCACCCCTCAGCCCTCTTCCCGTGAGCTCGGCCGCGCTCGGCAAACACACACGGCTGGGCTTGTTTCTCCTTCCCACCTCTGGTCAAGTCTCCCAGCCGCACGCTGCTGCTCTGTTCTCGCCGAATTTCCCAGAAGCGCTACCCTCTGTGCGGAGACCCCCTCCTCGCTGCCCTGCTGGCCAGCTGACCGACAGCAGCACCTACTTTCCAGGAAGCGTGTTCTTCCAAGGGCTTCACGCCGTTGCACCAGTTCCCTGGTTCTGGGAATCTTGGTGGCACCGTGGGGCTTTAAAAACCAAGAAAAACGTGGCAAAGCGTTTTCTGCAGCTGGAGACGCTCTGGAGGGCACCTGCCCTCTGGCTGGGGGCATGGGCGTCACACCGCTGCGTCCCAGAGGCCTGGAGGACTGCCCCTGCCCCCCAGCATCTCGTTAGGTGGGCGCGGACGGGGCGCACTCGAGGGGGCCCTGAAGTTACACGCTTTGTCTGTGGGACTTGGTAACTGCATTCACAGAGGGAGTTCGACTTTGTGGAACTTCTGGAAACATCCTGACTTTACAGACAAGAAAGCTGAGACCTCAGGGTCCATCAGGTAGAAAGAAAAAGGCTGAAAGAAGGCAGGCTGAGGACCCCCCGCCAGCCACAGTCTCCCCACTCAAAGCCGAGCTCTTCCCACGTGTCTGCGGGCCACAGGCAGGCGAGGTGAACTCAGGGACTTCAACACACTGTGTTTTTAAACTATGAAAACAGTTGTAAAACAGGAGAGAAGTGTTGTGCTGTGGGCTGAGGTGTGTTCCCCCAACTCTGTATGTGGGGTCTCAGTCCCAGGACCTCAGGAGGCGGCTGCGCGTGGGGAGGCTGTCTTAACAGAGGTGATGGGGTCAGATGAGGCCATGTGGGTGGGCCCTGCTCCAACGGGACACAGACACGCACAGGGGACGACCCAGAGAGGACACAGGGAGACGGCCGTCTACACCCAGGAGAGAGGCCTTGGGAGGAGCCAGCCCTGCCGACACTTGGACCTCGGACGTCCAGCCCCCAGGACGTGAGACAGGGAACCCGCAGGCGGCATGTCATGGCCGTGGGAGCAGGAGACCCAGGCCCACGAGGCATGCTGCATTCGCTCTGAGAGAGGAAGGCACGCTGCCCAGGTTAGGTCCTGGGGTGGAAGCCTTCCAGCCCGACTCCTCAACCATCTAGGAGATGCCAGAGCGGGTGGTTCAGATGAGGAAAAAGGCGCAGCCATCAACGCTTTTCACTTCTCCCTTCTCACTGGTGCCATTCTCCATCCCCACCCTCTCAACCACGCAAGGTAACCTCTCCAACACCAGAGACTCGCAGGACCTCGGACACAGAGTCGTCTCAGAGGCACCCAGGCCTCCTCTTCACCGGCGGCTAACTGGGCCCCCTAGGCCCAAGCTCCCCGTCAGGGAGGACGCAGACCCTCTGCCAGTCCGGGGACACCCAGGGAAGGAGCGCCATTCACACACACCTCAGCGCCATGGGCCGTCAGCCTCAGAGGTCTGGACTTGCAGAGAGCAAGCTGCCTGCAGTTTCGAACTGTCTGACCACGAACAAGAACGGAAATGAATGGATTTCCCTTTTCTGCGTATTTCTACAGAAAGGACGGTCTGCTGAAGCCGGCGCTGGTGGTGTCATAGCTGCTGGCCGCTCTTTTGCCATGAAGTCCAGCCACGTGTGGACCTCAGACATTTTCTCTCTGGCAACGGACTTAAATAAGGCCGGGTGTCCTATTTACAGGAATGAAGTAATTCTCACTGCTTGTCACTGAAGGAGCAGTCGGGGGGAGAAATCAGGGGCACGTGGCTGACCCCCCCACCCCGGGCTCTGCCTGACTCTCTTATGGGCCCAGCGATGGGCCCTACTGCCCGCCAGGCGTGGGCTCTGGAACTTGTTAACTTTTATCATCATTTTTAAAGCAAGTTGCCTGCCTTCCATGAACAGGAGGGGAAAATAAAGCGGGAACCCCGGGACACACCAGAGGGCTCCCAGGCCCGAGAGCTGCGTGTGCAAAGCTCTCTCGGCCCCTGGGTCGGGTGGAGGAGGGCCGGAAGCTGCAGAGCGCAGGGAGTGGGATGTGGATCCGAGGTCAGGCTCAGGGGCCAGAGGACAGCTTCCTCACAGCAGTGACCGGAGCCACAGGGAGGAGGCGACTTTCAGACTCCCTTGGGGGCAGCCCCGGCCGCAGCCACGCCTGGCCCATGAGCCCTCGTGGTCCCTGCAGGCGCTGCCGCTGGTCATACTTTCCGTTCGCTTCCCGTGGACTCTAACTGATGCCTTCAGTTAGAGTCGCTCACTTAGCAAACTCTGGCGAGGATCTGAGGCAGACGCTGCACACAGGCTCCCGGGCTGTGCCCGTCCCGTCTGGAACGTTCTGGGCAGAGATGGGGCAGCACTGCCCCGGGCACAGAGTCCTCATTTGGGGCCCAGTTTGGGACCCTCCCCATCACAGGAAGTGCAGCTGGCCTGGCGAGTGCGCCCTCTAACCGCCACCAGACACCAGGTGGCTGCGAACGTGGGAAATTACTGTTTTAATCATTAATTACCCAATAAATGTCACTTCGCTGGCACAATATACGCAGTGATTTCTGTCATAAATTGACATCTGTAAGTCATAAATTGCTTGGTTTTAGCTGCTTTTAATTGCTGTCTTTTCCCGGGCTACGAGGCACATGCATTTTGGATGTGGTTCAAACCTCTGGCACACGCGCTGCTGAGAACTGGCGCAAACGCTGGATCCTGAGGGCTCAGCAGAGCGAGAGAAACCAGCCCTGTCGGAGCCTCTGGCCTGATGTGGGGGGAGGGTCTGGGAGGCAGGAAGAACACCTTTAATCAGAGAGGAGATTTCCGCCGGCCTCAGAGGAGTGCGCCTCCCGCGTGGAAAATGGAAATCAGTGGGAAAGACGCCCCACCGGGCTCGAGGTGTCTGCGCTGTTCAGAGCGTCCCTGTTCCTCCTGTTGGATTTCAAACAGGACACTTCCAGAGCAACACACAGGCCTTCCTACCCAGAGGCCTAGAGATGCATGCGTCTGACGGCGCGGGTGGTGGGTCAGGAAGAAAGAGGCACTTGAGCAGGGCCGGAGAGCACACGGTTTCTCCTTCTCTGCAGAGGGGATCACAGGACGGGGCACCCAGGCGCCACGCGCGTGCCTGGGAACTTCTGTGCCGCCCCCACCCAAGGACGGGGCCCCCGACCCCCATCACATGCCTGGGAACCTCCGCAGCCCCCACCCAGCCTGACTGGGGATGAAGTCCCTGCTCCCGAGGAGCAGGAGAGCTCTGAAGTCACACAGGTGGCGGCCAAGGAGGCAGCCAGCAGCCCCAACCTGAGATGGAGCGGCAGGGGCACCTGCTCCTGCAGTCCTGGGGGGGGGGGGGCCGATCCTGGGTGGAGGAACCTGGCTCTGCTCCTCCTCTGACAGGGCTGGTCCCTCCCCCTGTCCCTCCTCTCTGCCTTGCAGTTGGTCTCTGGGGTGGCCCAGCTCTGGGTCCCCAGGCCAGGCTCCAGGGGCTTCCCGCCGTGCCCAACCAGCTTTCTCTCGGCTTCTCGGCCCCTCCTCCGTCCAGGGAAGGACTCTCTGCTCCCATTTCCTGTTTCAGTGCTCTGGCGGGTTTGCTCTCCTGTGGGGCCCTGACGGGGCCGTCAGTGTGCGCTGGCTGGGGCTAGAGGTGTTGC
Source organism: Camelus dromedarius (assembly GCF_036321535.1). Classification (NCBI taxonomy): domain Eukaryota; kingdom Metazoa; phylum Chordata; class Mammalia; order Artiodactyla; family Camelidae; genus Camelus; species Camelus dromedarius. Next base: position 832,466 of record NC_087461.1, read on the forward strand.
TTCCATTTAGGCGCGTGACCCCAGCATCCGCCTGCTTAGGCCGCCTCTGCCCTGGGCCCAGTGGACCGGCACTGCCCACTCCAGATGGTGACCTGCACCCCTTCCCCCCGACCTGCCCCTGGCGCCCCCTGCCCCCTCGGACTCCGGCCCCGCCCTCTCGTGTGCTCCCGGTGACAGTGCAGAACAGCCTGACCGGACGTCCCAGGCCCCGGGGTTAGGACGAGGAGGCAGAGCTCATGGTTTTGCGAAAACATGTGTTGTGCGTGTAAATGCACAAAATGAAAACACATTTAAACGTAAGCGCGCAGAGCTCTCCCCTGCCTGTAGTCCACATGTTCCACGTTAAGTGAGGGCCCAGAACCCCTCCTCTTCCCCGTGTCCAATGTGACGTCAGGGGTCAAAGTTAACAGGATGGGGGGTGCAGACAGCATGGCTTGGGGGCTGTTCGCTCTTCGTCCTCCCCAGGGATGTCGCAAAGACCCCTCCCCTCCACCACTCTTCTCTGAAAACTCCCTCAGTGGGGACGAATCCCCTCTGGAGAGCGCTGGGAGCGGGTGGGGACACAGGTGGCCTGAGATCTTGCATTTCTCATCTTACTTTCACTCACGGTGACTCTCCACCCTCCTCCACCCTCCGTGCTGCTCCCTGAGGTCCTGTCCCGCTGAACCCGCCACCAGCCAACGTTCCCCTGAACAGTCTCTGCCTCCACCCTCCCCGGTGCTCCCCCAGCTTCACTGTGCGCCGGGTCGCCGGGGAGCCTGCTCAGTTAGGACTTCTGATCAACGGGGGGGGGGGGTGTCAGGAGCTGCATTTCTGTGAGGCTGGCAGAGAGGAGGACACAGAGCCCGCGTCTGGGGCGCAGCCGCTGGGCCCCCAGCCCCGCCCCCTCGGCGCTGCAAACTTCCTGCCCGGCTCCCTCTCACTTCAGCACCGGGAACAGCACCTCTTGCCCTCCCCTCCTGTCCTTCTTTCTGGGGACCCTAATATCCATGAAGATGAGAATCAAGTCTTTAATTCTGTGAACTTCCCCCGTCCATAAATCTGTCCTTCATCTCACCCCACCAGTGAGGCCCCACAGCCATCCCCCAAACCCGTGCCTCCTGGGGACCCGCAATTCTGAGCTGCTGAGTCTCAGCACCACCTCTCCCCGCCCCCAAGTCCGCATCTCAATCCAATGTCCCGACTCCCTCCCTCCGCACCACCGGCCTCCAGTCCAGGGCCCGGGGCCACTCAGCTTGCCCGTCAGGCTCAGTGGGAAACACCCGACCTTGGAGTCACCCTGGGCCTGCCTGCTCTAAGAGATACTCGTCCGGGTCTGCATGGAGAGTCTGTAGTCTGGCCGCAGAGCCTGCCGGTGGTGTCACCTAAAGCCGGCAGCCACAAGCCCGCAGCAGGTCCTCGTGCCCCCCACCCCCCACTGCACACTTATCTCTGGCCTCGCCCTCCTCGAATCCAGGCTCGCATCCCCGCTGCCCCCGCAGGTGTGGACGGAGTCTCCGCGCCCACTCCCCGGGCCCCCCACGGCGAACGGCGACCCCGGTCGCCTTGTAACTTAGTGAACGTCACCCTTGACTCACCCTCGGGTAATCTCGCTTCCTCTCACCTCACATTGGGAGGAGGTGGGGTTTGCCCATGGTGGGGGGAGCCCAGACTGAGGATGTGGCTCCACTCCTGGGGACACACGTGCCCTTGGTTAGACCAGCCGGGACGTCGGCTGTAGACGCCGCGCAGCACATTCTGGGCCGGATTTGGCAGAGACGGGCCCGTGCGGAGGGATGGTTTCAGGAAATCTAGAAAGCTCGTAGCACTTGCTACAGATCTGACCGTGATTTCATCTTGAGGCAGGAGATAAAAGTCATGGGCCCAAAACAGGGAAAACCAACAGATAGAAGGTAAGAGCGGGTCTGGCAGGGACAGTCGCTGCCTCAGCTTCCTCGTTAGGACGAGGTCCTGCGCCTCGAGGGCCCCAGGTGCCAGTGTGGGGGCTGGAGGGGACGTGGGTGATGGGTGACAGCTGGTGAGACCCAACAGGGCCCGCACCCTTCAGCTCTCACTTACAAAAACAGCTTCAACCTCCTAGGCCTTCCCTGAGTTCCAAAACCCAAATTTAATTAAAAACAAAACCAAACCAAAGAAAAACAGTCAATCAAGACAAAATGACCCTAGTGCAGCCACAAACCAAAGTCAAGGACCTTTAGTTCCTCCTCAAGGGCTGTAGATAAGACCCTGAGCCGTGTCCCTGAGCCGTTCTGCCGGTCCTGGAGCCCCCACCAGGTCGGGGAAGTTAACTGCATGCGGCCCACAGCACGCAGACCCCAGGCCACCGGAGCCAGAAGGTGGGTTGCGTTGACTCCCGGTGACCTCAGAAAAGCCCACGAGCCGATCACGCCCCGCACCCCTCCCTCACCTGCCTTTGACACCTTTCCCTGTAGGCCCCCGGAGAGCTCGAGGTTTGGAACATGAGCTGCCTGCTTTCCTTGCTCGGCCCTGTGCTAGAAAGCCTCACAGGGAATGCCCTCCTTTCTGTCCCCAGAGCCTGGTGTCGCAACTGACGACTGCGGGTGGGCAGGCGGGCGCACCCAGGCGGTGTCTTGACACGGTGCTGCTCTCTGCACACGGCAGATGCGCAGCAAGGGACCTCCTCCACAGAGTGTCCCCGGTCCCCTGGCCAGAGAGAATCCCGTCCTTTGTGACCTCTCCTCTGTGCACGGTCTCCTGTCGGCTGTGGGGACAGACACACCTGCCTCACCTCCCACCTCAGCTTGCGAGCCCTTCGCTGGAAGTAGCCCGACCTGATCAGTTGTTAACCCCCCGCGGCCACTTAACAGTGAGAGGGAGGTAGTAGAAGTTTGCTGAATGAATGAAGGATCACCGAAACTGTTGGGCCGCTTTGCGGAGCAAACAGACCCCTGCCCGTGTGTGCACACGTGGGGAGAGACAGACAGAGAGACAGACAGACGGACAGAGACAGAGAGGGAGGAAGAGGGCTCTCCCCTAGCTCTGGGCGACACAAACTTTTTAAGGCTTAATTTCCTCTACGTGTTTGGACAAGCGTACGATGACACGTGTCTACCACTGCAGTGTCACACAGAGCAGTATCACCGCCTAAAATCCCCTGTGCTCCCCCCACGCAGCCCTCCCACCTGAACCCTCACCTCCACCGGTCCTTCTACTGTCCCCACAGCTGTGCCTCTTCCGACGTCACAGCGTTGGAACCACACAGGGTGCAGCCTTTGCACGGGGGCTTCTTGTGCGCAGAACGTGCACTCAGCCTTCCCAGGTGCAACACTGAACCTTAACACTGTTATCGCTGGCCTTTTCTTTCCATCTTTTCCGTATCCCAGGCCAGTGGTCTGCAGGGAGCATCCAAGGACCCAAGGTCTTAATCACCTAATTTTGAGAGAATTCAGGGGCCAGGCCTCCTCCCGCCCTCGCGTGCCCTGCTCGCAGACAGCGGACCCAGGCTCCTCCCGGTCGCGGGCTCGGCCCTCCTATCTGGAAAGTGTCCGCATGTCCTTCCAACTTGCGGATGCCGGACCCCAGCGACAGCACCCCCAGGACACGCGGGGCTCCGGTCTGTCTGCCTGTCATCACCTGCACGTTTCTCAGTCCGTGTCTTTGGATCTATTGCGTGAGTCATTCTGGCCTCGTGACAATCAAGCCTCTTCCGGTGTCCACTCATCTCCTCGCAGAGACGATCTCTGTGCACAGCACAGGCTTGGCACCCTTCACCTACTGACGTGAGACGTGGCCTGAGTCAGGCCCCCTCCACCCCTTCTCTCCACACCCCTCCCCGCCCCGGTCCTCTGTCATCTCGCATCCGCCACGTCCTCGGAACCTCTTCAGTGGGTTTCAGGCGCCTACATGGGGGAAGCGAGAAGGGAGATGGGACGATCTCCGCAGTCATCGCAGAGCACTTGTGGAAGACGCCTGCCGCCAGACAGCACGGGGCTGGAGCCGCAGCCCGGCCGCCGCACTGCGTGGTCCATCCCGGGAGGAGGACGGCCTGGCTCTGCCTTTGTTTTTCTCCATTTTCCGTGATTCAGCCAGGCTGACCGTGAATCCTATTTGCCGCACACCAGTGGCACCTATTTCGTCCAAGCATCAGGATTATTATTATACAGAGAAATACACAAAAGTAAAGAGTATGTGACGCTCCGCTTTCTGTTCAGGACGCAGACTGCCGAGCTCAGAGTGCCTTCCGTTTAAACTAACGGTTCGGGGTCTGTCTCCTCAGCTGAACCAGCCATCTGCTGCTGGAAAGCGAACATCGCCGAGGTGCGTGGCCGCCGTTTTCCGGGGCGGATGCGCCGCGTCTCCCTGCAGCACCTCTCCACCGACTGCGAAGCTGTGCCCGCATTTGCTGCTACTCCTCCTTCCTACGTGCACAGCTACCGTGGGAGCCGGTGGGATTTCGTGGGACCTGGTCTTGGAAGTAGCAACTTGGGAAAGGAAATAAAGATTGCCAAAAGAAACAAATTACATGGGCGCAAGGGACGCAGACTCAGTCAGTCCCCAGGAAACCAAACAGCCGGTGCCCTGCTCGCAGGGATGGAGGGCGAGAGCCCCACGTGACGGAAGCCAACCCTACAAACAAGCAGTAGGCGCTTCCAGCGGCTACACTCACGTGCCACAGCTGTCCTTGGTTTTGGCAGGATAATCTCATCCTAGAGGAGGAACAACGGTCACAGAAGTACTGAGCTTCCTTAGCTCTGCTGTTCTTGGACCAACCTGCACAAAGAGGCTTTGTCCTCATGAACACTGGAGCAGATGGAGACGCAGGGACTAGGGTGGGAGATCTCGGGGGCCCGTGGAGAAGCCCGTGTGAGGTGCAGCGCTCTCCAGGATCAAAGCCTGGAAGCTCCTCTTCTGTCCTGGAATCTCTCTGTCTCTGTGTCCCTGTCTCTCCCCCTCCCATCGTGGACATTAGGGAGCTAAAGTGTCCAGAGTTGAACCGACGTTGGGAGAAAGGAAGTCTCAAACGCACTAGGTTATGTCAGATGTTCTTAGAGACGAACTCAGAAGACAGAAGACAGAGAGACAGAAACACAGAGAGACACAGAGAGACAGACAGAGGGAGACAGAAGGACAGAGACAGAGTCACAGAGAGATAAAGACAGAGACAGAGAGTAAGAGAGACAGTGAGAGACTGAAAGACGGGGGAGGGACTCTTCTGCGCCCCGACGGTGACAGTTAACACCTCCCACCTGCTCCCCCGCGCGGGGGCTCTCCACACAGCCCGTCTGCGGAAGCCCAGGCTTGCAAACCACGGAAGGCGGCGGGCCGTGGGAGCAAGCCTTCCCAGTCCCCAAGGGCGCGGGGCTGCTTCCGACGCATGCACCCCCCCAAACGAGGCCGACAGAGGCTGCCTCCAGGGTCTCACACGGTCTACTTCCCAGTTTCTAATTTTATTCCTAAACTCCATTCGGATGAGCTGCCGGGGAGGAGGCCTCAGGGAGCGAGTGCTCTTACCGCAGCACCTGCCTCCTTCTAGGAATTAGACTCATCCATTTGCCATGTCGTCAAATCAGTTAAGGGTTTAATTGCCTACGAATCTGATCATTTCACCTGAGTTCTCTAGACACAGAAATCATATTCTAAGAATAACAGTTTTTTCTTTAAAACACAAAAGCGCTGCTAGTTTTGTAAGCTAGGAATCTGAAGACTTTCTTGTAAACAACTTTCTGAAAGAACAGCAGAATCGCGGGCTTGTGTTTTCAGCCCTACGTTTGCATTCTGCTTGGGGACGTTGGCAACTACTGTTTAAATCAAAAAGAAACTGAGAATAACTGACATCATTCATCACTCTTTCCTTCCTTCAGAAGATCACTAGATCTCCACGGAGTGAGGCGGGAAGCCCCATAGAGACCGGCAGGGCCCCCAGGCAGGGCCACTGCTCTCCTGCCAGCATCATGCAGTTCCTTGGCCCAGAGGCTGCAGCTCACTTTTTGCCTCTGAAACGGCTTACTTACCCCTAAAGTTCTACTGGTTCCCTGAGCTCACGCCTGATTGGTTATTTCCTTCACTCCTGATTGGTCCACTTCCCTCACTCCTGATTGGTTATTTCTCTCCCTCCTGATTGGTCCATTTCTACAAAGCTTGTTCCTAATTAGTCAACTTTTGTTATATCTTGTTTTCATACGATGTTGCAAAGTGTAAACTGGCAGCATATAAAAGCCTGTGTAAACCTACAGGCGGGGCCCAGAGCTTGGAGTGTTCACTCCTATGGGCTCACTGGCGTAATAAACCTGAGTTCTCTGACTCTCCGAGTGCTGCTCGGTCTCTCGCCTGGATCCAGGTTGCTGTCGCAACTGAGCTGTAACACATTTTTCCACAACAGGAGAACTTGGCGTGGGGAGGAACGGTTCACTGTGTGTGTGGAAACCCCAGTACAATCACATGTGGTGCACACGTGTGACTTAGCCTGACCTCCCAACCTGGGGGTGACGCACAGGCTTACAGATGCAGCCGTTTGACCCATTTGTTTGTAAGGTCTGGTTTGTATTTGTGACGCTGGGAGAACCACTCCCTGAAGACATTTAAGGCTGGGCTTTCCTTGAAGACTGATCCTTTGGTGGGAAGTGTTGGAAACGCATGTTCCCCCAGCTCCTCCCCGGACGGGTCAGACGCTACTGTCACTCGTTCCACCTTTGGGGTCGGGGGGAGGTTCCTGGCTCATGGGGTCCAGGGACAAAGGCAAGGAGGAGCGAGAGACAGGTGCTCAACACACGTTCCGACCGGCCTCCGTCCTAAACTTTCCGTGTTAGCTTGTTTCTCCGGAAGACCACTGTCTGATGGAAACTCAGCACCTCAGACACATGGATGGCTATGACGCTTCTCCACTCCCAAGGCTGAGCACAAAGTCAGTCACCCCCACAGGAGAGACTCGGGGGGGAAAGATCAGGCTGGGGCCAGTGAAGGGGGGGATGGGTGGGGACCAGGAGGGCAGACACGACGGCCAAGGCGGGGTGCTCAGCTGGGGGTTGGGGGGTGGGGAAGTGTCACCTCCCTCCCTGGAAACGTAGCTGTGTGATGTTGGAGACAAAGACGGAGACCAATGCTGCTTGGATCATACGATTTAAAATGTAACATTATGATTCTGGACCCATAACTCAGAACAGAGGTCCACGGAGATCTGGGGGGAAAAATCCGCCTCCCAGATGAAACAGGTTTGGGTTCCTCCCAGTTTAATGGAACTGAATTAATTCTATTTCTGCATTCCAATAAGTAAGCACTGACTAATGTGAAACAACCCAAGTTTCCAAGAACAACTTCAAATGTGGCCCCAACGGAGGTACATTGAGGAAAGCAGGTCCCCAGACCTCTTCCTGGGGCATCTGCCTGACGCCTGTCCACACCCTGGAGGAGGAAGCCACCTGCCCGCCGACACGGCGAGCACCCCGAGCCGCTCTCACATAACATGGGGCACTCTGGAGGGTGCAACTTCTCATCTGTTTTTACATTTTTCTTAAACCTGTGCTGCTGGCTCGTCTGCGGCCCTGGGAACACTCCCAGGGAGATGCTCACAGGCCGGGGGCTGGTTTTCCTGACGGCTTCCTCAGAGCTTCCCTCCCCACGTCCAGGAAACGACACCCCGAAGAAGGCCCGTTTCCGTCCAAAGCGGCAGAGCCGCTGGGACCTGAGCCGCGCTCCTGCCGAGGGTGAACAGAGTGGAGGTGCCTCAGCTCGAGGGGGGGGAGCGCCCTCTCCGAGAAGCTGCAGGGCCAGGGCCCGGGTGTGGGGTGACGGCTCCAGCCCCACGGCCAGGGGTGCTGCATCTGCGGCCGGAGCCCTGAGCTTCGCTGGACTTACTCTCCACTTACATGAAAGAAAGGACAGAGCAGCGGGGCGCCTGGCTCGGGCTGTGGCGTCCTTTGGACGGCCCGTCAGAGGGCTCGGCAGCCCCAAGGACGGGGCAGGGCGGCCACGGCCAGAGCTGAGCACGTCCAGGAGGCTGCTGGGGCCCTGGGAAGCCCAGGGCAGGCTCTCATCATGGGCCCGACCCCACCCACTGCACCCACCCAGCTGCCCTGCAGGGCTGGAGCAGACACAGGAGCAAACAGCGGACCTGGGGGTCGGGCTCGGGTTCGGGAAGCCCCCGAATTAGGAGGAAGGCCCGTCTGGAAGTGCGCGGTGGGGCACAGATGTGGGCTCTGTGTGGCCTGTCTGGTGAGGGGTGGCCGTCAGAGGGCAGCCGGGGGTGGGAGTTAGGGGGCAGGGATGGTGAGCTTGAGGTTCAAAGGATTCTTCAGTAATCAGCCAAGAATGCTGGCATCTTAATGCGACTTTGTTCAAGCTTCAAATGTGCAGGACCGAACGCCCTGCCACGCACACCAGACCGGAAGGAAGCAGAGGGGCCCATCTGGGCCCTGGAGGACCTTCGGGCTTCTGGGCCGGGGAGGCCAGACTGTCCATGCAGGGGTGTCTGGTGACCCCAGCAAGGCCTGATGAACAACGCGTGGACTCTGGGTGTGTTGGTCAGAAATCCAGACACGGTCCAGGGAGGCAAGCGTAGACTAGAGAGTTCAAGCGGGAGGGACAGTGGGTCCTGGGGGAACGAGAGACTCCCCGGCCTTACATGGAAGAGCATTAGGGGCGCGGGGTTGGATGCAGAGGGCGGTGGGAGGGCTGGTTCCTCCTGAGACCTCTCTCCTTTGGGTGCGGACGGCATCTGCTCCTGTGTCCTCTGAGAGTCTGTCCGGATCTCTTCCTACAGGACACCAGCCCTGTGGGCTCAAGGCCCACCCACTTGATCTCATTTTACCTTTACCTCCTCTTTAAGGCCCCGTCTCTAAATATGGTCCCACCCTGAGGTCCTGGGGGTTGGGACATCCACGTATGAATTCAGTGGGGACACAACTCAGCCCGCCTGTCGTGAGGGAGGAGGGAGGTGAGTGGGGTGTTCTCCGGGGCGTGGGAGGCACAGGGACCGCACTGAACTGACAGATACACAGACCCAAACGAGGAAACAGGGGGAAGCCGTATTTCCACGGCAGCTCGGGTTCCCCGCTCCCTTTACAAGGCACTACGCTGCACTAATTTTGTGGGTGAATTAAAGTTACTGATGGAGCATGTGAATCAATGGCAGTAAACCCTTAATAAGCAGGCTAATTAATTCACCCCTCACGAAGCAGCTGGCCCAGGACTGGATTTTATGAGCAGAGCAATTCCGCTGTTTGGTTTCTTAAGAAAAATTAAAATGAACAGGATCCCCTGGCTGCTTAAGAAGCTGCTGTAAATTCGGGGCTAGCCTGCTCGGCTTGTTACCAGGCAGAGGTCTGACTCCCGTCTCACGGCGGATCACTCCCCACCGGGGAGACACGTGCGCGCCCCGGTGCCGACTCACAGGAGGTGGTCCCGGGACCAGTGGGCCGGGCAGACGGCGAGAGTGCGTGTCACCAGAACCTGCGGGGCCAGAGGGCCCTCAGCGCCTGCGCTCACACTTCCCATCTGCACACGTCACAGGCACTCGGTCACCCAGTAACACACGTCGGGGGCCCTGTGCTGACGTCAGTCCTCCACCAGCTGACTCCTCTCCTTGGGGCCTCCCACACGTGGGGTCCTCGGCTGGTGGTGGGTGGGACCAGGGGTCAGTGTGGGCACCGTGGGGCCCCGGGCTCTGGTGTCTGAAGGTCACCATGTATGCCCTTCGGGCACATGCGTCCTGACGGGGCAGGACGGAGGGGGCGCCCCTCTCCAGGTGCCCTGAGGAGCCCCGTGGGGACCCCGACTGGGGCACCGGTCATCTCTGTAACCCCCCAGAGGAGTCACCCGCTGAGTGCAGAAGGCGCCCTCCCCACGCTCTCCTGGAGCTCATCAGATCTGTCACACAGACGCCAGGAGCTGCACCGCTTCCTCCAAGGTTGGAAGGTGCTGGCACACACACACACACACACAGACGGCAGTGTAGACACACGTGTGCATGTATGTACATACGTACGTGCACAGACACATATACACACGTACACAGATGGCAGCCATGACGACCAGCTGTGACCAGACGTTATCATGGTCCTTAACCCCCTTCGCGGCTTCATAATCAGGTCAGACCCAGGGCCTCCCCAGCTCCGCACGCCTGCCAGTTTTATGAAAGATCAGCGGGGGCTCCTTTGAAAGCATCATAGACCCCACCTCTTCTGCGATCAATGTCTCTCTTCTTCCTGGGGGGGCTGCTGACCCCACCTCCCACCACCAAGTAGCTGTTGGGTCGTGTGAATTCTGAAGATCCGCCAGAATTACAACAACCGTGGTTCCTGCCTTCCACCCCTGGTGAGCCCGCCACCTCCACAGAGGCCGTGTTTCACCTTCAAACGTGCCGAAGCGCCTGCATGCCGGGGTAAGTGAGAAGTGCCTCCCAGAGAGATGGGGCAGGGTCGCACCTCACAAAGGGGACAGACAGGCTCTCGTGCCCCGACAGGACCTTCAGGACACGTGGACTCTGTTCTGGTCTTTACAGCTGCTGGGGCAGGGTTAGAGCAGCACCTCCCAGATGGGGACAGGGCGGCCGAGAAGGAAGAAGGGACTCGCCAGGATCACAGACGAGCCACGAAGCACCCGGGACTCCTGCCCAGGCTGTGGCTCTCCATTCCTGCTCCAGCCCCCAGAGGGACGGGCCAGCAGGGGCCTGGCCTGGGGGACACGAGGCCAGGTGGCGGCAGGGAGCGGGGTGAGGCGCCACCGAGTCCTGGGCGTCAGGAACTCAGGCACGTCGGCGGGACAGTCAGGAACGGCCTCGATCTCACTTCACAGCAGAAGGGAGTGAGGCCTCTCACACGTGAAGGCCAGCAGTGTCGATACCTAGAAGGTGCCCTGAAACGGGGCCACCATCCGGATTTCACTTTCCGCACAGTCACCTAGTCCCAGGGGTTAACTGGCCCGCCCACCCTCCTCTGTCAGACGGAGACTAGAAACCTTCCCACGACCCTCATCTTTCAAGGGAAAACTGGAATCTATTTTGCCTCGAAAGCCAGAAGAACAGACTCCCTCCTGCACAAACACTGGGCTCCCAGCTTCTCCTCAACGGCTTAACAACAGTTAGACACCATCAGCATTCCGAGTGTGGGAGGAGAAAGACGAGTTGCACGAATGCGACTTCTATCCAAAAAGCAGCCTGGCTTTGTAAGTGCTGTGTAGGAACACATAAAACAGCTCCTTTATTAACTCGTTGAAATGTGAAACAATAAACAGAAATGAAATACAATGTAATGAAATCGATATATAAGCTAGGTTTACTTTTAATTATAACTTAAATTAACCAGCATATCTCCATTGTGGAAGAATTAATTTCCAAAACAAAAATGAAGCCTATAAAAGTATACTCAGTTGCACTGGGGAACTGCAAATTTTCTGTCTCCTGGTACTCAGAAGACTGTCTTACGTTGCGGTTAGAATCATCATAGCGACTTGCACACGCACTTCCTTACCAAGGGTTCTCAGCACCTTTGTTTACCCAGAATTCAGCTGTAAAATTGGCTTTCCCCAAGCAATGGTTTTGACCCTCAAAAAAATAATGGCTTCTGGTGAAGACTCCAGAGTATTAGCTGAGTCCCTCGGACCCTCAGGGGTCCCTCTGGCACGAGAAGGGACTGCTGAATCTTCCAGGCCTCCCGGAGATGCCGGGGCCCCACGGAGGGAGGGCGGGTGGCCCACTGTCTGTGCTGGGCTTCGTGGGCGCCCATCGGGGCCGAGGGCACGGTCGGCCCGCGTGCCGCGGGCGCCCCTCCGGGCAGCAGGGTGGGCTCCTTCCCAGGGACCAGGGAGCACTGGGGGTTTGCGGAAGAAATCAAATCACCTCTGGAGCGAAGAGCTTATCAGCAGAGGCAGCACAAGAAATACACTCTCAGCCCTGAACTAAATTCTTCCATCACGTGAGGTCACGCACATCTCCGTGTTTCACGTAACTTTTCTGGCCTCAAACTTGAGCTGAAGCGATGCGAGCCTGCTTCTCTTCGTTGTTTATCCCACTTAGTCTGAACATCCACATGTTCCAACGCACACATTATTAATATGGTTCCACAAACTCCACTGGGGTCGCATTTCATCCACACTGTTTTCCTTTCTTTCAAATCTGAAAATCTCCCAAGTTCTGAACTCTGAAGTGCACTGGGAGCAGCGGTGGTGGACTGAGCTTTTAAATCGTTTTTCCTGACTGTATCAGCAAACCAGACCCCGCGGGCCATCAGCCCAACGGTCTACCAGGGTGAGAGGGACGTGTTACTAAAAGGTCCACGTGACACCAGTAGGGGTGGGGGTACTGGCTCCCTCAAGACTTTTCCTGTCTTTTGTGGCTTCAGATCTGCCTCCAGCACGTCCGTCCACGTGCGTTGACCAGCTGCCCCAAGCTCCGTCCCCGTCCGCTGGTCCCCACCCTGGTTTAGAAGATTCCTGCTCCCCTGCCTGGGTTCGGGGAGCCTGGTCTCTGGGCCCTGGGCTCAGGCTCAGTCTTGAGGGGCGGAGGAGCCCAGAGGGGTGAGCGTGGTGGGTTTCAGGGACACGCTACGTGAGGACACGTGGTCTCAGGCTTCCGCCTCGTGACCGTGCGTCAGGGCCAGCCTGGAACATCAGGGGCCGGCGGAGGTGCTGCTCGCCCCTTCCTTCCTTCCTTCCTTCCTTCCCCCTAAAGACACCGCATGCCACTCTCCAGCTGGTGCTCCAGTCCCGTCAGCACCGCTCAGGTGTCAGCAGGTGGGGCGCCCTGTTTGCATTTGTTGTGAGCGAGCGGACCCAGGCGCTCAGGGCTCCAGGCTGCGGGGTCACGTTCTGGGGCGGGGCCCTCACGGGAGCCTCCTGGGGTCACTGCACACCCGGGCAGGCGGTCTGCTCCCTTCTGAGCCCCGGCGTCTGAGCAGCAGACAGAGCTCAGCCTCCGCCTGCTGTTGTCTCTCCTGCATTAAACAAACCTCAGATCTCCGTCTCTGTCCGTCTGTCTCTCTGTCTGTCAGTCTCTCTGTCTCTCTCTCTCTCTCACACACACACACACACACACACACACACACACACACACACACACACACACTCTATCTCTCTGTCCGGGAATCCTGCCCCGTCCTGTCTGATGCAGCAGCAGAGGTCAGGTGAGCTTGTCCGATGTGATTGCACGGATGCCCTGACATGGAAAACTCCTTGGGGCAGAAACTTGGTTCAGCACAATTTCATCTATTATTCCGTAATCTCCGTGTAGCCCGGAGATCTTGTAAGTGATAGATTATTATAATGAGACAAAATCTGCTTGCTGCTTAGTCCTGGGAAATGCAAGATCAAATCCTTCCAGCCGACGTCAGTCACCATGTTCACGAGCCCCCGGAGGGAAGTCCTGCTCTGTGTCTACCCTGCACAGACGGTGTCTCACACCTTCTTGTCTTCCCCGGATTCTCAAATCGTAGTGGGATCGCCCTGCCGTGAACCTGAGACCCCATGCAGGAAGGCTTGGGAGAAGATGCTGAGAGCATCGGACGGCCGGGTGGGAGTAAAACCTTTCAGGACAGGACAGGACACACTCAGACTCCCCCCGTTGGCGACAAAGGATACGCTTCTGTTTACACAGCCACAACTCTCTCCTAGCTTTTCTCCGAAGCCCTCAGTGATGGGGACCCTTACATCTCAGCTTCCAAAAGTGGAAGCTTTCTTTCTGCCAAGTTTGGCTGGAGTGGATGGTGGCACGGACGCCTGCTATGAGCTGATGTTGCTAATTACTTGCCAAGTGGCCCAGACGCTCCGGCGGGCCGAGCGCCCACCGCTCAGGCTCTGAGAAACGCCAGCATGGAGACTCTGATGACGGCGGAGTGATGCCGTTCACACTCCTGGAAAGGTCCGCTCATTTTCTTGGTCTACCAGAGGAGCCCTTTCCAAAATTACCATGTAAAGCAGCTTAAGCCACTGGAGCAAGCCGGCGTTGGGAGTGCGGGGGAGAGAGCGTGAGAGGCCTCGGCTGTCCCACAGCAGCCAGCGGGTCTAGATCCTGAAAACCTGGGCGGGGCGGGGGGGCTCTGGGCAGTGAGCCTCGGGGCCAAACAGAAGGACAGAAAATGTGTGGCCTAACCGGGACACGGTGGCCCTTTGTCTCACCATCCGTTCACCCGCTGGCGGAGCAGGGAGGCTTCCGGGGCAGGCCACGCCTGCGCCGGCTTCTGGGAAATGAGCAGACGTTTGAAGCTGGAAGGACAAGACTCTGCCCTCCGAGGAAAGATGGTGTTTACAGTCCAGAAATGCTCGAGGCTGGCCTGTCCGCAGCTGGCCCATCGTGCTGGTGGGGAGAGGGCCCTGCAGTGGGGACAGGAGGCTCGGAGACACTTGGGGCGGAAGGCTCTAGGGAGTGAGACGCAGATTCGGGCTTCGTGCGTACACAGCACCTCGCAAGAACGCGCAGGTTCAGGAGGGATCGCCAGCCTTGCATTAGCCAAGCTCGTGGGGAAGGTGGCTCAGCCGGAGGGGCTGGGGTAGGAAGGTGGGGCTGGGAGCCACTCCTGCCCTCGGGGTGGAGGCTGAGCCCCGCGTCAGCTGTCGCCATGGAAATGAGGCGCTGGGAGAACCCCCGCTCCCAGTCTCCGGTGTCTTCCCTGCAAACTTCCCCCGGGTCCGTGGGACCTGTGAAGACTCCGGAGGGAACAGAGGGGAGTGTCAGGTCGGCACCTGTCCTCACGAGGCTTCCAGTCCAGCTGAGAAGACAAATATCCCAAGGGAGACGTTTCTGAAACACCGTGCGGCACGGGCGGTGGCTGACACCAGCGTGGGCCGGTGGGGCTGCCGTGGACACTGGGGTCACTCTGCGTCCTGACCCTCTTACAGTCGCTGCCGGGGGCCTCACTGCGGGGAGCGAGCACACCTCCACGAGCCGCCGGTCCGTGGCGCCCGCCGCCCCAGCGCTTGCTGGTGGCTTTGCGGTCCCCAGCCTTAGCGGTGTCACGAAGCTCTCGTGCCTGCGGCTTGGCAGTCTGTTTGCACGTGCAGTGGTGCCTTGCTGGTAACCCTTCAAGATTTGTTGAGAGAAATGGGACAGAACGCTAAAGTCGGGCAGTGATCACCAGGCACAAGGCAGTTCAAATTACAGGATTCTGTGGACCAGCTGCGTTGCACATTGTTTAGGATTTTTGTCTTCTAAGAATTCACACTCGGAAATGACAGTAAGGGTCTGAGAAGGTACCCAGTGGCGGTGATGCCCTCATACAAGGAAAACGTCATGGCCGCGAATTCCCACATTTGGCCGCTGCCCTTACACCTCATGTTCTTGGAAAACAGGTAGAACCACAACAAGTCTATCTTGTTTGGGACAGAACGGCTCAGGTACAGAAGGAGTGCTGTGTACAGAGTCTGCCTCCCACGAGCGCTGCCGCCCTGAGTGGTTTACTAACACTGGTCACGGCGTCAGTGGGCAGGACAGTAAACCTGACACCAGGAAAGAGCTGTCACGTTTGTGCCAAGAACTGGGCAGAGGTGGGCGAAGCCTGTGGGGCGGTGGGGTTTTCGGCAGGAGGAGGGTCTGCTTTGCTGCCCAGAACCAGCCCACCCAGTGACGGGTGACGGGAGGTCAGCCCCAGCGGTGCTGGGGGCGGGTGGGAAGGGGAGTGGGGAGAAGAGACGGCCACCAGGAACAGGGGAGGGTCGGCCAGGCCCGAGGAGCTCACAGAGGACAGAGGCCCACCGTCAGCTCCTGTGACAGCTGGGCGGCCCCAGGGACCAGGGCGGAGGGGACCTTACACATCCTTCCTTCACGCCCCATCTCTGTGCCGACAGGGTCAACACAGACCCACGTGGACGGGGGGATCCTGACACCACCGTCCCAGGCAGAGCCTCGGTCAGAGGTGAGGTGGCCGCCCGCCCAGGAGCTGCTGGACCGTGAACGTCACCAGGACTGACACTGCGCACTAAGGAGCTATGATTCCATAGCAAGCCGCATAAAGCGATCACACGCTGCTCTCGCGGGCTTTCTCCTGAGGACGTGTGCGCCTGCGCTAGGGCGCACGGCCACAGACGCAGCCGTGAAATGAAAGTAAAGCCTTTCAGTCAAGCCCATGGGGTTTTTCTTTCTTATTCCTCCTCTTCCTTTTTAAGAGATGTGTATGTAACAAAAATAAAGCAGATTTTTAGGTGAATATGATAAAAATTAAAAAATAATTATCTTTAGAGCAATTTGCCATCACCCAGTCGTGCTCGCAAGCCCATCGGCAGACAGGAGCCCCAGAGATGAGTGGTTTGTGGTGAATCCCTTGGAGCTGCAGTCCCCGAGGTCCTGTTTCTCGGAGCCGGTGCCACCTCTGTGCTGAGGAGACGCCACAGCCGCCCGGGGCTGGAGCAGGGAGCCCCTGGAGGACGCGTCCACGGGGACACCGGGAGCCCAGCCGTCACTCGGCAGTCACTCCCTCCCGAGGGTCCCAGCGGGCTAGCCTGGGCGGGAGGTGGTGGCAGGGCCAGCAGGCTGTGCACCGGGAGCGGAGGTGGGCAGGTGGACCAGGTGCCCAACAGCCTGGGCACACGGACGGTTCGGGGAGCCAGACGCCAGGACATGGTCACTCGGGGCCCAGTGCTTCTTCTGGCGCCGCCCACGCCATCGTCCTGAATGAAGGGAGGTCTGCGTGCTGGACACATTCCTTCCTGGGCTGCACAGGCCATGAGCCCGACATGGGGTGATGACAAGTGAAGGGCTACAACAATTGTGCTGCTAAGTGCAGGACACGTGTCCTACGAGCAAACAGCACACGTGGAGCGTCCCAGGTCTGGACCTGGCTCTGGCCAGCCTCCACCACCGTCCACCGGCTGGACAAGGTCCCAGGACCCAGGGAACGTGGGAAACAGACCTCGGACGGCCACTGAGGGCTTGTGTGTATCATCAGCAAAGTGAGGATGACAGGGTCACTGTGAGGACCAGGGGAGCACAGAGAGTGCTGACGCACGCTGACCTGTGAGCCGCGGCTCCCACTCCCCGCGGTGATGCTGCCGGTCATCACTGTCATGGCCTGGGGCGTGACCACGCGCGTGCCCAGACACGCAGTGGCGCGGAACATCCGGGCGGTGCCAGCTCTCGTACTGGGAGGGACCCCTGATCCCGGGGAGGTGGGCCCCCCGACTGACCCCACACTCACGGCAGAAAGGAGCCCCCCCCCCCCCCAGGCTGTCGTGCTGGGTACCACGTCACCGACAACGAGAGCCACAGTAGCAGTGAGTTAATGTGACGAGAAGCCCGCGCGCTGAAGTTTCTCCCACCGCGGGACACTGGTGGTAGGAACACACCCGTTACACACCCGTCCCTGAAGACGGTGCTGGATCGGGGACAAACTGCGCCTCAAATTCTGGTTAATGTTTTATGTTTCTGAACGGATTCTGCCCCGTGAACTTCAGGTGGTAGAACGTGCTCACTCATTCACCAGCTACAAACTCACGCGTGCATGGCGTGGACACACCGGGCCTGTGTAGCGGGGCTGAGGGACGTGGCAGTCCTGCCCTGTGTGGGGCTGGCGGTCTAGTGCAGTCGCGTGGAGGAGGGGGCAGGGTGCTGTGGTGACCGTCCCACCGCGGGCGGGCAGGAGGGCGGGCCACATGGGCAGACAGCTCAGAAACTGGAGCCGAGGGAAACAGACGCACCTCCGTTATCAGGGGAGTAATAGATGGGTATCGGCTGGCTGCCAGGTGGCCATCAGGTGGCCATGAGGTGACCACCAATGCGTGGCCACCTGAACTAGGTCCAGGCCGGCAGCCTGGGTCCTCCACGGCCCGACTCTAAGCCCCCTCTCTGTCTAGTCCTGCTGGCACACCTGTCTCCACCTCTGGCCTCGTTCACGCCGCTCCCTTGCCCTCGGTCATTTCCCATATCCGCCCCCCCAGGTGCTTTCAGTGTTTCTGAAACAACCTGATCTAAAGCCTCACACCAGCCAGAACGGCCATCATTCAAAAGTCCACAAATGACAAATGCTGGACAGAGTGTGGAGAAAAGGGAACCCTCCTACACTGCGGGTGGGAGTGCAGTTTGGTGCAGCCACTGTGGGAAACAGTATGGAGATTCCCAAAGAAACTGAAGATAGATTTACCGTATGACCCAGCCATCCCACTCCTGGGCACACATCTGGAGGGAACTCTAACGTGAAGAGATCCAGGCCCCCCAGTGCTCACAGCAGCACTTTTACAACAGCCAAGACATGGAAACGGCCTAAATGTCCATCGACAGACGACTGGATAAAGAAGCTGTGGTGTATTTATACAGTGGGATACTACTCAGCCATAAAGAAGGATAAAATAATGCCATTTGCAACAATGTGGATGGACCTGGAGATCGTCATTCTGAGTGAAGTAAGCCAGAAAGAGAAAGAAAGAAGAGTGCCATATGAGATCACTCATATGTGGAATCTAAATAAAAAAATAGAAAAAAGACACTAGTGAACTCATCTACAGAACCGAAACAGACTTGAAGACACAGTAAACCATCTGCAGTTCCTGGGGGAAAAGGGGTGTGAAGGGATAAATTTGGGAGTTTGAGATTTGCAAATATTAGCCACTATATATAAAAATAGGTTAAAAAAACAAGTTCCTTCTGTAAAGCACAGGGAACTATATTCAGTATCTTTTAATAACCTTTAATGAAAAAGAATGTGAAAATGAATATACGTATGTATATGCATGACTGGGACATTGTGCTGTGCAGCAGAAACTGACACATTGTACCTGATGGTACTTCAATAATAATTAAAAAAAAAACAACTGTGACAGGAAAGCCTTTAAGCAGGTGATTGGCGACACTGTCCCTTTTCGTATGGAAGTGCATGGCACCCTCTCTTTACTGTACGCACCAGGAGGAAACTAACCCGCCCTCATCTCGTTAGCCTACTGCCCCTGGGGCTGCACCTCCTTAACGAGGGGGGCTGCAGCAGTGCGTCTGCGCACCAGCCATGCCATCGGTACGTTTCACTGGCCTCTAAATTCAGAGGTTGTCCAACCATTTCCAGTAATAAGTTTGGTGGGAAAGTTTGTGCGCATCAGGCTCTGAATAAAATGCCAGTTTCCCCAAATTTTATCATTTCTGCTACGCTGCAGAAGCTGGGCGTTTTTATCTGCTCGCTCTCCCGTGCCCCCAATATCGCAGCGAAAACTCAGAAGACTGAGATAAGAAAAAGGACCGAGCGGTATGGTCAGAGAAATCAGAAGGCACATTTTCCATGCAATTATTTTTGTAATAGCAGAATAAACACATTGATATAACGGGGTTATACTAATACACAGCAGATTAATTCTCCCACGGGAAGGTGACGAGAGGCGATGGAAATCTCGTCCGCACAAAACCGGGTTCCATGGGCAGCTTCCAAACAGATTCCAGGGAGAAGAACTGCTCCCCAGGCTCTGTCCCTTCCTGCCTCGCCCGGCAAACCCAGCCTCATCTCTGTGCCTCAGGGTCCCCGTGTGCCTCCTCCCATCAGCCATGAGTCGGCGGAATCGCCCCAGGTTTGCGGCCACTAATTCCATCGGGCTTTCTGATGACGCAGCCCCTACTTTGTATTAGCGACACTGGGGGGTGGGGTTGCCTTTCTTCCACTCTGGCTGGAGTGGGCGCCTCCCCCAGGGATGTGGGTTCAGTGAAACCTCCGGGACCGTCACTCCCTGGGGAGCCCGGGCCCCAGGAGCAGCGCTGTCCCTGGTTGATCAAGAAAGAATTCTCTGCAACTGGAACTGGCAAGAAGTCCTGCACTGGCTTGTAATTTACTGCTTATCTGTCTGAGGTTTCACTGGGGTAGAGAAATATACTTTATTCACTGAGGTCATAGTAACCTTTGGTTACTATACGCATTTTCCTAAGCAACCCCACCCAACGTGCAGCACGGGCCGGTGGCTAACGATACTGCACTGTGGTCTTGAAACTTGCCAGGAGAGCAGATCCTAAGTGTCCTCATCACACCAAGAGAACAGGAAAGGCAATGGTGCGGGTGGGCGTGTTCGCCAGTTGCTGTGGTGACCACTTCTCCGCGTATACGTTTACCGAGCAGCCGCACTGTGGACCCGAAACATGCACAATCTTTACCTGTCACTAAACCTCAGTAAAGCTGGGAGACAACGACGAGGGCCAGCCTCCACCGGGCACGAGGACCCCAGAGACGTCTGGCAGCCGAGGGGGGCCCTCGTCTCGAGACAACTGCCGTTTCCACTTGGGGAGACGTCTCAGCAACACCAGGGCGACGCGTAAGGGCTTCTGTATGTTAGGGCCCAGAGCGTGCGTGTGGGGACAAGCTAGGGGACCTTTAGGGGAGCACAGCATGCCACTTGCCAGATTTTCCCTGTGTGTTTGCACCCTTTTGGGGTACAGAGGTCCTCAACCATCTCCTGGGAGCTCCTTAGAAATGTCCCCTGAGCTGGAACCCTGGGGGCAGGCCCCCTGGTCTGTGCTTGCC
This sequence comes from Camelus dromedarius, assembly GCF_036321535.1. Lineage (NCBI taxonomy): Eukaryota > Metazoa > Chordata > Mammalia > Artiodactyla > Camelidae > Camelus > Camelus dromedarius. Next base: position 852,829 of record NC_087461.1, read on the forward strand.
AAGCCCTCGGGGTGATGGGGGAGCCCTGGGCTTGGGGGTCTGAGGCCCCCTCCCCACCACAGGGTCTGGGAAAGCTGGGCTGACAGCCCCTCGGGAGGGAGGGAAGGAGGTCTGGGGCCTGTGGGAAAATGAAGCTTTCAGGCAGGAGGCCGACTCTCTGGACTGGTGATGAGACGGACCTTCCAAGACCCCAAGACCAAGAGACGGTGGGGGAGCCGTGGAGCCCCGACAACCATCACGAGAGAACGGAGCGGCCGAGAAGAGACAAGAACTCGCTTCTCTCCAAATCAGAGGCTGAAAGGAGAGGCCCACGGGGGGCCTGGGACAGCGCTGGGGAGCTGCCCGGCGCCCTCGCGGCAGCCGGAGGGGACGGCACGGGTGGGGGCCAGCGAGGGAGCCAGGGCCCCAGGAGTCTGCCCGCCCGCCACGCACACGTCTGCCGGGGCCCACACCACTGCGGGGAGAGGACCTGCGCTCCGTCCCACTTTGCACTGCCTCCCCGTCTGTGATCGTGAGGGTTGACAAGGATGGACTATTCTGCGCTGAAGAAACTCAAGGGCCTTCTAAGGGGCGGTGACGGTTATTAAGTTAAAAACACAAAACGATAAAACCCTGAGTAAGAGACGTGTGACTACTCACTGCTGACCTGCACCTTCAGCTTACGCACTAAGCAGGGGGTCCCTGACGGAAGCCGGGTCTTGGAGCGCTGACAAGGAACAGCGGGTCCCCCGATCCCCGGCCCCACAGCTCTGGCCCCTCTGAGGGTCCGCTTGCTGCCGTCCTATGGGGTCGGGGGAGGGTTATGTGGAAAAGTGGCTTCTAACCGGTCAGCAGTGGCCACCTCCTAGCTGGGTAACTCCAGACCCTCTGACAGGAGCGTAAGGACGGAACCTAACCAGCTCCTGAGGCGCTGACCCTGTCACGGGGGGGCCCGGCCCACACGTGTCTCTGGAATGCGGATCTCCGTGGTGGGGCATCTGAAAGAAGGATGAAGGAACTTCTGCCACCAAACCATTCACGGCCGCGCGTGCGAGACAGGATGGTGCAGACGGGAAGCGACCCATGTGGGATGCGGTTTAACACCCAGGGGGGAGTCCGCACGCAGCCCCGAAGGCCTGGGAGGCAGCGGGAGGGGCGTGTGGGAGGACATTCTGCATCTGCCCCTCAGTTTATTCCAGGTTTATGCTGATAGGGTCCCCATCCCAGAGCTAACGGAGAGTCAGCTCACTGCGCTCTGCCTGCACTGCCCGTCCAGGAGAAGAGAAGGCTGATCTCCGGTGGGGATTCTGAATGTGCCTCAGTCTTTCCAGTTGTGCTGGTGGAGGGAGGGGGGAGGAGGGAGAGGGAGGAGGGGCAGGGGTTGGGGAGGGGGAGGAGGAGGGGCCACAGACAGCCCCCAGCTGAGCCACGTCCCCACTGCTCGTGCCGAGCCCGTGTGGCTGTGTAGGCGGTTCTGACCCACGTTACCTACAGCTCTCAGTAATGGCATCTTCCCTTTGAGGCCCCCGTAAGCCGTGTGGGTGCTCGTGGAAGAGGTGGGAGCACGAGAGAAGGACAGAAACGCCCCCTGTGAAGTACCCCGAGGAGCCTGGAGGCCCCCCAGACGGGGGCGGGCCTGGGGGGCCTCAGATCCCGCTCCCCTCGGGGCCTGACCTCGCGCCCATAAAGGCACATCTCGGATCTGTCAGGTCACAGGCGGGATGGAAATGAGCCTCTGTGCCTCAGCTTCGCACATCCGGATTTAATAGACTTTTTCCACTGATAAAAGACCACTAATGAGTTCATTTTCAAGCTATTAAATCGGCTATAATAGCTAGTTCTGCTGATGATTGCAGGAGGCCTGGTGGTCACACTGGGCTTTGTCTCGCCGTTAACCGTTGGCTGCCCGGGCGCTGCGGGCCAAACAAGCAGCGGGGCGGGGCTCCGGCCCAGCCTTCTGTCTGTGCACCTGCTTCTCACGTCCGCAAAGCCCGCACGCCGGCCGCACGTCCCTCCTCTCCTGCATTTGTAAAACGGCTAAATCATTTCACTCCTGTTAGAAATCTGTAGTCTGGAGCCGGAGAGCTAGCTTCCTGCGGTTCACAAAGGAGAGCTGTGTATTCGCACTGAACACCCCGGGCGTGTGCCCTCTGAACGGCGTGCTCTGAAAGACCGACCCATGGGATTTTACCTGTAGTTGTGGAAGGGCCCGGAAAAGACACTTGGTTTGAATGTCTTCATCTCCTTGGGGCTGCTGCAGCATGGCGGGCGGGGCTGGAATCCGCACACGAGCTTGCGAGGACGGCGGGGCTGTCGCGTAGCTGAAATGAGTTTGTCCCCAAGTGTCTATGGTCATTATAACTCGTGCAATTACTGACGAGCCTCTCCAGGTGTCTGGTTTAAATACACTTCTCCAGCGTTTAAAGGCCAGTAATTAATAGCAGGGCTGCTCGCGCCCCACCTGCCCTTTTCATTACGAGTGTAGCGGGGCGCCTTCAGAGCCGTGTGGAGCACATCCGTTTATTATAATTTTGTTTTTAGCCATTTAAGCAAAGGTGCCCAGAGACCTTCAAGCTTGGGCAGCCACCAGCTGAACTGATTGATTTTTATTATTATTATTACTGCCTGTTTTCCTTTTAAGACTGTTTTATTAGGAGGGGCCCAACAGGTCAGAGACGTTCACGTGCGTGGTGATAAACTGTACTGCGCAGCGGTTAATGACAAACGCTCTCCAAGCTGGGTGGTGGCTGTGGTCGGCCGAGCCCTGGCCGGGGCGCGTGGGGTGGGAGCGGCGTGGGCACAAGCACCTCACTTACATGCATTTCCTCAGTCTCCCTTGGAGCCAACGGCACCAATGTCTCAGTGGAGCCAGGGCCGCCTCGTGAAGGAAACCTTCGAACGAGGTCCTTCAGCCCAGCACAGCTCTTCCCGCCGGCCAAGCTAGAGGAGGCAAGTCGGCGGCGAGGGAACGTGCCCCTGTCACCTGCCTCCTCAAACCTCTTCTCTTCATTGGAGGGGCTTCACTTCTGCTTGGATGAAAAGGTAGCCTCTGAGGCCATCTTCTGGGACTGGTCTTGGAGTCTGGGGCCTGGAGGGGGGTGGTTCTGAATGAGAATGGACTGGTGAGGGGACGCCCTGCCCGACCGCCCCTCCTCAGCTGATGATTCTTGCGGTCCTTCTCCGGGTCCAGGGTCCCCTCCCGGTTTCTTCTGTTGTCTGGGCAGCCCTGCTGGGCCTGGCACGCAGGGCACTCTCCCCAGCACGGCTCTCTCTGCACATGTGGCTCAGAGAACAGGCTCTGTCTTTCTCCGTAATACAGTCGTGTGTCCCCTTCCCCCACTCGTCCCCCACGTCCCGAGTACAGGACGGCTCCACCCTCCTCTGGCCTCCACACCCAGCACGGTGCGGGGATTTTCGTGGACATTCAATACACGTCTTTGCAAAGAACGGGAGGAGGGCCGTGTTCAGTAATCGGTGCTGCTTTTCTGGGTAAAACGAGCTGATGAAAAGCAAAGTGTCAGGACCCCACAGTCTACTCGGGGTCGAGTCAGAGCTGCTCCCGGTTCTCCCCTGCTGTGGCCGGCGCTAGCCAGGCCAGAGCTTGCGGCGCGGCCACCCCCCACCCCAGCGAACTGCTGCCTCCACGCCTGGTCCACGTGCTCCTCAAGGTCGCAACCCCTTTCTGCGGGTACCCCAGTGCCAGCGGGGCCCCTGGACAGGTACAAGCGCCTCAGCACACGGGTGCCGGCCTCCTACTACAGATGCAGTCAGAAGCAACAGAACAGCAGCTGTGCAGAGCCACGCGAGGACGCCTCATGTGTGACACCGTCACCACCGTCCTGGCCACAGACAGTCTCCTCGGGGCCCTTTAATTGTCATGCCTGCGGTGGTGGTGGTGCTGGTGGTGAGCACACACGAGACCTGCTCTCTTGCCAAACATGAAATACATAGCACCGTGCTGTCAGCTACAGTCACCACGCTGTCCTCTAGTCTCTGGAACTCACTGATTTTGCACAACAGCAGCGTGTGCCCTTTGACCAGCATGTCCCCCGTCCCGCCAGGCCCTGGCGACCACCACGCTGCTCTCTGTTTCTGTGAGTTTGACTCTTTTGGATTCCACGTGTGAGTGAGATCATTCAGTGTTTGTCTCTCTCTGACTTATTTCACTTAATGTAATGTCCTCAAGGTCCCCCCATGGTGTCCAAAACGGCAAGGTTTCCTCCTTTTTTATGGCTGAGTAGTATTTACACACACACACACACACACACACACACACCCCACATCTTCTTTATCCAGTCACTTGTCAATGGACTCTCAGGCTGCCTCCACATCTTGGCTACTGTAAACAGCCCTGCAATGAACAGGGGGCTGGCTGCACAATCTTTTCAAGGCACTGACTTAAATTCCTTTGACGCTTCTACACCCAGAAGTGGGATCACATGGTTTCACGAGTGTGCACTTACCCCAAACTCATAGAATTGTATCTATTAAGCAAGCACAGCTTTTTATGTGTCAAAAGGAAAAAAAGTTGAATCCTTTATTTGTAAAGTTATAAAACCTATCAGAAAAATGCCAGAAGCAGGAGGAGCAGGGGAGAAACCTTTCTCCATTTAAAGGCGCTCTTCTCCTTAGAGGCCGGGGAGAGCTCCCAGTCGGCGGCTCTCACTCAGGCCGCGCTGGAGGCCCAGATGAACGACCGCACGTGGGAAGGAGCTGACTTCCTTTTCCCTCTGGACGGCGCGTGCCCACGGCCCATAAACCGGCTGGCGCTCCCAGGTGCTGCTGGAATCTGTGCTACTTGGTTCCTCTTTCAACTTACTCTCAGAACAGATAATTTAAGACCCTCGACAGTCGCAGTATATTTGATCCAACAGGGAAACCCACTCCTGGTCCTCGGAAGCCGCCTGTCTGGATGGCGCCCTCTCCCCAATAATTGCTTCTCTCCTCTCCGCAGCGTCACTAATCAAGGTCTGCGTCTCCTGAGCTCCTCGCTCCCCGAGCGTACCCTGACCGAGGGCCTCCCAGGGTGAGAGCACGGCCCCGTCCAGAGCTCTGCCACCCTTGCCTGAACGCCCCATCCTCCCCTCTCCCTGGAAGCAAGGCTGTTCTCCTGTGACAGTCTTAAGACAGGACTATGACACATACATTAGGCTGAAGGAAGGGAAGGAAAAAATAATTTTGCCTTTGGTGTAATTTCAGCCCAGAAGGATAGGATTCATTCCAGACGACCTCAGCTCAAGGTGACTTGATATATTTTCCCAGCAATGAGATTTTGTGTGTCTCTCACATCCACCCTTTCCCTTCTGGGAGAAATCCTTGCAGTAGGTCAAAAAAACCAAACCAAACCAAACCAAACCAAAACACAAACAAACCATCCTCTAAACTAAATAAAGAAAGAAAGAACGAACTGAGAAGGACAAGCCCTGGAAACGCCCGGTCCCGTGTCACCGCAGGACTGGGGCCCTTCTTCTGTTTTCCCTCCACCCTGAGGGACGCCAGTCTCCAGCGTCACAGGAAAGCGAGGAAGGCCACATCCCCCAGGGCTGCATGGCGTGTGGGGTTCCTCAAAGCCAGCCTGCGGTGAAGCCAGGCCTTTTCAGGCCTGAATCACCCCGTCCCTCCCGAGGGCTGGCAGGGCCTTTGGCCTGCAGGGTATTAGCTGCGGCCCGGACTGCGGGCCGCTTCCAGAGGCAGCTCTGAGGCTGGGATCTGCCAGCCGGTGGGTCTCAGGGGGGCTCTGAGGTGCACCTGCTGAGGGGAGAGGAGGCAGGCGTGGGCAGCTGGCTGAGGGCCCCACAGGGATGAGGGAGCCGGGGGCCCTTCAGCTCAACCTGAACCGCAGTGAGGGGCTGGGCGTCCACGCTTCCGCCCCAGGGCAGGGCAGCTCCCCATCCAGCAGGAGCTGCTGGGACGTGCTGTGGCTCCCACCACGATCATCACCGGCCCAGACTCATGAGACAGTGGGAGGTCGCATTAAACTTTGCTGAACTAGGACTTCGGAGCAGTGCTGGTGGCCGTCAGCAACACCACTCATCTTCGCAGTGCGAGGCGGCCACCCTCTCTGTCCCCACTTGCAGCTGCAAAAACCAGAGCCGAAGGGCGCTGAGAACCCTGTCTAGGTGAGCAGCCAGGACCCAGCGCCGGCCGGGGTGAAGGCAGAGGCTGGACCGTGGCTCGGGGGGCAGCCTGCCCGAGGCTGGTGCGGACCAAGGTCAGCAGCCGCGGCCCCTGGGCGGAATCCGCCCCCAGCCGGTTTTGTTCTGTTTGTTTAGGGGCGTGTGTCTGTGTGTGTGTGTGTGTTTTAGCGCCTGTAAGCTAACGAGGGTTCTCATCTGTAAGTGGGTACATGTAAATGGTTACATAAGGACCCACGCAATATCTTGATTCTGCCTTTGACGCCCAAAGCCATTTACTCCCCTGACTTTGAGGAACAGTTTGCTGGACTCTGCTTCAAACTACTGTGGGGGGAGGGGTAGAACAGGAGTTTGGGATTAAGAGACACACGCTACTATATACAAAACAGACAAGCAACAAGGACCTACCGCACAGCACAGGGAACTATATTCAATTCCTGCAATGAGCTATCATGGGAAAGATTCTGAAAAAAAAAAATGTATGTATGTGAATAACCACACCGCTTTGCTGTACATCTGAAACTAACACTGAAAAACGACGACGCTTCAATAAAAAACAAGAATTAAAAAACAAACTTGTGTTGCAGTGGCTGGTAGCCGACAGAAAGTTTGCTCTGGATTAGAGGGGCGTCTGAAGTTTTGATGGAAGCCACCGATAACGAGGTGTGAGCTTTGGCATTAACCCGTCATGGCCCAGACTGATTAAACGACTTCTAGCACATCTACGGAGTCCCAGAGCTATAAAGCTCTGATGTCAGCTGTTCCGGACGTGCACGCAGAGATGAAGTATCTTTGCTGTTACGCTAGTGTCTCAAGAACAGGGAAGCGCTGAAGGGGAAGAGTGCGGGGAAAGACAACTGCAATTCGCTGACAAGGCTGCAGCACAGTTCCTGGAAATCTCTGGGGCAAAGCAAGTGTTGATCACAACCGAAAAGTGTGTCCTGGGTCCTGGTCAGTTGAATTACCCAACATCACTCCATGAAAAAAGGCAAAACCATGACTTTCATGATCCTCCAGCTGGATGCCTTCGTACACGTTTTCTGCTTTTCTTGTCTTTTCTGATGCTGACCCTCAAAGGCACCCTTCACACCTCAGGGTTACCTGTCATTTCAAAGAGAAACTTGAAAGTCGGCTGCAGCAACACTCTGGAGCAATTTGTTTAGAATCTCAAGGAACACAGTGCAACCAATCGAAACAAAAGTGACTTTTAAAGCAGGGGTTGGTTTTAATTAATTTTGCTTTGAGTAATGCATTAACACTGAAGTGAACCCGGTTCACGTGCTATACTCTCGCCTGTCCGTGAGCTGGAGTTGGACTGGCCGCTGTCTTCTGGTGCAGGCATCAAAGGGAGAGCTGCGCGGATGTGCTCCTTCCCAGCCTGTTCCTGCCACTTGCTGATTAAGCACCGTGGCTCCCTGTCCTCAGCTCACGAGCAAGATACTCCCTGGCCCGTGCTGGGCGCGCCCGGACAGCAAGCCAGGGGTTAACCGCGCTCAGCGGCGCCAAGACTCAAGTAGTGTATTTCTCCAGGCTTACAAATTTGATTACTATGGAGCACAAAGCTATTAAAAATGTGACCTTTCTATTTTTCATGCCTTGGCAAAAAGCCAGATAATAACTTTGTTTGACTTGGTTGATATGATAGAGTGCTTATTCAGATGGAAATAAAATGACTTTTCTTTACTGGAAATTATACCTTGAAGTCTAAATGTCCATCATCGCTGTAACACACAGACAGACACATTAATTCAGGCTGGAAGGCGGCCGAAGCTGTTAGAGGGAGAAGCATGGCGTTTCCACCTCCTCGGGGTGGGGGGGAAAATGAGGGCTTCTGGGCAGGTGTCAGCGACCTGAAGTGCTGGAGGGTAAAAACCATTGTCTGAGGACAAGTAAAGAAAGTTGATTTTACTGTATCATCAGAGTCCAGATGAGGCTCTCCTGCAGCCTCAAAAGGGAAACAAATGATACTTGGTCATTAAGCCGCTGTTTTCTCCTCGGGACTTTAAACAGGCAAGCAAACCGCGTTTGGATGCATCAGCCCTGTTTTAATTGGAACATTATTTAAAAAGCAGTGATTTTCTTTTCCTAAGTGATGGATCAACACTTGAATGTTAATAAAACCCCAAAACGTTGCGATCAGGGTTCACAGGGAGCAAACCCACTGGGCTTCTGCTGTCCAGGCCGTGTCAGCAGGGGGAAAATGTGTCTATGTTGGGAATTCGTGGGAGAACTTTATAAAACACCCTTTCCTTTGGCTTCAGGCAAACACCCAGACCTCCAGGGTCACTAAAGCCTCCCACAGGAAGCCTCCTCATGGAGCAGCCGCTGGCCCCCTTACACTTCCATCTACTGAGACGGGTCTGCGGATAAGTGGTGTTAAAAACAACAATAAAAGTACTTTTATTCCTCCCGAGGCCTAATATTGTGTTTTTATTTTGTTTTTTGTCATTAGAAAGTGGTGCAAGGCTGGAACGGTCAAACAGGATGGAGGGGGTTCCAGCGGGCATTGGACGGCCCGTGGGGTCCCTCCTCCGGGTCTGCTCCCCGCAGCCCTGTCCCCACGGCCGATCCCGTGGACGTGCCCTCCTTTCCTGTGAGGCCTGCTAGCGACAGGAGGCGTGGCCCCAAGAACGCCGGCGCACGCATCACCCGCGGCCGGGGAGGCGTTTCCCTGGAAGGCCACCTTGGGGTGGTCACCGGAGCTGTCAGTGACAAAGGACGTGACCTCTGCCAGAGAAGACGCTATGACTCCCTTAAACAGGAGGCGGGTGACCTTCCTTCACGGATGCTTTCAACCCCTCAGTCCCCAGACCACCTGGCAGAGAAGCCATTGTCCTGAACACGTCCCCTCACCAGGGCCAGGCCTGACGCTGGGAACACACGGGACCCACTAGCGCTCTGATGTCCACGGAGGTGGAAACCGCCCAACAGGGCAGAGTGCGGGGGACGGGACCGTGGGCACGGCAGGGGCTGGCGAAGCGGGACGGAAGTTTCCCACGGTTGGTGGCGGACGGAGAACGCCATGTTTAGACTCTGCTCTGCTTCCAGGGGCAGGACGCGGCAGCCAAACTGTATGCTGATTAATTACACCTCCCCCGCTTCTCCTGCCACCAGGGCAAGGGCCCTGATGGCAGCTCACACTTCAGCAGGTGGTCCCAGTGGGCTGTGAAGTCATCCTTCAGACGTGCCCTGCTGGTGGGACTTTGTGTCCCCCTGGAACAAGGGGGAAGGAAAAGGAGACGATGGGGTCAGAAGGTGCGACCCAGGGCTGGGCGCTCCACCTGCCTGTCCAGGGACCACCCTGGGCTCTGCTCCGCATCCCAGCAAGCCCACGTTGCGTCGTCTCACCTCTGGATGTGGCCAGACCCGCTCATGGGTCGGGGAGGCCAGGGGCTGTCTGACCAGCCTCCCTGGGCGGTTGCTCTGTCCCTCCCTCTGGGCCAGGCTTGGCTCCCCTCCCCAGCAAGATCTCCGTGTGCGCAGACACAGCGCCCTCCCTTCCTGAAGCCAGGGCTCCGTCTGCTGCTCTTCCTGGGGGCGTCACAGCCTCTCAGTCCCCTAACTTACTGACGCCTCCGACAACGGCCCCTCACTACCTTTCCTTATTTTTTTTGATGAGGATGCCGTCGGTTGCCGCCCAAGCTGTACAGCAAAGCTCCAGAGTTTGTTCTAACACATGCCTCTAGGCCACTCGTATAACTGCTCTGCAAATCTTAAGAAAAATGGGCTTTGTATGAACTTCTCTCATTTAAGGTCTTATGGTTCTAGCTTTATTTACAAATATCCATCATCGGTGATTACTAGCACTCCTTTACGCCGTCAAAAATTAAAATCTGTAATTGTTTGATGGATATTGTAACATGTATTGTTCATCAACTTTTAGAACAAGTCCTCTAAAAGCAGCAAACCAGAGAGGAAATGAGAAGATTCTGTCAATCCTGAAAATTCATAAACCTACAGGAAATGCTGACATTTTCGAACAGAAAATTTTGTCATCATTTCTTGAAGTAATTTTTACCTCTAACAAGTCATGTTTTTCCAGGTATCAATGTCACTGAGTTTTTAAATGAGCGAGGTCATCTACCAAGGTTGAGGTAGTTAAAATCTGTGACTTGGTGACTGACAATTGTTCAATAAATTAAATAAATAGATGGTCTAATGGCATTGTTTTACTAGAGGGAACGCTGTGGCAGACTCAAAATCAACAACAAACAATAAAACCACTAAAAATAAACTGCAGGCAGGGCTTCTCGCGGTGGCCAGTTGAGGAGATCAACAAATCCTGTCCTCAAAAGGCAGCTACAAAGCTGAGTACAGCCCCCTCCCTGCAGCTGATGGAGGACCACCCATGAGGACCCGTGGTCTCTTGGTGGTAATCAGTGGGTCACTTCACCTGGAGCAATGGATGATGTGACATAATCAACAAAGGACTGAAAGCAGCACACTCGATCGTTCAAAGATCTCAGAAAGAAAAAAGTCAGGAGAAGAATGGAAAACAAATAGCAAGATGGCAAATAGAAATCCAGCCTTATCAATAATTACATTATATATAAATTGTCTAAACACTCAAATAAAATGGCAGAGATCATAAGATTAGCTAAATTGGAAGGATTTAACTGTAAACTGTCTATGAGATACACAACATGGATTCAAATAAGTTGAAAGTAAAAAGAATGAAAACAATACAGTAACCCTAAGAAAGCTACATTTGGTATATTACTAACTGATTGAACAATTAGATTGAAAACTGGAAAGTATATGGAAGACTTAAACAATGGCATAAACCAACTCAACCTAAATGACAAACACAGACATTCCATGTAATAACTGCAGAGTATATATTGTTTTCAAGCAGAAATGGAACATTTCACAAGGTAGACAACATGCTAGGCTATAAAACAAATTTCAATAAATAGGATTGATATCATACAAAATATGTTCTCTGCCCACAACAGAATTAAATTAGAAATCAACAAAAAGGAAGAAATTGGGAGGTCCCCAGATATTTAGAAGTCAGTGCATTTCTAAGTAACCCATAGTTAACCCTAACCCTAAACACAGATCAGTGAGGAAATCACAAGGGGCATAAGAAAATGCTTTGAACTGAATGAAAGCAAAATTATTGCACATCACAATTTGTGGGGTGTAGCTAAGGCATTACTTACAGGGAAATTCATAGCTTTAATTAAGCACATCAGAAAAAAATAAAGGTCTCAACAACCTAAGCTGCCACCTGAAGAAAGCAGAAAAAGCAGAGCAAAATACCCGAAAGACATAAAAATCAGAGCAGGAATTAATGAAGCAGAAACTATGAACAAAACATTAGCAAATCCAGTGCAGCACCATGTTAAAAGGGTGTATATCAAGACCAAGGGAGATTTTACACCTGTAATGAAAAGTCAGCTTAAAACATGAAGATCAACTAACGCACAGCACCACATTAATCAAATAAGGATCAGTAACAACTGACCATCACAGCAAGGGCAGAACAAAGTATCCCACGGAATCCAACATGACAAAATCGCCAACATGACAGAATCTCTCAGCAACTATGAGCAGAGGAGAAGGGAACTCCCTCAACTGAAGCACAGATATGAAACACCCACACCTTGCCGCGAACGATCGAGTCCTTTCTCACAAGGTCGGGACAATGGAAAGATGTCCACTTTCACATGTCAGCTAAACATTACGTTGTGGTTGTAGCCAGCGTGATCATGCAATTGAAACCCAAAGACATAAAGGCACCCAGATACAAAAAGGGAGAAATGAAACTATTTGTGGATGACATTATTACCGACTATGTGGAGAACCTGATGCAATCAGTAGAAAAGGTACTAGAATGAGTGATTCCAGCAAGATTGTAGGAGGCAAGAAAATGCAAGCACACCAATCTTATTCTTATATACTAGTAACAAACAATCTGAAAGTGCAAATAACAATAGTTCCATTCATAATTGCTTCAAAAATAAATAATTAGGAATAACTTTAACAAAACAAGTGTAAAACTTGTATCTTGGAAACTATAAAACGTTGCTGAGATAAGTTAAAGATCTAAGTAAATAAAGACACATTTCATGTTTGTGGATTAAAAGATTCAATGGTGTCAAAATAGCAATTTTTCTCAAATTGATCTACAGATTCAATAAAATCTTGGTCAAATCTCAGAACACTTTCTTTTTGGGAGAAAGTGACAACCTGAGCCTAAAAAGTATATGAAAATACAAAGACCCTGACAGCCAAAACAATTTTGCAAAATAAAACCACAGTTGGAAAATTTACACCATCTGATTTCAAAACATACTATAAAAGTGACAGTAATCTAGATTAACTGAATAGAATTGAGAATTCAGAAATAAATACTTATATTTATGAGAAAATGATTTCTACAAAGGTGCCAAGACAATTCAATGGGTGAAGGAAAGCCTTTTCAATAAACAGTTCTGGGACAACTGTGTAATCACAGTCAAAGAAAAGGGCTGAGAGCCTTACCTCACACCACACACAAATACCAACCCAGGATAAATCATAGACCTAAAGGTAACAGCTTAAAATTTAAAATGTCCAGAAGAAAACAGGAGAAAATCTTCATTAGTTTAAATTTGCCAAAGAATTATTAAATAAACAGAAAAGCACTATGCCCCCAAAATTGAAAAATTACATTTCATCAAATTTTGAAACTTTGAGCTTCAAAAAACACCATCGAGGAAGTAAGCCTCAAACTGAGAAAAATATTTTCGGATTATGTATTTGTTAAAGGACTTGTATCCATAATATATAAAGAATCTTATGACTCAATAAAGAGAAGACAAAAATCCAATTTAAAAAACGAGCAAAATGTTGAGTATTCATGGCACCAGAGTGATACAGGAAAGCAAAAAGAACATGAGAAGGTGTTTCATGTCTTCTGTCTCGGGGGAAGGTATGAAGAACCACAGTGAGATATAACCACGCGCCCACAGAGCAACTCCAGTCACAAAGACAGAAACAGCCAGTGTTTGACAGAAGGTGGAGAAGCTGGAATTCTCACCCATGCTGCTGGGGGTCGCAGTGGCTCAGCTCCTCTGGAGGACAGTTCAGTAGTTTCTTAAATCGCTGAACACATATTTGCCACGCGACACGGTCATCCCAGTGAGTCCCAGGAGCCTGTCCGGGGGAGTGAGGGCACGTGACCGCACACAGACACCAAAGGGGATGTCACCGGAGGGCACCACCCGCACAGACGAGCGTGGGCGTCAACAGGGACGCCCATCAGCAGTGGGGGGAGGAGGACAGGTGGAACAGATGCCTATCCCGTGGGACGCTGTGCCGCCAGCGAAAGGCGTGCACCTGTGCGTGCTGGCGCTGAGTGAAACACCCTGCGTCGCCCGATTCCGTTCACGTGAGATCTCCGGGAAGGGGGACAGAGCCAGGAAGTGGACCTCCTCTGGGTGGTGATGGCTGCTCAACCCTGCAGACTTCCCAGCGGCACAGAGCCACGCCCTCACCGCGGTCCGGAAGTGAGATCTCAGCAACCCCGCAGCAAGTGAATCCCACTCTACTGCTGTTCTGTTTGCTGCCGGCCTTACTCTATGTTGCCTGAGCAAGAATATAAACAGTGTGATTTGGGGAACATGTCTGCTACAAAGCCGGATTTCACAAAGCCCACTGGAGCCTCTACTTCCGTCACTACCCACAGAGTTCCATCTTTGGCACCAAATCCCACTCGCCCCCCTCTCCACGTGCCGTATTAGTGCCGAGAGAGGGGTCTCCCCCGGGACTGCTGGTCTGCACTGTTTGGCTCTTCTCTGTCATGAAATAATGTGCAATTTTAGATAAGTGCTTCCTGCATTGTGTGTGGCTCCTGTGTCTCCTTGGATGGACTGAAGGGGCCTTTGAGCATCCAATGTCCTCATTAAGGTCTGCAGGGCCTCCTAGATGAACAGGGCCCTCGGTCCCCAAACAGCCCCACGGGGCTAACACCACTGTTCACCTCACTGTACGCAGATACAAGTGAAGACCAGCAAGGTACGATGATCTGCCCGTGGTAGCTCATTAAAGACTTCCAGATTCTCCCCACAATTTCTCATGGAACTCCGGCCACCAGGAGCTTTCCTGCCGTGTGGCTTTTCCACAGGGGATCTGAATCACGCCAGTCATATGAGCTGTCAGGCTGTCCTGCCATCTCCGAATGCAGGCCCAGGACAGTCTGGGGCATGCTGTTCTTCCAGGCACAGCTGACAGTTCTCGGAGCAGCCAGGCACACGTACTGGTGGAGACTATGATCACAAACCCAGTGAATCTTCCCGAGGTTATGACAATTCTCCACCTCAGAAAATAACATTGATTGATATGTTTTTAAGAGACTGACATATGCAACTCTTTATTAAAAATTTATTAAATAACTCCTTGAAATAAAAAGGCAGTCGTGTAATTAATAGTTATGCATGGCATGACAGCATAATTATTCATTACCACAATGCAGCAGCAAAATGACTTCTAATTTCATCCTCGGAGTCTTTGAAGGTAAAAAAGCACTTTAAAAGGAAGTAAGCTAGGAGGAGAAGATGGCTTTTGTAAGCACCTAAGATCTTTCTTGACTTGGAATTTAAAAAAAAAATCTAAAGCTAAAGTGACAGATGAAGTCAAGCTGTGTTTATTTAAGGAGAGGCACGTGACTAATTAAAAACACAGCATACCTCAATAAAAACAGATCTTAAAAATGTACACATCCAGGGGTTTCCAGCACTTTTATTCCCACTGTTGTTTTAGCTACAGATCATTTTTTTGAGCTCTCTGGAAAAATGTGTGTCTGGAATCAGCAAAATGCTTCTGTGAGTTATTCAGAACCAATGATGAGTCCTGAGAGCTCAGCAGCCAAGAGACACTTCTACGGCTTGTTTGCTGCGGCACTAAAGGGAGCCTGGCACTGACTTAGCTCAGGCACTGGGTCCAGGTCCTGGGCTGGGGTTACACTGAGGCCTCGGCCACCTCTTTACCCTCATTTGGGGAAAAGAACCCTTTTCGATGAGTAGCCAGGACTTGGGCTGTAAGTGTAAAACCAGCCCAAGTGGCCCTCCCAGGTGAGTGAGGTGACTGAGGGCCCGCAGGGACGAGCCGACAGTGACTGTGGTCTGGGTCGCCGGCTGCTGGTTGGCAGGGCCATGGGCAGCAGGGGGCAGGTCTCAGTAAGGAAACAGGACTCAGGAGAGCTGGGCCGTGTTCCCGCCAGGAAGCTTACATCATGGAGTCCCCAGCAGCTTCCTTAGGAATCAGAGCCTGTGAGAGTTGTGGAGTGTAATCAAGCTGGCATTTGGCAAGACCGGGCTGGCAGTAAGATACAGGATTGCCCCACGTCACAATCGGACAACAGACTCCATCTTGGATGATGGCCCAGGTCAAAAGTCTCAGTCCCCATCTAACCGCCCACATCCTCTCTGGCCCCAGCAAAGATGGCTGGCAGCTCCCTGCCCCCCAACCTGGGATGCTGACCCCTCTCTGTGGTGGCAGCTTCTCCTGCTCTCTCTGCTCATTCTTTTGTGTGGATGCTGGTCTGGACTGGACTTCCAGCGTGACTCTGCATCTGGCCCTTCAATGTGACCTCCACTTCTGCCCTGTGAACTCTTCTCTGCAATGCAGAGACAGGAGCTGGAGGCCACCAATGCATGGAAGACTGACTACAGTGCAAAACACACTGACTGTCTTTCGTGGTTTTCTGGGGCCACACCCAGGCTCCACAGGGAAGAAAAATAGATGATTTGCTGGGGCCATGGGTAAGGTGGGGCTGGGGTGGCCGTCGTCATCCTGGCTGTCTGTCTTTCCTGTGACCTATTTAAAGTTATCTAGGAAGTAACCAAATGTTCTGAACTTGTGTGACCATTTTCCAACGTCTCCGTTCTCGTTCATCAGAATCCACTGTGCCCGAGCTGCCCGGCCCGCCATCACCCCAGGCTCCGTTCCTTGTCGCCGCACTCACGCTGCCCGGTCTGTGCCGCGGGGCGGGCTCACCGCTTGTCCCGCCCACGGCCCCTCAAGGACTCAGGCTGAGCTTATGCATTTTAATCGCTCGACGCGCACAAGACCAGGCTGAGGAGCTCCGGATTGAAGTATTGATTTAGAGGCTGCTCTTCCAGTGATTAGAGCCTGGAAGATTGTATCACAGAGCCTGAGGCGCGCAGGCACCCGGGATCACGAGGCCCTTCACCCCGTCTGGAGGGCAGGGCCGGGCTGCGCGGTCGGGGTCGCCTCCGGTGAAGGACAGAAAGGCCTCCTTGTTCTTTCTCCTGATTGTCTTTCTGTCATAATTTCTTTTCTATCTCGCCACCGTCTTACATCTGCTGGAGGTTAAAGGGCAGAGCCCAGGGTCTAACACAGCCATCTGACTTTGAACTTAGAGCTCAGTCTTTGTACAGACCTCACGATCAAAGTTTAAAAGTATAAAATGATAAGCTTTGAAAATTTTATGGAAAATTTAGCCACACATACAGTACCAAGACTGAGCAGGCTAAGTTCCTGCATTTCTCATGGGATTCGCTTGTCTGTCAGTTGCTGTGAGGCTGAAGACGCGAAGGCGCCGTGAATTCACAGAGTGAACCCGGGCTGGGGGCAAGGTCTCCTCGGGGCTCCGCTGCTCTCCTGCTGCCCCGTTCCCTTCCCGGGACCCACCCGCTGTCTAATACACGGGGCGAAGTAAGACTCCACCTGGAATATAAACTGAGCAATCGATGGTCTCTGAGCACGTTTCTCCTGCACACCGCACAGCACATCACGGGGAACACGTGGGGACCCGCACTCTGGTCCCGGGGACGTCCCGTTCGCAGGACTCCCTGACGCTGTCTCTTTCTCCACTAGCCCCGTCACCTCTCTCCCTGACCTGTGTCCCCCCCTGTGTCCCCACCTCTACTGGCCCTCATCACGTTGTGTTTTAATATTATGTTGCATGTTACATATGTACCGTGTTAATATACAATTGTAACATAACTGTGTCTCCTCTCACTAACTGTGACCACCTGGAAAGCGGGGACCCTCACCAGGATTTCTGTGCTCCCAGCTCCCTCACACTGCTTCCTGCCTGGGCCCCTGCGTGATGGTGCTTAGTCAGTGCTGGGGTTTATCTCCACGAGGAAGAGGCCCAGGTCTGGAACTGACCAGTCTGAACTACATTTAATATGATGCTAATTCACTGTCATATTGTTTTTCATAAGTTGACAACAGTCATCCCGTTGAAGGAAAAACCAAGTGAAGGGGGTGGGGCCCCCCATCAGGAGGCACTTCTGTTTCCAAATCCTCCCTGGGTACAGGCTGGAACTCTGCTCAGCTGTGTACGGCGAGTCGGCTTTTCTGACGACGCCCTGTGGAGTGGTCAGTGTCCATCCTTCAAGTGGACGCTGCCCAGGAGCACGGAGCTGGCGGACCAGCCGGGACTCAGCCATAAAAAGGAGCAAATCCCACTGCCTGGTGGCCTCCCCCAGGGCTCCCCCCACCAGCTCGGCCAGCAGATGGATGGATGACCTTCCTGAAGCAACAGGGACCCTTGGTCCTGTGGGGCCCGGGCCTGGCGAGGCCAGCGGTCCGTGTGCTGTCACACCCGAGGGAAGATCAGAGGCATCGATGACTGTCCGGGACACGGCCGTCCTTGGAGAAGACTGGTGGGCAGGGTGTAAGGGGGTGTGAGTAAACACATCAGGAAATCGAGGTCTCAGAGCCTTCCCTCTGCTCGTCTTGATGTGCTCAGGGGGGGAGACGCGCTTCACACATATCGTAAAGGGCCAGCGGGGCCCTGTCCACGCTTGGTGAGAGCCCAGCGTGGGCCCCGGTGCCGGGCAGCCCCGCGGTGACTGTGCTCCGTTGGCCTCGGTGGTGCTGCTCTCAGAAGCGCGCGTCCCAGCACTTGCCAGGCTGCTAATTACTGTTGTGTGGCTTGGAGGAATGTTTTCCAAACATTTTAGAATCTTGCTACAGTGACGGCGCAGGGAGGGATCTGATAAGCCACTGTTCCACAGGAGAAAGACACACAGATTTTTAAAACATGAAAATATTTAATTGAGGCTGCTTCTTTCCAAGCTACTGCTGACAAAAACACACTTCTCACCTCCCACTGCGTGTCAGCAGCGACCCTCACCTTGGGCTCCGGCTTTATTCTGCACACAGTGGGCCGGAACCCTCAGGGCTACGGAAGAGAGTCAGGCGAGACGGAAGAGACTCGGGTCCTGAGATGCTTCAGCGCAGGTCTTCACGTTCTCGCTCAGACACTCATTTCCAGCCTTCCCTGAGCTGGGTGGGTGTCAGAAGGGTTACCCGGTGAGTCTACCTCTCTTTGGTAAATAGTGGAGAAATGAAATCACGTCCATGCCCCTTTCCTGAGTCCGTCCCCCCAACACAG
Source organism: Camelus dromedarius (assembly GCF_036321535.1). NCBI lineage: Eukaryota > Metazoa > Chordata > Mammalia > Artiodactyla > Camelidae > Camelus > Camelus dromedarius. The sequence continues at coordinate 871,300 of NC_087461.1, forward strand.
GCGCCTAGGGCTCACGGCGCCGTGCTGGCACTTCAGGAGACGGGCTTTGATTCAAGGTCAGCCCATGCTCCCTTGTCTCCTGCGAGCACCAGGCAACAGCTGGGCTTCTGTTTTGTTTCACGAGGGTCCTGGAGATTCAGACTTGTACAAAGCACAGGAGAGTAGTGCACGTTGTCCAGTCTTCACGGTGAGCTGTCATCCTTGACCCAGGGGAGCTCCTGCACGAGGAGACAGAACCAGAACCGGCCCGAGCTCCTCCCAAGTGCTTCCCTGCAAACTTCCCTAAAACGTGAAGGGCTGAGAGCAATGGCTCCTTTGTCTCAGCTCGTCTAGCTGTCGCTTCTGTTCTCGGCTTCTGTTAGATCTTTGTGGCTCCCTGGCCCACCTCTCACCTTGACTCACGCAGGAAGATGGAGCCCTGGAGACCTCAGCTCTGAAGCCGGCAGGGACACTGGGCCGGGATGCACAGCCTCTGGCTCCCACCTTCCAGTTCTTCCCGTGGTGTTTCGCAATTTTTTAAAAAAGCTCAAACAGCTGTGGGTTTATTCCCTATAGTGCTGTTCCTCTGGAAGAGGCGGGACTCTCCTGGTCATGGTGCTCAGACAGCCACATTTAGCTGCTCATTTATTTGCTCCAATTTCATTTGCACTGGCATCCGGCCCCACTGCCCCTGCGAGCCGTGGAGACGGCTAGACGTTCCAGGCCCGTTTCCTCCGGCCGCTCCACGCATTTGTGGACCCCATACGGGGCCGACTCAACCCTGCCTCCTTTGCAAAGCCTCCCCAAGCTCTTCTGTCCCAAACTAACGTCCCTGTTTGCTGAAGCCCTCTAGGCCTGTGATCTGAGACACACAGTTGAGGTGAGTTCGGAGGAGGAGAGACGGGAGACACCGCCAGCTGTGCCCCTCCCGGGAGGGCAGACGGTGGGACGCGCGTGGGCTGGATCCCACGGTCCGCACAGGGCCCTGCTCATGGGCTCAGGGAGCACCTCCCACCAAACAAACAAACACCAAAACAAAGTACGAGGTGGGGTGGAAGAGAGACGGAGGTCAGGGAGCCATAACCGCATGCCTGTGCTTCCGAGTGAGCCCCGTCCTGCGCTGGGGGATCGCCCTTCCTTCCCTCACTGTCTTGACTCCCTCCCTTCTATTCTGCACGCTTACCCAGCACCCGCTGCCCCCAAGCCCCGAGACACAAGCTGGGGGCCCGCAGGGGGCACTCAAGGGCGTTGCCTCCGAGGCACCCAACACAGGGCTGCTCCTGGAAGTCACAGCCCTAGCGACCAAGCGGCCTCCTTCCAACGTCCTGGTTAGAAGGCAGCGGGTCCACTTCACAAAGAACCACAGTGAACAATGGCCCAAAGCTGAGCTGGAAGGGAGGGAGGGAGGGTGGATGGATACACAGATGTACAGCTGGATGGATGGACCGATGGAAAGACAAGTAAAGACAGACAGACCTGCTCACTTGATGCCTTGTTAGTGGAGATTCTGAGTAAACTGTAACACAGCTGCGACTTGCAACAGCAGGCGCCTTCCATTCTCCTCGCGCTACTCTTAGCTTAGAAAATGTGACTCTACCCACACACCTTTATAGAGAATACTTAATTTTAAGTGGCAATTTATAAAAGCAATTGTGAGAATTTAATCAGATTATTCCCGTCATTTTGGAAGCATGTTGTGTCACAGAAATTGTAAATAACAATTGTTCTCTTTCTTAAAGTTATCACCTCCTCTTTGGGAACTGCCACCTGGAGATGTCGATGAGCCTGGTCCTCCAGGGACACGCTGACCCTCTGCAGAGAAAAGTGAGGTGGCCAGGGGAGGGCCGAAAGACCTTTCAGTGAAGAGCTATTGATTTCCAAAGTTATAAATCTTAGAGACGTAATGGATTTTAGCAAACACTGTCTCCGCTGCTCTTAAGGCCATAAAGGACCCTAACTCGGATGAGAGACTCCTCTTAAATACGATGAAGCACGGCACAGAGACCCAGCCGCAGACACACGCACAGGTGCACCCGCGCACACACGGGACAGGAGACCGCCCCTCCCCACTCCGCTCCAGCCCCCCAGCCTGGCCAGCCTGCGTCGCAATCAGATTGCAACGGCCAATGACTCTGAAAGGAAGCGTCCTCAACAGGCTCGTTTAAATTTTAACCCAAATATGACAGGCGTCGACTTCAGCATATTTTGTTTGAAAACCAGGGGACGGCCCCAGCACCCTGAGACGCCGTCTGGCCAAAGTGGAGCCACGCCGAACCGCCGCAGAGCCGCTCCTCTGGAACTCTGTGTCCCCGGTCAACGCAGGCGGGCCACACAGTGACCAGACGGCTGGCAGTTCTCAGCCTTGTTCCTTTGGGAAGACGGGCCCACCAGTTACACGCAGACCAGATGGTGCGCGGCCCGAGCCCAGAGCTCTCCCTCTGGCCGACTCCCTCCGCCCAGGAAGAACTGCCTGCCCAGGTTTGCGGGTTAGAATCACTCCAGCTGCAAAAGGTGAATCTGCCAAGCCCTGTCGTGGCCTCGGCGACATTTCTGCACTGCTTGTGTTTATGATAGTATTTCAGAGATCACTTTCAAAGCTTTAGAAGCAACACACTATCCACACATTTTTTTCCGGTCGATACACTTGAAAGAAGTACATGCATGTGCAATAAAAATACTTTAATTGAACTTGCTTCACTACCAGGATCACCAATACTGGTCAGCTGAGAGCAATGTGTGCAAGAATTCACTGATAGTCCAGCCTTAACTAGCTCCAGTCAGAGTTTCACAGAAACCCGCAGTTACTCTCCAGAACAAGCACTTCTGAATTTTTCTGGTCTGTTTTCACTTTGGTGAATTCACTGTCACAGTTGGATGCAGCCAAGCAAACGAAGCTGTCTTTATAGAAGCCAATTTACACCCTTGAAGGCGGGTATAAACTTAAACATGTCTCCAGGATCCAATATATATTAACTAAAATCAGTGTATTTGTGAAATTGAAAAGATCGTAAGGTACACTGAATGAGCTTCTGGCGTTTTTACTGCTTTACATTTATCTTACGTTCACTAACGCTTACATCACCCACGGTTGTTACGGTTAAAAATATGCATAATTTTAATAGGTTGTCTTGAGAAGGATCATCTCCATTCAGTATTTAAACCACTTCTCGGCTGGAACGTGACTCATTCACAGGGAGATTCTGGAGTTGTCCTCTGTGAGGAGCTGTGGGGCGGAGTGGCGGCTGGTTGGCCCGGTGCCTGGGGGTGTGACCCACTCGGCGCCCGATCAGTGTGTCACGTGTAACCCCTACGGCGCCTGATGGACCCTCCCCTACACGGCCGTGTGCCTTCCATCAGGGCGGCTGCAAGTCTTCATGTCAGACTGGCCCCTGGGCAGAACCCAGTCAAGAGGTCCTTGTCAGACACGACCTGCCCCATTCGTAAAGACCTCCAAATAAAGACCTCCGCGTGGCGTCTGCTGTGACCCACGCCCCCGGCGTCCCCTCCCCAGGGACATCCTCATCATGAGCTCCCAGCCCTCTGCTGTCTGCTGGCCACGTCTCCCCCTCAGAATTCAGGACCACATCAAGTTTCTGTCTCTGCCCCCCGTGCCCGTGGTGATCCGGCCCCTTTTACCCGGTTCTCTCTGACCCCTCTGTCCTCACCCTTGGGCCACTCCTGCTGCTGCTGTGACGGTGCCACTCCAGTTCCCCGAGGGGAGGCCTCTCCCCCGGCGGAAGGGCTACCGCGGACATCGTGTGGAGTCCTGACATCACAAACAGGAATAAACAGCCTACCGGCCCCCGCGTGGGAGCTCACACGCTGCTCCCGGGGCCCCGAGGCAGGGCTGGAGCTCTGCGGGCCGTTCTTCAGTACGACTTTATTTGGGGAATGGCCTTCCACATAAACTGTGTGGAAAACAGCTCATCAGAACGTGGGGACAGGGGCCAGCGACAGCAGGGCCGAGGGGGGAACTGAGAAGCAGTTGGCGAAAGAGGACTCAGGGCTTGACAAGCACAAGAGAAAACGTGGGGTCACGGGCACCAGGGGGTGTCCTCACTCACAGCACAGAGACGCGGCAATCTGCACCACGGTGAACGAGAGGCAAAGGAAACTGTGAAGACCATGTTTGAACTCGTTCTATTTGAATATTCAGATACCATATATATGTGATATGAGATTTTGTAAGAACATCCAACCAACAATTTTTGGTCCCTTTTGTTTAACTTTCGGCACTTAGAGGAACGGGTATTTTTCCCTGAAAAATGTCGTGATGACTTAATACTCTCTCGTTATTGAAAGGCTGTTATTTGAGCTCTCGTAGGAAGGTGTCCCCAACATGACCGAGCAGAACGGGTCACTGCTGAGTAAGCAGCTTTATTTAAAAATGTTGAGGTTGCTTCAAAACAGCTCCGCTACAGGTGACATCAGACAGCGCCACTGATGACATAACTCCTGTTTCTACGGACCCCTTGAATTCCGTGTCTGGCCAACTTCAGAGCAGAGCAAACGAGTGGAAGAGTCACGGGCCCCTCCTCTCGAGCTGCCGTCACAAAGCCTCGTCCCTTCGGGGCGCCCCTCTGCCCCGGTCGGAGCTGGAATCACAGCGCGCCCCACTCTCCGCTTCCTGCAGAGGAACGCGGGTCCAGGGGAAGCCCGCACACTTGTGAAGAGCACGTGTGCCTTCCTTGAGTCGGCGGGGAAGAGCTTTACTTAAATAATTACACTCGACTTAGGGTTTTCAAGTTTTCGAGCACTTGCGCGTCAACAAGCTCCTTTGTTCCCTGACACTAAAAAGCTGAACAGAATCCGTGGCGGGATGCAGAGGAAACACCGCGGTGGGGTAACCGCTGTCCTCTGCCTGCGAGCTCGTCTGTTAAGGCCCCCCCGCCCCGACAGGGCTACAGTGTAAATCTGCTGCCGTTCTGGAGCCACGGGTTCACGTGACGATGCGCTGCAGTCACTCAGGGAGTCGCCTCGGTGCCCAGTGGAGGGGCCGGCAGGGATCCTACAAGCAAAGCTGGACTCTGTCCGTGTGGACGCTTCCTGCTACATTTTGGCTTTTCTCCAAAGATTTTTTTGTATCGGGGGTGCCAGATGGGAAAACAGAGGTCAAAACGTTGAATTTACTGGTCTGGCTTTGAAAGAACGCCAGCCAATATTGTTACGGGACAAAGGACAAACGGGGCTCCTCCCATCAGCAGATAAAGCCTCTGGGGTCTGGGCAGAGAACCGGTACTGTTTTTTATTGCGATGACACTGGGTTAGAACATTATACAAGTTCCACATGTAAATGTATTTCCTCTCCACACGGGAGGCTGTTTTGCAGCAGTGAGAAGTGTCCTGTCCAGCTCCCACCAGTCCCCGTCGTGCTTCCTGAATTACCTGTCAAGTTCAGTGTGCTACATAAGCGAAGCAGCTTTTAATCGTTCTGAGGAGAGGCACGTGACAGACGTCGATATTACACTTCGATGTATTGGAAGTAGCCTCAAAATGTCACTAACTTTTGAATTAACAATGAGCCTTGATTGTTTGAGAAAAGGTGACGTATTTCCCCATTTAGAGTTTGGGACAAGAAGTTAATTTAAATGCCAAAAGTACATATATTTGAGTAGCATGATGTCAAATAAATCTTTTAGCATTAATATAAAAGTGGCGCTTATAAAAGCCATAATGAATGTAGCCAAAGGCACGTTTTCTTAAACAGTCTTACTTGGTGGAGACCCTACAAAGCTTCAGTCTCTTGTTCCCCCTCTCACTAGTATGTTTCGCAGGCCACTTATCGTAAAGGAGACCTATTCCAGGGTAACGTTCTCCGAGCTCTGACTGCGGGACCGGCCCCGAGTGCACCCGCCAGCTTCTTACCAAACCCCAAGAGGCAGATCTTCTTGTTACCGTCCTTTTCCAGGGGAGGAACTGAGCCTCCGAACTACGTATTTTTATACCTGGAAGGTGCAGAACCAGGAGCCACGGCCTTCTCTGGACTCAGGGTCCACAGATGAGGCGATCAGACCCACCTGAAGCCAAGACACGGGAAAAGCCGCCGTCCCCTACACGTCCTGCCCGTCACCGCGGTTGCTGGGCTCGTGTTCCCATGCCTGTTCCCCTGGCAGTGGCCTTGGGTCTGTGTCCGTGGAGGCAGAGGCAATGCTGCTGCCTGGCCCTTGGCCACAGTGCCAGTTGGGAAGGGACAGTCTCAGTGACCTTCTGTTGTGGAATATCAGGGCTGTTATCCCCCATTACGGTCAAGGGGACCCTGCCTCTGGGACAGTGTCAGAAAGTTCTAGGACCGTAGGAGGAGCCACGGCCCTACAGACAAGCTGCCGTCCCTTCCGTCAGCCCGCACGCTGTGGCCCAGGCTGGCGGCTGTGCAGCCGGGTGCAGGGCCTGTGCCACGACACTGCCGGCTGGAGACCGTCCCCACCAGCAGCAGCAGGTCTCAGGAAGCGCCATCAGCTTTGGTCCAAGCTACCTTTCACCAGCCTTTCCCCCTCTGCCTCCTGGACCAGCTGAGAGCAGCCTGACGGGGAAGTGTCTGCTCCACACAGACGGAGGAAGCTCGACCTCCACGCCCGCCTCTGCCCAGCCTCCCAGCCCATCGCGGACACCAGGAGCCCCGGCACAGCCGCAAACCCTCAGACTCGCCCTTGGAACAGGGGCCTGTGACTACCTTGCAGAGAAATGGGGACCCCATCAGGCACCAGGGGAACGTTTTAAACCCCCTGTTCACAAAAGCTCAGATGCTGCTGGCTGAGGGGCACGTTAGCCACGCTCACCTCCAGCGACAGGGAACTCACTACCTCCAAAGTGTGTCTGCAGTTTCTCCTGAGGAAGTCCATTCCATCTCTCAGTAGTTTGTTAGAGATTTTTTTTTTTTTTGTAGACACTCAGCTTAACCGTCTCCCTAATTTCTGTTTGATAATCAGTCTAACTGCTCAGAGTGACGGGGCTGGATGTGAGCTCAGTCCTTGCAAATGCTCGGCGCGTTTCCCCTGCAGTATGGTAATCGCTGGCGATGTGTAAAAGAAGGTGGGTGAAAAGTGACAAATGAGCAGAAAACTCCACCTTCTAGTAAAGGTTAAAAGCACGCGTCAGACCTCGCAGCCTCTCACAGCGGACGGGACTCAGGCGGGCCGTCAGCACTGCGCCTCGAAGGGCGAGGAGAACACAGCCGACAGGAGAGCGGGGAAAAGCGGCGGGGGCGCTGGACTCGACGTGCAAGGCGAGCCGAGCGCTTCGGATGAAGGGCCGACCTAAAGTGGGTTCTGCTTCTTGCCTGGGAGGCTTACACAGCGTGTGAAAATTCTGCGTACGTGTTTCATATGTGCGCGCGCGCACACACGCACACTCACTCAACATACTTACAATAAATACTTTTTTATGGGAGAGCTTCTGACACGCTACTTGACTATAAAAAGTTTTTTCTGATTTCCTGCCTTGTCTTTGTCAGTTGAAAAATACATTAGTGAGGAAATTACTTTCTAAGAGGAGACTAATGTCAGACGATGAATTTTAGCAACAGAAAGTAAGGGATAGCGACAGGATATCCAAACGAGACAGCGTGGTAACGGGCTCCCGCTGACGGGGAGGAGCTGCCCCGCGTCCCTGCCTGGCAAAAATAACAAGGTCCTCAAAGGTGCTCTCAGCTCCGGCTAACGTGTACCGTGACCCCAGGAAGAGCTGAAGCTTGCTTTTACAGAAAAAAATAATTGTTTCTAATTATCTTCATGCTTAGGTACTCTTGTGAAAGATAAGAAATTTCAACAAATCACAAACACAAATGCAAAGGAAAGACATACCTGTTAAGACGGAAGACACACATTACCAACGTGAGCACTCATTTTAGATCACCCTGATACAAAATAATTCAATACCATAATCTCAGGGCACTTCAGTCTAAATCAGTGTTGACAAGAAATGAAGTATCTCCAAAAGGGTTAAAAAGCCAGTAAATTTCACTCAGAGCAGCACCAGGAGGTGGGTTTGTCCACACTGGGACCTTGCGCCTGCTAACCTGGAGTCACCGAGTTCAACCATTACCGAAACTTCATGGAAACTTGATGGCACAACCCAGCATCAGTTCTTAAAGCCAGGTGGAGCGTTGTTTGAACCAGTGCATTTTTAAAGGAAAGAAAAGGTCCACGTTTCTTTGGAGAGCATACGGGCTATCGGACTTCACACTGAAAACGGTCTACATGCGCAGAGCCGCACCAGCGCCCCTCCGCTGGCTCTTGGGGAGTGCGGATCTCAGAACCCGCGGCTCCCCGACGTCGCCCTCACCCCGCGTGGGAAGCGCTGGTGGGAGAACGCTGCCCGGAACGCGAACACGTCCGCCAGCAGCAAGGGCCCCGCCACACGCCCTCCCCGTCCGCGGGCTACGGCCACTGCTCTGTACGTGTAACAGAGGACAAATCTGACTCCATGTTGGGTCTGTTCCTTTGGCTTTAACCCTGTGCCCTGTTCTCTAGGCTTAGTCTTGCCAGCTCTGCACTCACGTAAGGATAACAAAGTTGCAGAAGAGAGAATGCCCTTTGTTTAGTTGGAGACTTTGCTGAAGCACCATGAGCCGGCCCAAGTGGACAGCTGGCGGAGCAAAGAATTCCTGCACCACGAAGTCTGCAACAACCAACCACACCCCCTCCCCTGGCTTTTTTTGTATAAAAGGAGCCTGTATTCTGACTGGAGCAGGATGGTTCTCCAAGTCATGAGTCTGCCATCCTCTCGGTCTGCCAGCTTTCCGAATAAAGTCGCTCTTCCTCGCCCCAACACCTCATCTCCCGATTCCCTGGCCTGCCGTGCGGCGAGCAGACCCAGTCTGGACTCGGCGACGGAAGTGGTGAACAAGCCTGCTCCAGATCACCACACACCGCACCTCCGCGTGGAAAATGGGACACTTATTGTCTGTTTCTGAGTTTTTAGACCAAAGGGTCTCATTCTACGTATTTGTGTAAGAATGACAACTTTTTTGAATACCTGGCCCGACAGCTCAGAAGTCACAACCGGAACGTGCCTGAGATCACAAACGCCCAAAGGGTGTGGGTTCTGCCTGCACTGTCCAAACACACCTGAGCGACACCCGGTGCACGGCCGGTGCTGAGTGACCACTGAGTGAGCAACCAACCTGCATCTTTTACCTCTGAGTCTCCTTGAAGCCGGGGCCCTGGCCCCCAGGACGGCACGTCAGGCCGTTCAGTTTCCGTGTGGGGTGATTAAATATTAGTGAAAATGGTCAACGGCTAAGCAACATGCTGATTTTGGCAAGTTTATTATAATTAATGAATAATTTATTCACTATAACTAATGATTATACATACATTATATTTTACTATAATTAACTTTCCCAGGTCTCTTTCTCAAGTAGTATATCACTGCCGATCAGATTTTTTGATCAGAATAAAAACACCACGCTGACAAAATTCACACAAAGTGAATGCAAGAGGAAAAACACCTATCAGCATTGGCCTGCTCCAATAAACACAGTTCACCAGATCCGCCCAACGGCACCTTCCCCAGCACGGCCGAGACCTGGGGTCCCTCCTGGGGAAACGGGGGGGCGGACGGGCGGCAGCGCCAGCCCCCCAAGCCAGGGAAGTGCCACCCTGCCCGGCCGTCACGTCCGCAGCCCCCGTCGCCCAGCAGGAAGTGATCACCACGTGTGCGCACCCAGAGCTGACAGGCTCCCACGTGGCACCTCGGTCAGTCCTCGGGGTTGAGGAGGAAGCAGGAAGCCGTCTCCGTTTACAGACGAGGAGACTGAGGTGCCCACGCACCAAGGCCACAGAGCTGGGCTGGGAGCTCAGCTCTGACAGATGCTGACATGTGCTTTATCCACGTGCTGCCTCTTGAGTAAGACCCACTCTAAGAAACAGCAAAAAATAACATAAAACGAAATCCTGCAGGCAGGGCATCAGTGATTTCTGAAGTGTAGTTACTGAAGTCTCCCTTTTGCAGAGTTTTAATACCCTTGCACCTGTAAACGCAGCCATCTGGAGGTGGAAGGGGAGTGACCGCCCCCCCGACACACACACACACACACACACACACACACACACAGGCTCTGCGTCAACCTCCACAACCCTCTCATGCTCCACACCTCCTCCCCCGCCACCACTGGCCTGACCAGCCCAGAGACAGGCCGCTGCAGAGGCCAGGAGACGGGGGCGGTCCCTCTGCCAACCCCACCGGCTGAGGACAACAGTCAAGTCCCACAACCACCACAGGAGCTTGGCGTGAGCTTTAACTGCAGGGGGCACTCCTCCAGGGCCTTGCCAGCCTCTCTGGGGTGCAGCCGCCCAGGCGGCCCTGCCGCTGATTCACTGTGCATGGTGGCAGCGCTCCATCCACGTCCCTGAGCTGCCACCGCCGCCGCCGAGCTCTCCCTGCCCCGGGCGGCCTGCTTACTGGGGAGAATTACTCACTTGCTTGTATGGTACATGCAAAACAAACCGCTCTTCGCTGCCTACATCTATCCCCTCGCCGGCGATCACACTGCCTGGGGAGCTGGGGGAGAGGATGAGGAGGTGGGGGCGGGAGGCCTGCGGGAGCCAGGTGGTGACTGGTGACGAGCCGTGCAGGCTGACCTTGTCACGGGAGCTCTGCCCCGTCCCGCCCGCACCAGCACCAGCCGAGCGGAGGCCAGGGCGTTGCCGGCGCTGTCTGCAGGAGGGGCTGCCACCGGGGTCTCTGGAGCTTGGGACTTCCACTTTGTTTCGTTAATATTTTCATTTATGACATGAAGTTTCAATGAGAAAAAGAGGACGCCTGGAGAGTCTCCAAGCGCGCCGTCAGGCTGACATTCATGGCCCCTTCAAAACTGTGGGTAAGGTCCCTGCAAACACATGAAAGCAAGACCCACGCAGAACAAGGCCGGTTTCCAGGCATTTAGGAGCTTCACCTTCTTAGTGAAGGGAGAAGAGGCAGATATTTGGCAAAAATCTCAGCCCTGAGAACAGATGCCTGCAGAGGCTAAAGAAAGTGACCAACAGGAGGAGGGCCAGCTCACTGCTAAGTGGATGTGCAGCTCGGCCAGGTCTTTGCATGGCCCAGCTGATGGAACTGGTCCTGACCCGACAGCAGTGCTCAATACGGCCCCTGGGGGAATGGATGGGCTCAGGGAGGGAGATGCACACAGGCCGACAGAACCTAGGAGCGCGGTCCTCCACCCACCAGCAGAGCCGGCAGAGAGGCAAGCCTCCAGCCACAGGGAGCACAGCCCTGGGGTCGGAGGCCTCCCTGGGGTTGAGTGGACTCCTCCGACTCCAGCAGCCGTCCCTTCTGTTCCTAAGTCTCCTGTTTTAATATCTGGGGGGAATGGTGAAGCGCCCTTTGAGGTGCGACAAGCTCAGTGCAGACTCGGGGTGAGGGTCTGCCCGGGGCCCTGGGCGGTGACGGGCACCCAGCCCCCAGGTCATCCTGCCCCATCCCGATTCTAGGAACACACTGGGGCGGGGGGGGGTGTGTGGGGGGATCCGGGGAGGAGAAGGTCCAGAAGCTGCAGGCCACGCCCCCCGCCAGCACTCCCGAGGCCTCCACTGTCGCCTCCACTGTTACTTATTGCTGCTCCATGTTCCTTCTGAGGCATAATTAAAAAAGATAAATAACTGGAGAGACCCTCACCAAGATAAATGGACAGTTTGAGGCCTTTCCATTTCAATGCCTTTTTCAGGAACATTAGCGAGAAAGCACGTGCTTTAAAGGCTAGAAGCTTCACGGGAAAGGACAGCGCGGCTGCAGGAGCTGACACCTGCCGTCCTGCGGCTCTGGCTCCTCCTGCCACTGGCCCCACGTGAAAACAAAACACGTGTTTCATTTTATTTTATTTAGGGTCTGTCCAGAACTGGAAGTTCTAATTTATGAACCCAAAATACCATTAAGCTGATGGAGGGAATCTGAAATGAGTACATGTCTTCTCTGAGAGGAATAAATTAGGGAAATCCAGCAAGACTGGAGTTTAAAGACATACAGGCGTGTTAGCAGAAAGCTCAGGAAACTGAAAAAAACCATTTTCTACAGGTTTAGAAAGCTGCTGCTTCCTTTGTGAGGAGGGTAACGCTCTCTGGCCTCCGAGCTTCTGAAGATGACGAGAGGAGGTTTATTCTGCTTCTGTGCTGCACTCAGGCCTTTGCTTCCTAAAATAATCCCTCTGCCTCAGTAACAGCCTCTTCAAAGCAGGATTCATCTCAGGCCCCCTCGCACAAAGCCAGGCACAAAGCGACTTTCCTCAGCCAGAAGCCCCGACGTGGGGCGGGCCGCAGAGCAGGCTCCACTTTCCGCCTGTTCCTCCGCCGCCCCAGGACTCCGCATAAACCGAGTCAATCCCCACTGCCCTGGACACACATCAGGCCCCGGTGAACAGCTTACTTCCAAAGTATATTTTTTTCCTAGGAAATATTTGTTCCACTTTTCCCACTCATGCCACTCGCCTGGTTTTACAAAATAAACCCATTATGCTTAAAATCACCTCTGCACTCCCCAGAGAGGTATCAACCTAGAAACGACCTGAGTGCCTGAGAACGGCTCCACACTGGTCTCCAGTCTGGAGTTTCGGCTTTTCTAGTTTACGTGTTCACGCAGGAGGTAAGTCTACAGTCACAGGAATTAGCAAAACAGCACTAGCGAGGCCGGCGCCTCAGGGCTACGGAGACGTCCAGTGCTGAGTGCCTCCCAGAGCCGTCTGCGTGGAGAGCATCTTCCCTGCGCTGGGCCCTGCGCTGGGTGCTGTGTGCCCAGGAGCCACTGCTGTGCGCCCGTCTGCAGGGGGACCCAGGCCCAGGAGGCTGTCACACAGGTCCTGACCATGCCTCCCAGGCTGGGTCAGCTCTCACAGTCTGCATTTCCACAGAATTTTACTAGGACATTATTTATTTGGTGCTTAGAGCAACCCCAAGGAGGCAGACACTTGGATGAAGCTCAGAGTCTGAACAAGGAACCCAGATACGTGGCTACCGAATCACAGGCCCAAACCACATCGACCTGAACCTCCCACCCACGTTTGGTTGGATCAAGCTAAGTGGCCTGCATGAGATGCGTTTCAGAGAAGAAGGAATCCCTATATGGCCTTGAAATGTCCCCAGTATGTGTCCGGTTTGAGATCGTATCACAAATTGGTGCCACTTACAGATTTTCTGAGTCCAACACGACTCAACCTGTCTCGCCAGCACTGAGTCACACAATCTTCTGCACGAAATGGCCTTTCCCTGTCCCTCCCCACATCTGAATCCTTCCTGACACTCTAATCTGCAATGATTTCTCCCTTCTCGTCTCCACTGCTTGTCTGGTGGCAAGCATGCCCACTCGTACCGTTTCCGCGCATTTTAGGGCTCAAAGTGCTCCTTTACCTCCCATGCACGGGTCTCGAGTGTTCAGGCCCACAGGAGGAATTCTAATTTGTTGATTACTTTGCAAGAATAGTCCTATAACCAGGTCAGCCTGCCAGAGTGGAGGGCTCGTTCTGGTTTGAGGAGCCGGGGTCCCTGGGGCCAGCCAGGTGTGACCGAGCTGCTGGGCCCCGGATGTGGTGGCGGGACACCCAGTTCTGGTTTCCCTCCCACTTCTAGCTCCTGGAGCCACTGGCTTGCTGGGTTTCAGTTGTATCGCTGAAAAAGCATATACTGACACAGGGCACTGTCAAGTTCTGCGGAAGCTCTTGCCTCTGTGATCTGCACAGAATTACTCCCCAGATCACCCGCGATGAGACAGCGCCTGGAATCGGGCAGATGCAGACGCCCTGAGGGGTGGTAACCGCAGATGGAGGAGGAGTTTCTCATCCACCCTCAGGGGGGAAGGGCGGATTTGCAGCTTGCTGGGCTCAGCCTACACCTGGAAACATTGTTCCTTTTCATGATAAAGCACAGTTACAGACTCTCCCTGAGGGTCTTCACAGCATCAAACGCTGGTGGACGATTAAAGCCGCATGCGCATGCTGGAGCTGAGCACAGACACTGTGACGGTCTCTGGGACTCTCGGGGTCACCACTGCGGTTACATTGTTTTTTGAGGCACGGGGCTAAATGACAGCTCGACACCAAGGGCTTGTAGGCGGGGCGACATGCCTCTATGAGGTCACTGCCCCCGTCCTGTCCTTGTGGGCGGCATCACCTCCCCGCGCAAAGGAGTCAGATGCTGGTCCACCTGCATCAAACCCGTGCTTCCCGCCCCTCAGATGTCCAGTTCTTTACTGTCTTAAAGTAAATTGGCACCTTTTCCCCCTGCCCGTCCACAAAGACCCTTCATAGGGGAGCTGCCCTCTGCGGTGTGACCTGCCTGGTGTTGGTTCTGTGGGAACAGAGCCCAATGCGACTGAAAAGAGCATGTGTGTCACGGATCAGTGACCACAGGTGGGGTCCTTTGAAGGCGGCCTCTAGCAAAGGCTTAAGCCCCGAGCGCCGCGCAGGGCGGGAGGCACGTTTCCCGGGTTAGGAGCGCCGGCAGGACAGCTGCAGCCTGACCTCCCAGCTGAGGTCACCGCAAGGACACCGGGGGGCTGTGTCCTCCTCCGTCCCGGCAAGGTGAAGCCCACACGCTTCAGGAGTCCAGCTAGTCCCACGTAGAACAGGCCGCTGGGCCGCCCGCCTCTGAGGCGCGCTGTGCGGTCACAGCCGCAGGATGACAAATCACCTGTCCGCGGGGCTGGCGCTGTGGCAAGGCCCCAGCACAAAGGCAACTCCATCTTTTGGAGATCTAAGTCAGACGTGCCCAGCACAGGAGCCCCCGTCCTCAGGGTCCTCAGGGGCCTCCAGGCCCCACTCTCTCCACCTGCCTGGGATGTGTCCTCCGTGCAGTTCACCCCCTCCGCCCCAGTCCCACAAACCCCGCCTCCCCAGGGCCTATCGGGGCTACCCCAGCCCGAGACCTTGGGTCTCCAGCCGGCCCACCGCGGACACCGGGGGAGGCTGCTGGCAGTCCTCGAGAGACGGCCGCCCGGACTCAGTGGCCCGCCCCCGTGAGATGCCTTGCCCAGCGGGGCAGGGGTGCGGGGCCTGTGTCCTCGGAGCGCAGACACGGGGCTGGGCCATCTCCAGGGGCGAGTGTCCGCCCAGCGTGCCCTGAGGGCACCGCGAGAACAACGGGGTTGGCCTCCAGGCGGACACAGGGCACAGCCTGCAGAAAGGGGAGCCCGCTAGGCACGCGCCTGCGGGGCCCTGGGCGCCTTCACTCACCGTGGGCGGGCGGTCTCCGCAGGGCTCTGGGGCCGGAGAACGGCGGCCGGCACCTCTGCAGCGGACGCGTCGCCGTGACTAACCCGCCGCTGACCGGCCGTCTGCCCCCGGACCCACCGCCACACGGCCTGCGCGTGTCGCCACCCCGGCGGAGGCGCCCCGAAACCGCCCCCGGCCTCCAAGAGGCCACCGTCTAGGTCAGAGACAGCTTCTGACCGACTCTAGCGAGGACGTGGGAAACGGCAGGAGCCGACGGGCGTTGCAGGGAGTGGGGCGGGGGGAAGGGCCGCCTCTGCAGGGGACGCTCCTGCAGCCGCCGCCACCGGACTCACGGCCGCGCGGCCCCTGGGCGCCCGGGGTCCGAGCCTTCCAGGGCCGTCTGCCCGGAGGAGCCGGGGCGCCAGGCACCCCTCGAGCGGTCTGCTTTCCGCGCGTCCCTCCCACGCGGCTTAGGCTGCAGCAGCGCGTTCCCACACAGTTGCTTCGCGGGAAGCTGTGAGCATCCGTCTGAGGCGCAAATCGCACACGCACACGTGGACACACACACACGTCTCACTCGTCTGCCTCTCCTCCGTAAAACAGCGCACGGATTTAACCCTCCAGATACCTGAAGTGAGCCCACGTGAGAGGACAGTCTGTATAAACATC
The DNA here is from genome assembly GCF_036321535.1 of Camelus dromedarius. Lineage (NCBI taxonomy): Eukaryota > Metazoa > Chordata > Mammalia > Artiodactyla > Camelidae > Camelus > Camelus dromedarius. The sequence continues at coordinate 887,084 of NC_087461.1, forward strand.
AAGCATTTGTACTAACACGTTTCTGGCACGTTTTACTCACGTCTCTTCACGTAATGACTTAAAACTTTTTAAGGCACATCACTTTTTTAAGGTCATCCATGTGGCTGTCAGTTAATACCCTGGAAAGTAATTTTAAGATACTTCCCTTTGGGTTAATAGGGCGTTCAGAACAACCTGTGCTTATCTGAGAGTCCCAGACGTCCTCAGACCTGGGGTTCTGCACACACCACCCTCAGCTCAACCCCTGCCACCTGTGGACCCGGAGACAGAGAGGGAGGGAGGGAGACAAACAGACCACAAAACCCTGTTTCTCCATATAAGATGCCTGGCTCTGTATTATATATTCCTTATTCCAGGAAAGGCCTTAACACTTGACATCGGAACAGGACTGAACTGCGTGTGGGGTGAGGATACAATTTCCCTGGAACTAAATTTCTTTAGGCAACTGTGCTGTATGGTGCCAAATTAATTGTAAAAATTATAACTAATAATTTACAAGTTATGCACTTGTCACATGGGCATCTTCAAGTTACCCTCAGGGTGGAGCTCTCCGTGGCGCAGGGACCCTGTCCTTGCTCCCACGGCAGGAAGCGGAGGCGTCAGGTCAGGCAGAGAAAACTAAAGCCAGCCTACTAAAAGCAAGGTGACGGGGAGAAAGAATTCAGGAACCTTCTCCCCCTAAAGCAGTGCTTTCTGTTCGGTTTATGTTCGGGGCACAGGTGCTGGAGAAGCCCGATCTCTGTCTAACGGGGGCTCACGCCCTGCGTGTGATCACAGGACACCCCCAGCCCGTGCGCTGTGGAGACTGTGACGAGAGAGGGGTGCCACAGGGGCCTTCAGATTCCGCTTCTCCCAGTGGCGTCTCTTCAGATCCAGACTTTGAAAAAACATGAAAGCAATGAAACGCTATTAATCAGAGCTCGACGGTGTGTCTCTGCTTGGATAAGCTGTGTCTGGTGGCACTGCCGTTTTTAATTAATGACTCACTGGCTGCAAACAGGCAACGAGACTCAGCCCTGGGAAAGGGAGGCAAGAGGAGCCACGGAATGTGAAACTCCATTTCCTTTGTGCTGAAAGTCTGCTTCCTCCTTCAAGAATCACAGTAGAAGGCATACGCTCTGTCTTACTGAGACTTCTCATTAACTCTGCCTCACCTCTGGCCTCTCCTCTCACCTCCAAGGCTGCAACTTCCGGGACACGTTTCCTTTCTCAGTCTGTGGAGGTCGGACAGCAGGTGATGTGTCCTGGGCTGAAAGCTGTTCCCAGTAACAGCCCTTGGCAGGCTCCCAAGGGTGTGAGTGCACTGTTTACGCAGACTGGACAGAAACACTTCAGGACCCCAGGGTCGCAGCGCTGCCCTGAGCGCTGCCTTTGACTGGGCAATGCTGAAGGAAGGACGGCGGGGCTGGGAGCTGCCTGGGGCCCAGAGCTGCACCCCACCCCTGGACTCCATCTCTGTCTCTCCGTGTGTCTCTCTGGCTCTGACAGCTGAATGCAGCACTTGTAAGGATGAGGGTCTCGGGGCCCTGGGTTCCCAGGCAGTCCTGCGTCCAGACGCAGCCGCAGACCGAGCGTGCGAGACCGTGAGTGAGGCCCCACCTCAGGCGGCCGATGCGCAGCCTGTGTGGGGCCCGCTGGCCTTCAGCTCCCCACTGAGCCTCTCCTGTTCCAGGGCCAGGGCACACCTATTGTTCTGCTGTGAAATCACACCCAGCTCCCACTTTTCTGTCTGAAGTGCCACGATGCCAGCCAAGTGGGGAGAAAAGGTTCTTCTGAGATTGATTTTTTTCCAGACACCATGGTTCTGTTCAATCGAATTCACTCAAGTTGTGGTTAACAGAAGCACGGTGGGGAGGAGGACATGTCAAATTAGCAGCTTTGCAAATCTCCTGTTAATTGTCAGCCTAATTAAAAAATTGCTAATTATAATGTTTATAACTTCAAATAACTGCTCAGCTATAAAGTACGGCCTGTCAGGTGTAAACAGGGGACTGGAGGGAAAAATCAATTGACATCTGTTAATTTATCAGCGCGCATGCCGCACTGAGACACGGATCTCCTCTGCACTGTAAGTCTGTGGTGTGATACAAAGACCAGTTCATTCAACACCTGCTTAATAAATGATAATGGCCGTTTTTGCTGGCGGCCCCGGGCGTCTGCTTATCACACCCCCATCCTGTCGGAAGCCCGAGTGCGAGTGCCAGCACACAGGACTGGCGGCGGGGTGGCGGGGCCGGGAGGGGTGCGTTTGACAAAGCAGCGGCCGGTTTATCAGAGAGCACAGGCCCCTGCAGCTCGACTGGAGGGAAACGTCCAACATCTGCTGTGACGCAACATGAACAACAAAAGCAAAACCTCAACACACACGGGGGGAGCTCTCTCTTTTCCTGGAAGAATTCTGGAACCCCGAATTCCCATTCATCCAGAGCGTCACTACAGGGTCTGTCCTGGGACCAAGGAGGTCAGAGGACAGTGACATCCACTCTAAGATCTGTGCATGTCCAGTCCCACTCTGTCCTCTGTAAACGCACCCACTTGCCCACGTCTGCAACCGTGCGTGGCTGGGTCTCACGTGGGGTCACACTCTCACCCTCAGGTCCCCACTCTCTCCAGGCGCCAGGGGACCTCCTGCTCCCTCTGCCCTCGTCCCCCTGCCCCATCGCGATGCTCCCACACATACCTGCTTCCTGGCCTTCCCATAACTCACAGCATCCACCAGGCTTCCCAGAGGAAAGTCACAGGTCAGCCATCATGAGGTGTCTAGCACTGGGGCGTCTCCTCCTGATTCAGCACACTTTTTTGGTAATTTATTCTGTGCCAGGAGTTATATTAAGACTGATGAAACCCGGAAGATGATAAAAGTGCTGTCTCCTGGGGGCTCACAGCCCAGTGGGACGACTCTCGGGACTGCATGTGACAGGCGTGGCCGCAAAGACCTCAGGAAAGTTCTTCCTGGGCTCAGTGCCCGGCTCACGGATCAGGTGGACCCCAACAGGGGCCCCAGAAACAGGGTGGGTGTCTCAGGATGGCTTGTCCCCACAGTTTCTGGGTCCCTCATCTGGATCCAGTTTCCCGGAGGAGTATGCGGGGAAGGGCAGGCAGCAGGTGGGGACACAGTGGCCTGCCTCCCGGCCGGGCTCCCTTACTTTCTGATCGCAGCACCTTTGTTTGAACTTGGGATCCAGTTCAGCCTCATCTCAGCAGCCCCGCCCAGGTCCATGCTTGGTCAGGGCGGCACCTCCCCTCCAGCCCCCAGCACGGAGCTGGAGGGGTGGACGTCCACCACTCACAGAGGGCCTGGTCCCGGGGCTGTCCCTTCCTTCCGGGCCCTGAAGTCCCCTTGCCTCCCCTCCCTGTCGGAGGAAAGTTCTGTCTCAGCTCCCGTCTCCCCATCTGAAGAGGCACCTCTGGCTCGGGGCTACCCTGCAGACACAGGAGAGTAGGGATCGGAGGAGAACCCCACCCTGCGGGCCGCCAGAGACAGAGGACCATGTGTAGTGATGGTGCCTGGACAACACCTGCCTTCTCTGTGTGCCCGGAACCTGCGCTTACAACACCCAGCAGGTGACGTCAGGATCCTTCCGTTCACAGTCTCCCACTTGCCCTGAGTCTCTCAAGAAGAGGGACGGAGGGAAGACGTGGGCTCAGGGGTGCTGGGGGAGCGGAGGGTCGGGGGCAGGGAACAAGCCTGTCCTGGGTGAGGACAGACGCTCTGCTGAAGCTCACATCAGCCCATGGCGGTAAGTGGGCAGGGCGGCCCCCAATGGCGTCCACACCCGAGTCCTGGTGGTAGAATGTGGCACCTTAGGTCACTAGAGCTTTGCAGATGTAACAAATCACAGACCTCGAGAGGGAGGTGTCTGGATCACCCAGGCCCGATTTATCACCTGTAGCATCAAAGCAGAGAACCTCCTTCCACTGAGGCAGGGGGACGCCCGGCTGCAGGGGTCAAACCCCAGCCCCTGGAACACAGACTGCCCCCAACTCCCTCACCGCCATCCAGCCAGGGAGGGCCGGGGCTCGGCGCCCCAGCCTCAAGGAGCTGAAACCAGCCATCGACCCCAGGAGCTGGGAAGGGGATGGAACCTGAGCCCCGGAGACAGTCTGGCTGAGCCTGGACTTCTGCCTGTGGGGTGGGAGGGGACGACTGGCTTGTTTAAAGCTGCCAAGTGGTGGCACTTGCACCACAGCCCAGGGGGCGAAACAAGTCAATTTCTTGCTCAAGGGGCTGTCAGATCTGGGTGGCAGCCCCTCAAGGTGACTGGAGCTGGGCGGTCCACAGGCCCTTGAAATCCACTGCTTCCAACTGGTCAAAGAAGAAAGAACACTCTGAAAAGCCCCGGCCTGGAGGGGCTCACATCCCTCTGGTCCTTTCCACCCACGGTCAGCCTCGTGACCACATGGGGCTTCCCAGGGCTGGGACCTCAGTCCAGGCTGCACGGCCTGCTCCCAGCAGAAACCGCACTCGGGAGAAGAGTCTTCCCTCCTCGGATGGCTGTCCCTGCTGCCCGCCCGGCGCCCTGGCTGTGGACGCCGAGGGCAGTCGGTGCGGGTGCAGACGGAGCAGCAGCAGGCCCCGGGCGGCGGGTGACCCGGAACTGCTGGCGCCGTCGGACGGAGGGGCTGTGATGCACGAGGAACAGCCACATCTCTGTGTTGGGAAGTACTGCGGCAAGGCTGAGCTCACGTCCACGGGGTGTGCACGTGACTTGTATGTTCAGTTTCACATCTGAGCGATTCAGTTAATAAATTATTATAGTGTGTAAGGATGCGCTTTTAAACCTATAGACCATTTTTAGAGCAGGTAGCTCAGGTTTACAGGGAAACTGAGCAGAAAGCACAGACAGCTCCCTGTGTCCCTCCCTTCCCATAGGTTCCCCTTCTATTTACAGCTTGTCAGTGGAGGAGGCAATACTGACACATTATTGTCAACCAGATTTACACCTGGGCTCACTGTCTGTGTTGCCCAGGTCTCCTGGGTCGTGACGAATGCACATCTGCTACGAAGGTGCCACGCAGAGCGTCCCTGCCCTGACGGTCCTCCCTCCCACCCAGCCCCGGCAACCACGGAGCTTCTTCTGTCTCCATAGTTTTGCCTTTTCCAGGACGTCACGTAACGAGTCACGCAGGTGCAGCCCCTTCAGACGGGCTTCTTTCTCTAAGCGATGGGCATTTAAGATTCGTCTGTGTCCTTCATGGCTTCATAGTCCCTTTCCTTGTCGCTGAGTATTCCACTGTCTGGATGGACCACAGTTAATTTATCCATCACCCCCTGAAGGACAGCTTGGTTGCCTCCAAGTTTTGGCCTCGATGAATAGGGCTGATATAAACATCTGCGAGCGGGCTTTCTGTGGACGTCAGTTTTCAACTCCTTGGGTAAATATCACGGAGCGTGGCTGCTGGGTGTGACGGCTGGGGGACCTTTGGTTCCGTAATGACCCACCAGACTGTCTTCCACGGTGGCTGCGCCACGTGCACTCCCACCAGCGGTGATGAGAGTGCTTGTTGCTGAGGCCCCTGTGTGAAGCCCGTCGCAGGCTTCCCTGCGAGAGGGCTCAGCCCAGGGAACTGCACCTGCTCAGGGGCTCCAGGCAGCAGACGTGGTCCCCGCCCGCTCAGCGCAGGCCCTGCGCTGGGCATCCCCGTGGCCGCCTCAGGGCTTGCTGGGCACCTGCCTGCTCCAGCGGCCCCTCACTGACGGGAAACTGAGGACCGGGGAGGTGGGGACCCTGCAAAGGTCCCAGCCAGCAAGCAGCGATCGGAGGCTGAGACGCGCGCGGCCTGCTGCCTGCGGAGCCCAGGGGCTCTGCCCACATCCACGTCACTCACGTGGGACTCGCCCGGAGCTCAGCATCCAGGGCGGTGCTGGGCACAGCGGGCCCACATGGCCTCAACTGCGTGAAATGAGATGGGAGAAGAAACAGACGAAGAAGGAGGAAGACAGGTCACGCTTGGGAGGGCGGTCAGGGAGCCCGGGCTCCCGGTGCGCACACCTCGCCGGGCAGCGTGGGCGGAGCCCAGCGTTCTGCCGTTGTAAGCATGAGAGGAGCCTGGCCTTCTTGTACTAAGAGCTCCTCGTCTTCCGCAGGAAGCGGTGGAATCATAATAAAAAAAGAAACAGCCTAGATCAAGTCACTGCTGCTTGAACATCTGTTATCTCGGTCACGTCCCCGGCTCCTTTGCTCACTGCCCAGATCGTTCCTGCACACTGAAAACTCTGCATGCGGTTTACGTGAGACCTTCACGCTGTCTCCAGCCACTTGAGAGAGCACGGGGGTGGGGTGGTCCCGGGGGCCAGCGGACTGGCGTGAGGCTTGGACGTGGGGTGCCCTGGGGTGGGGGAACCGGGCGCAGACCCCTGCGTGCTGGAGCTGGAGCAGACGCTGGGCGCCCTCTCTGAGGCGCTGCCATCACACAAGTCAGCTGAACCTCGCGTGGGACACGGCGGTCCTCACCGGGCAGTGGAGGGGCTGACGCTGCACCTGGCCACCTGGGCCCCCTCTTCCAAGTGACCGCCAGCGACGAAGGAAAGTGTCAGCAGCAATGAAACCCAGAGAGCGACCCAGCTCCTCGTCCTGGGGAGGCCTGGCAGAGGGACGGATGTGTGGAGTGACTGCTGGTGTCCCACGAGCTCCAGGGTCACGTGGTACTTCTGGCAAAGATGTGTGCGCTTCCACACCTGCAGAATTTGTGTGGACTCTGAAGAGGCCCATCACGATCTACTAACACACAGGATTTTGTTTTGTTTTTTCAGTTATCATCATAGGATTATCTGTATTAGCAGTTGAAGTCAGGAGATGCTGTTGCATTTACAGCAGGTACGTTTGTGTGAGAAGTTACCCGCAGAGATTGTCCCAAATAGTTGAATCTGAAACCGTAGATTTCATGATCTCCTCTCTTTGGGAAGTCCAGGCCGATGACTCAGTGCTGAATTAAACGCCACGTGGTCATCGGGCGGGTGCTGTGTGCACAGGCCTGGGATCTGTCTGGTCCCCTCCCTCTCTCTCTCCCTTGGGCAACTAGAACTGAGGCGCGTTTTTGTGAGAGTTATAAAACATGTGAACGTTTCATTTAGCTACTTTTTAAGGACCAGACAGACAGTCAAATTTGGTCTGTTTGAGCAGAGCTCACATATCACACGGGGTAAGTAAAACTGCACGCCAAATTGTAAAGGGGGTTCTCTGTAAACATTTTCACCAACAAAAGCATTTTCATTTTGCAGATAATACCGGCGATGGTCCCAGGGAAATAAATCATGCATTTATAAACAGCAAGTGCTTAGAAGAAGCAAACTAAGCAATTTCCTGGTCTCCACTGGAACCAAGGGGTCCTTGTTTGCACAGCTGAATATTCAAAGGGCTGTTTACCATAATTGGAAGACACTTGACAGTTTAAGCAGCCCACATTTAGCGGGCTTCAAAATAGGTCCTAAATTATTTGTTGCAAGCCCTTTAGATTAATGAGGGAGAACGCTGCTCAACTGCCCCCCAAAGCCACCAGTTAGAGGCGATTCTGGGTTATCCTGAGGGATTCCTGAGGTGGTGACAGAATTCTGAGTGCCCTCTGTGTCCTTCTCGAACTCCACAAGAGCCACCTTTCCAGTCTAATAACCTTTCATGAAAGCAATCTAAAACTGTCAACAGGAAACCGGAAGCCCCACGATGGACCAGGGCATGCCTGGAGGCCGTGGGGCGTGTCGGACTGAAAGTCGAGACCTCCCCTCGTCCCCTCTTTGCTCTGACCCCTCGGGGCCCCTTCTGGACCGGCACCCTTCCTGCCAAGCCCAGTTTCACCAAGAGTCGCGCTGAGTCAGTTTACAGAGGACCCCCACCCCTGGTGATAGCCGGTCAGGCCCCTCTTCCCAGACCCTTGACGCCGGACCAAGTCCCTGCTGTGACTTCCCTCTGCTCCCCGACCCTCGGTCCGGCCCCACTAGGGTGGGTACAGTCTCTCTCCCTGTTGCAGTGGACCTGAATAGAGCCCCCTCCTGTTTAACTGGCCGGTGAGATTTCCTTTCACACTCTGGACGCCATCAGAATTCAGCTGCATGATGCTTAGTTTATCCTGAACGAGGCGCTAAAAACATCTGAATTGTCAAAATAAACGTCTCAGACTTTAGGCTGTTAGTTCAGTGGGAAGCCCCTCAGATACACATCTGGAGACCGCAAAAATATATGTGTGTGTGTGTGTGTGTGTGTGTGTGTGTATTTTTTTAACTAATATTTCAGGTAAGGCACCCAAGAGGCTTGGGTTCTCAGTGTCCCGGCATCCTACTCCCTGACGAGAGGCAGCAGCAGAGTCTACGAGAAATGCTGCTGGGAGGGAAATGTGTCGGCTGGGTGCCGCAGCTGAACACAGCTACAGAAGGCTCAGGAGGAGCCGGGGAGAGAACTCGGCGGGCACACGGCAGTTTGGGCCACGTAATGAGGGGACCAAGACCCGCACAAACATCCGAGGCCAGTGCCTGAGGCTCTGCGGCATCTTCCGACGGTGGATTTTCATAACCATGAGCCTCTGTCTCCAAGGAAAGACTGTTTACGTCTCTGATGCGTTTTTATGTGGCCAAAAGTCACTTTAATCTCGGGTCTCTTTAAAGCAGAAGATCTCTCCCTCTTTGCTGTTTGCAGGACAGTTCTCTTGTGTTCAGGGAGACACATCTTCTGGTGCTCCTGGCAGCAAGGTTCTGGCGCGTGTGTGGGAGCCGATGGGGCATCGCGCCCACGCCGGGCTCTGGGGAGGTCAGCGGCCCGACCACTTTACTTTATCTCAGACGGGCTGCTGGTGGCCGTGCTCACTGGAGGGCAGTCAGGGGAGGAGCTGGGAGTGGAGCAGGTGTCTCCAGCTGCCAAGACCCAGGGCGAGGAGCCTGGTGAGGAGGAAGGAAGGCAGAGAGGCAGCAAGACTGTCTCAGGGGCTTGGGGAGGCCGTCGACCGGCGTGGACCCTCCCACGACCTGAGGGAGAAGAGGCCCCGTACTGGGGTTTCTCCTCTCCCCTCGACCACGTTCCCAGCCTATGTGGGCCACACAGCCATGCAACTTCAAGCCAGGCTGGGCACCTACCAGCAGTGTCACATCTCCAGTTTGCTCTTGTGTCCTGCTTTGCGGTCTCAGTGTCAATCTGGAGAGAAGTGAATCCTGACCCAGGCCTTGGGGTGGGAGGCAGACGGGTGGTGAGTAGGGGCAGACTGAGGCCTGTCTCCAGTCCCTCCCCTGGGGTGGGCTGGGCCCTGCTCTGACACCTGACAGCAGGGCCCCCACAGGGGCTGACAGCCCTCGCATTCAGAATTCCTCTTCCTCCCCTTCTTGGCCGACGCCCCCAAGCCAGCCCAGAGCCAGCCCTGCTGAGCCCGGTGTCCTCTCAGCAGCACCAGCGAAACCAGAGCGGGGGGCTCCCGCGCCTACGCACCTCGAGCTACACACAGTTACAGGACATAACGTCCGTCCGTCAGGGCTTGGGGCAAGTCTAACAGCAGGAAACTCTCGTCTGTGCTGCCAGCCACGGATGTGGGGCTGGCTGCTTCAGCCTGGGAAAGGGAGGTCCAGGGCCGGCCCTCGGGGGCTGGTGGCCTGGGACAGGCCCAGCCTGAGGTCCAGGCACCTCTCTCACTCTGAAGAGCGGCCAGCTTGGGTGGTGATTACACCGGCCCACGTTTCAAAGCAACCTGTGCTTTGTGCCCCCACGGCCAGGGCGGGAGGCATCGCTCCTGCCCATCCCACACCACTCACATCTGTGCAGGGGGAGCTGATGAGAATTCTGCATACGTGGAATTGCTAATGAGAGATTTGCCCGCACGCTGTTATTTTGCCTTGGTATCTGTCCTGAACGAGTGGCTGATTACAATCAAGGGGACAGGCCATCACCCAGTGCAGCTCCTGGACCCTTAAAACCTCGTTTTGTGTGACCCGGTTAATTGAGGCGTCTTTCTCTTAATGCCTCATGACAGCCACTGAGGGGAGAGCCTCAGTTACAGTGTCTGGATCATGCTCCACTCCGACCACTCTGAACTGATTTTAGAGCCACGGGTGCTGCAGGGCACGCAGCCCGCGTGTCACACTGTGTTTATCCAGGGTGTCGGGAGAAGTGCCCCGAGGGCCCCGGAAACCGGACCCGGGGACGCGGGTTCTTCACCCAAATGTCCTCGCTTCGTCCCTTGCCCGGCTTGCCTCTCCCCCTGTCCAGTGTTCGACAGCAGGACCCCTCCGCACCCCGCCAACCACCGCGGGCGTCAAGGAGTTGGGGGCTGATGGCATCAAGTAAGCACAGCGCGTCTGCCCAGCGCTGAGCCCCCTCTGTGGACCATCCGCAGCCTGCCCCTCCTCCGTTTCCCTGAAATGCATTCATCTGCACTTCCTTTCCCGTGCAAAGTCCATAAATCCGACAAAGTGCTTGCGGCCGGTCAATTCTGGACAGGCCTCTGCTCCCAACTCTGCCTTCTTTCTCCTGTCCCCTCCCCGCCTGCCTTTGCCGGTCCGGGGTCCCTGCACAAGGAAGGGCTCTGCCGGCTCCCGCCTGCGCCTCACCAGGGCCGCTGTTTCCCAGGCGGGGCTCCCTTCCTCCTTACCATGCGGTGCCTGCGCTTCCTAAGGGGACAAGAACCACTGTGCTTCCCCCAAAAGCGCCCGGTGCCAAGGTCCCCACAGGACGCGCGAGTGAGTGCGGGACTTGCCCCCATCAGAGAAAATCCAGTCCTCCATCTACTGCCTCCGCCTCCCCTGAAATTCAGGACCTTCCTGCCTCCACAGCTCCGGGTGGGCAGGCGGTGGAGTGGCCAGTACGGGTCCTTCGCCAGAGTTGCCTCAGAATGAAGGGCTGCGGGGCTGCGCCGGGCGCCGGGCGGGGTTTCAGGACACACGGATGTACTTAAACAATAAAGGCTTCTCTATTCTAGGAACTTTATAACTGAGGATTATACCTCATTGATCATACAGTGATCTTAATTTTCTCTGGAAGAACAGTGTTCCCTTGCAAATGGCGATGGCTGTGGGTCTGCCTGCTAGGGGACGGGGCCCCTCTGGAACAGTGCCTTAGAAACGCCCCACGAGAAAGCGGGAAACGCCTTGCGTCACGGCGTCACCTGGGCGGGGGTAACGTGAAGCTTGGGAAGCCCGTCTCACGGATGACGTGCAGTCTTCTCGTCACCCTGACCCGTGAAAATAAATCCTGATTGGCTTTGCTCAGAGAGGGAAAGTCGGCCTTGCTGCAGCACTGAAAGGAGCTTTACGTCCATGCCAGGCAAACCGGGACACGCTTTTCTCCCTTTCACCTTCCCTCGCGGTCCCTTCTGCACCAGAACACACCCCGTGTGCTCTCTGTGTCCTTCTCCCCAACAACTCACAAGAGACAGAGCCACAGAAATCTCATCGTGACGGTCACTATTTCATTTCTCTCTGTCACAGGGAAGTCCAGGACTTAAAGAGGCAGAGTAACAGAGTTAAAAACCGAAGAAGCCCTGAGCCAGGAATCAGGACAGAGATTCCAGCCCTGGGTCTGCAGTAAACTGTGTCTCTCTGAGCAAGTTGTTCACCAGGGCCATGGCACCTGCCCTGTACATGAGGGGGTGGAATCGGACGGTCCTGAGGCTCCCAGAGCGGCAACGCCCAAGACCCCTGGCTCCACGCAGGACGTTCTCACCCCCGCCGGCCCCGCCGCCATCATGACCTGCCCCGTCACACTACCTCCTGTGCACAAACCTACCCCAGGGGCTTGGGGGCTAGGCCTCCTTCCCTGCAGACAACCCTCCCAGCACCGAGGCCCCAGGAAGGGCGGCGGGTGAGCGCCGTGGCTCAAGGGCAGGTGGGGGCATCATGGGCTTCCGTGACGGCGAGGGAGGGGCTTCCCCAGCATCTTCTCCGGCGGGAGTGGCGGCAGGACGAGGGTTCCTGGGCATCGTGCTCTCAGCCAGGGCATGCAGCCCCCCCGGACGGCACCTCGGAGGCACGGAGCTGCAGCTCATCAGGTTCATCGGTGTTGACAGGGCGGCCAGCGCCGTGCACTTAGTTTTGTGCACTTCCCACCAGCTCCCAGGTCAGAGCTGGGGACCAGGGAGGTCAGTCAGGGTTGCACAACCAGTACAGGCAGCACCAGTGCTCCCACGGAGGCGCGTCCGGCCCCAGTACAACTCACTTCTCCATTCTGACTCAAGAACCCTTTGGTTCCAAACTAAACGTATGTGAGAACATTGAAGGGGTTTCTCGTGTGGGGTCCAAACCGGCCTGGCTGATGGCACTCTGGGCTGTGACTTCAGAGGAAGGACGTGGGGAACGACACCGTGACCCCATCAATGACATCTCGTTTGTTTCCAAAGAAGGGAAAGGGTGGGTGAGTGTAGGTCTGGTCCTGAACCTGCCTCTGGGCGGGAGTGTGGCTCCCACTGCTTTCTGGTCCGTGATGCTGAGAAGCTCCCTGTTCCGGGTAAGGGCCTGGGGTCAGCTGCAACACACAGAACCCATGGGATCGGGAGTGAGAAGTAGGATCGGTTTGTTCTCAGATCCACTGATTTTGGGGAAAAAGCTTCACCAACTGGAAGCATGGAGTCAAGAGAGATCATGTGCTGGGTTAACGTCATACAAGTGCCACATTTTGAGACAGAGGAGGAAGGAAAGGAGAGAAAAAGACACCATCCCCAGAGAAATGGCAGCCTGGAGGCGACAACTCAGTCTGGGTGAGCAGAGAAATGCAGGGGGACAAACAGTGATGTCCCGGGACTGGGGAGACACTGTGGGACAGCCGGAGACCAACGCGTTTTGCAGGGCTGGTCCTCCTGGCGAGGGGACACTGCTCTGCACCGGGCCGTTTCAAAGGGCTTATGTCGAGCACGTTAGGTCAGTGAACATCCTCAGTCCATGTGTCAAAGTCCGGGAGCTCCGTGTGCTGTGCTCAAAAACGGCAGCTGCCGATCGCGCGCTTCCCTGGCAGGACCAAGCACTGTAAGACCCTGAAGAGTGTAATTAATGGCTTAACTACGGCACGTAAACGTTTCAGCACGGAGCCCAGGCCTTCTGCGGGGCTCCCAGACCCCGAGTCCGAGATCACGTCCTGAAATCTGTGACAGAGAAACAGGCTTCTTCCGGAGTTTTTGAGAAGACAGTGAAAGCCGAAGACATCCTTCTCAGCGACTAAAAGGCTTTTTTAAAAAGCTTCAGAACCTCTAAAAAACCTTAAAGATACTCTTCAGATTCAGAAAAGCAGTAAATGCAAAGTATTTGTCATAAGATTCAAAGCAGAATTTGGTGCTGAAAAATGTACCCATGTACCCATGTGTGTGCACACACACGATGTGTGCACTCACACACGTGCACACGGACACGTGATGCACACGCACACACGTGTAAGTGTGCATGTGATGAACACACATGCATGTATGTAGGCATGTGCACACATGTGCATGCATACACATGCATGTGCCTATGTGTGCGTGTACATAGGAGTGGGAAGGAGTGAGTGCAACATGAGGGGAAGGAGTGAGTGCAACATAAGGACACTTTCCTTCTGATACTTCTACTCAGACGTCACCAGGAACAAGCACGAGAACTCAGGACTGATTGCAGAAAGTTCTAGAGTTCCCTTTTCTCTTGCCCCTTAACTGAAGGTTTATGTATCTGTCCAAATGGGAGTAGCTTTTTACCACTTCTTAGCCGCTCTTAATTATTTTATAAACCCTAAATTGCTGTTTTCTTTGCTGTTTGTAACTCCTAAACGGTGTAGGCCCAGCCAGGCTTTCGCCAAAAGTAAGGGCTGATTTCTCCAAAAGGTTTTCCAACCTGAAAAGTCCAGGTGGAGATTCTTTACGGAGGAGCAGCAGCGGTGACCCAGAGGCCGAGGAAAGGAGCTCCCTCTGCGTCAGGCTCCTGCTCTGGGCTGACGGCCAGTAGGGCATGGGGATGGCGGGGCGCAAGGGTGCCCAGGCGAAAGTGACAGCAGCCTTGGGGACAAAATGCTGCAGCTCAGGGAACCCGGCTGATTCCTGCTAAACAATACGCAGGGATTGAAGGGATCTGAGAACAGAACGGTGTGTCTGTCTCAAATTTTCTCAAGGATTAGGCGCTTTAAAATTTTCCCTGAACAAATTTCAACAAATTCTCATGGCCTCACAAAACCAAACCCAACCTGTAGCTCGGGGCGCTCGCTGTGGACGTGCTGTCTGTTTTAGCGTGTGCACGAGCCTCCTGCCCTCTGTCCACAGCGGGAAGCGAGGGGGCGCAGGAGGAAGCCGTCACAAGGGTTTAGCTGTAAATACAGCAGCTCTTTAGAAAAGTGCGGGTCCAGACAGCCCACGGCCCATCGCCCCGAGGAGGCTCCTGGGGGGACCAGCTCATGAGCCACGCAGGCCTCCCCGCACTGCGGGGCCGCTGGCCCGTGACCGGCTGGCGGGGGCCTGGTGGCCCCGGGCGGGACCTGCAGGCTCGGACGTCCCCCCAAGCCCACTGAGGGCGGCTCAGCCTTCACCTCTCCGGCTTCCTTCCCTTTCAGTTGCGTCAGGCTGAGGGTAAACAGTTAAGTGGAATAAACCTGGCATCCGAGCTCCTGGACTTCTCACCTGCCCCTTAAAGCCGTCCCTGCAGAGGGAAGCTGGTCAGTCGGGACCAAGGGCTGGAGCAACGCTGTGTCACCGGGATCCCCGGGACGGGACGGGGCGCTGGGGACGCGCGGGCGGCGCGCGGTAAGGGGAAAGAACCGGTGTGGACGCACGTGGTGGGAAGGAGCTGCGAGTCAAACAAGGTGGGACCGTGTGCAGGAAGTTAGGACCAAGCGGGTCCCACGCAGTCGCGGTCTGAGAGGTGCAGCCGCTGCACGTTCTGCAGCCGCGGGACTGACGAGCCGTCAATCTGCGCGAAGCCACGGAAGGGTCCAGTGGGTGAAGGTGATGGGACACCGAAGCTGCAGGACGCCCAGCGGCGCCCGGCCCGCGCCAGGAACGGGGCTCCGTGCGGCTGGCAGGCCCAGGCCCTCGGCCGCCCCGTGGTGAGCGCTTCTTCACCAGCTGAGCTGTGTCCTCGTTTGGGGGGGGGCACACGACACGGTACAGAATTACGGTGACCAAGGACACCGTCACTCACAGGACGTTGACATTAGCACGTCACTGTGGCTCGAGTTCGCAGATGACGACCGTCCACAACAGGGAAGATTCTGGACCTCGACATTCCACAGGCCCAGCTAACTCACCGCGATCAAAGTCAAAGTGAAGCAGTTAAGCTCGTGTTTACGTACGTTAACATCCTGCTGCCTACTTCTGTGCGTCTGACATAGCTGAGCCCAAGGTGGGGCCCCGGCACCTCCCGAATCGCGGCTGTGTGGGCGCCCCCCATGTCCGTCTGCGGGGAGAGCCCCTGGAAGCGGGGCTGTCCGTGGAACTCCATACTCTCCACAGCCAAGGCTGAGCCAAGATAGCAAAGTCCAGTGGGCCCCAAAGCTTGCGCAAGAGTAAAGCTGCTGAAGGAGCGATAGTAATAAAAAATAATCAATAATATTCTAATAAAGTTGATAAAATTCTCAGCTTTAACATTTGCTGCTACAAACACACCTGCATCATTCTCCTCGACTAACTTCATAAGGCGGCAAAAGTTATGTTTGAGTCATAAAATGAATTTATAATAATAAATATAAAATACATTAAATGATGTAAATAATAATATCATTCTCTTTGTCAAAGAACTTTTTATGTGACAAGGCTGCCCTGCCGGGAATTTAAAGACCCGGGTCCACGCTGGCCCTGGTGGTGCCTGGGGGCCGCTGACTGTCTGGAGCTGCAACGGGGAAGCTGGGGGCCTGGGTGGAGACACTTGGTTACCGGAAGGCCACCCCGCATTTGCCTCCTCTATTTTCCAGACTAATGACGTTTGAATAAGAAAATATAAAGTGGCTGGTGGGCACGAGTGACAGCTCTAGGTGGAGCAGTTTACATGTTTGCATGTCACATGCCACTCACACTCACAGCCTGCTTTTAAAAGGGCTCCGAGCAGATGGCGCTCTGCTCGTAATATGGTGATTCTCTTCAAAGATGTGGGAGAAGAATATCTCAGAACTAAAATTATTCTAAACAAAACCATGTAACTTACTCCCATCACCATGAACCCCCTACGAGGCCTGTTTGTCTGACTGGGAGGCGGGGGGAAATTAGGAAGCTCTGATCTGGACTTTGGGGCAGAAACTGGAGGGAGGCGGGCTAGGAGACGTGGCCAGAGGGCCCTGTCCAGCTCAGCCCAGCCAGTCTCCCCGTGGCCTGGGCGGGGCTTCCCGCAGGGCCATCCTCGTGGCCTTCCCGGCCTTGCCCTGCCCCTCCAGCTGCTCAGTCCAGGTGGGATCTGATTCTGAGCTGGACACTCAGGTGGGTGGGGGGCCACACGGTGCCCTAAAGCCTGAGCCGTCCTCCAGGTGACTCCCAGATGTTGAGCCCTGGGCCGGGCTCACGGCACCTGCCATATCGGACGAAGCAGGTACTGAGGCCTGGCCAAGACCAGGGTGGAGTGGACACCAGGGACCCAGGTGGGGACGGTCCACACCCTCTTCCCTCTCCCCGATACCTGCTCCGTCAGCCCCACTCCCTCGGTCCACGCCCTCCTCCAGGAGAACCAAGGGAGATTCCTCATTAAACGACAGGCCGGAAAGTATGCTGTGCCTTCCAGCCTACTGGTTCGACCCGAAACGGGGACTGTGGCGTGACAGCCCTGCTGCTCCTTCACCCGCCCTGCCCTGGCTCCCGAGCCTTCCTGACGTCACAAAGTGCTCCTCAGCTTTCACACTATTTCTACTCCTGTTACCGAGGTGGAGGAGTGGACAAATCTTCCAAACTATCTTAGTCAAAAAATGTAAAAACTGCAAACTGAAGATGTACTCGCACAGAATCAAAGTGTAAACAGACTTAGAAAAGTAAGTCGCCTCACACCTCGGTGCCTCTCACCCTGGAACTAATGTCCGCGTGTCTCGTGCCCCTCCCTGGAGTCCTCTGTGACACAGGGTAACCTGAGACACAGGACACGTGACATAAAGCACCACCCTACAGCACGCTCACCAGCACACCCGCAGAAGGTTCCACACCTGACCTGCCGGTTCCAGGGACCATGGAATCCACGCTCCGGCTCGACCACAATGGGATTCCGCCAACCGCATCCTGCCGGACGTGCGCCCAAATCTCCCCTGGGCGGCATCCGGGCTGTCTTCGGCCTTCAGCCGTGTTCTGCCGTTGCAGGCAATGCCGTGAACACTCTCCCTGGAAACCTCGCCTGCTGCGTGTACGTGTCCACGTGCAAATGTGACGATGGACCAGGTGAGCCACAGGCTGAGTGGCTTTGGCAGAGTTGAATTGACCACTGGGTAACATTTACAACAGTCAGGCAGGTGTCCGTCTAACTACATCCCCGAAGTTTTTTTTTTTTTTTTTTTTGATAAGTGCAATTGGAAACTCCATCATTAAAGAAACGATGATTTTAGGAAGAAACAAGCATTGCAAGCTAATAGGCTAGTTATCCTTGGACAAAAGACACCATAAAAAGCCACACAAAATGAGAGATTAGCTCCCACTGGGAAGCCACGGCGAGCGCCACGGGGCGGGAGTCCCAGCTCGCGAGACACGTGCAGCTGGAGTCTGACTGGAGGTGTTTCCTGCGGAAGCAGCAGCACCGGAATGCCTTGTTCTGATAGCTAATTAAGCACAAACAAGCAGTTTTGGTGTTAGCGGCTTACAGCGTATCTGCTTCAGGATATTAAACACGCGCTGTGGGGGAGGGTGGTGGCCGCTGATCTGAAGTTAAGACCCAGAGGCCCTGGATGCGGTGGCGCACGGGGTGGGAAGTGTGAGGTCCTGATAGAAGCTGCAGGTCCCAAACTCTGGGTCAGTCACTTGGGTCAGCTTAGCAGAGATGGCTTCTTGTTCCTGGTCCCTCCAGCCCTCATGGTTTCCTGAGGGCTAGTGGACAAGAAACAGAGAAAGAAATGGAAGGAAGAGATGTGGAGACAGAGACACACGCCTGTTCCTTCCTCATCCGCATCCCCTCCTCACGCCCAGCGCATCCGCGGCACTGCCCAGCCCTGCGGACCGCACTGCCCCAGTGTCCCCCACACCGTCTAGGCCCTCCATCCCTCCGGCCCCACAGACTCACACGGGTTTGTCCCCTCCTACACCCTCCGTCCACCCTCCCACCTTTGCAGTACTTGCCCCATGCTGCAGCCAAAGATCTTTCTAAACACACATCTGATCTTGGCCGCTCAACACTCTTGGAGGAAACCTGGTGTGTCTGGCCCCCGCCCACCCCCCAACCCCCCTTCGTGCCCCTTCCCACCTGCGTAGATGTGCCCCGGCCCCTCTGGCCACACCCCCCCCCCCAACTCCGATGTGAAGCCCTAACCCCCAGGGTCTGGGCCAGCTGCAGACTGGTAACGCAGCGTCACCTCCCGCCAGGCCAGGGCGCAGAGCCGCAGGCAACGATCAGATGGGTCAACCTTGATGAGGCTATTTTGACATCGAGGGAACTGAAAGCAGGGGGCGTGCTGGGCAGTCAGAGAAGCAGGCCCAGTACAGGCACGGTTCAGCCCTGCGGGGCAGGGCCCTGCGGGGAGGGAGCTCTGCGGGCTGAGGCGGCTCAGTGGGCCTCTGGACGGTGAGGTCCCGGCGGGGAGACTTCCCGCTAGAGCGGCAGTGTGCCCCCGGCGGTGGAGGGCGGTGGAGAGCAGAGGGCCCTTCGGGGGAGCTGCTGGGGGCGGGGGGCTATGACAGCCTCACTCCTGCACACGCTGTCCTGGGCGGCGAGGGCCAAGGGGGTTTTCGGGGTCACAGACCTGGAGTGTCGGCTAAGCATCCTGGGACTCCATGTGGGGGAAGAGCAGCAGACTGAAAACCAGGTCCAAACAGGCTTTCACGTCAGCCCCGAGTCCCCGCACTGTGGTTGAAGCCCGCTTCCCAGCGCCGCGTCCTCCGAGGGGACCTGTGCGCCCGGCCGGGGCAGCTGTCGCAGGAGGTGCGCCCGGGGACCCCCAGCTCCCGGGGACGGAGCAGCACGGATCAGGATCAGGGCCTGGACCCGCTGCAGCCTCCGGCCACTCCCCCGGGTTTTCCTTTTTGCCTTTTCACTTAAAGGAAGAGCATTTCAAAACTTGAAAGGGGGTGTTACCAGCGATGCTGAGGCCGTCTTCACACCTGGAGGAAACTGGATTATTGGGTTGTGAAACGTAGAGAGTGGACAGCCCCTTGCTCAGATCCCTAACCAAAACAGCATTGTTTGTGAGCACCGCCCGTCAGAAGGCGCTGCAGCCCAGACAGGTGCGTGAACGAAGCCTCCACCCGCTTCCCTGGGCCCTCCTCTCACCGATTTGCTGACATCTCGCATGTGCCCTGTCACCAGAGCCCAGTCCTGGGGCCATTTCAGGCTTTTCTTCTCCTCAGCATGCAGTTAGCGACCGACCTCCCCAGCGGCCGCCCCACCCTGGCTGACATCGCCCCGAGGCCCCGAGCCTCCGGCAGGAAAGTGCTGTGGCTGGAAGTCCCGCGACCCCCTGGGGGGTGGACTTGCTCTCAGCACCGATCCTCGCAGATGAAGTAGTTAAACGCGGGGCCGGGGGGCTGGAACGTGACTGAACTGTAATTTCTGGGGAGTCAAGTTAAAACCGTTTTGAGGGCAAATGACCTTTCTCTCTCTTTCCCAATTTTTTTTTAACCTGGTTTTGTCAAGGATGATACTGGAGTAATTTTAAACAAGAAATGCCATCAGTCAGGGATTTACACACCACCACCTGCACTGATTCTGCTGAGCTGGAAGACCAGTCACTTTCCAGGACGTTCTGCTGGGTGAAGGGGGATGTGCTCGGCTTGGGGGAAACGGGACAGGGCGGTGGGCGCGAAGGATGGACCGAGGGGAGGATCTGGGAGAGAGGAGTCAGGCTCAGGCCTCGCCCACCCGTGAGCAACCCTCCTGTAACGGGACATGAAAGCTGGTGTCTCCCTATGTAACCAGGGCTGAGAGCCCACCATCCAATGGCATACGGATGCCTTCTGTCCGGAGCTGGAGAAGCACTCGGGCTTTTACACACAGACTCGAGCGCAGGGAGATGGACACCTGCACCCGCTCTGTAAGCCAGCATGTCTGAGGGCACCGGGCCACCCGCAGCCGCTCGGAGAGGGGGCGGCCCTGCGGGTCTTCCAGCTCTCCTCCGCCACGAAGGCTGCGGGTGCGGCAGATTGCGGGGAGGAGGCCTGGGCACCAACCTCTCTCCCCTTGAGGCCCTGGAGGTGGCGAGACCCCGAGGGACCAGGGTTTCCTCTCCAGCCGCCACCCCTCCCGTCTCTCCAGCACCCCCAACTAACATCCAGGCTGGACAAACGAAGGCCGCTAGCCCACAGAGACAGCGTCTCTTTCCCAAACTCTCTGAACCCGGTGACCCCTCTCCTGGCAAAGCCCTGTAAGATATTCCGCTCGGGCTCCTCCAGCCCTGAGCCCTGGACTTGGGAGTGAACTCCCGTGCCCGCAGGGTTCTGGGTGACCCCTGACGGGTTTCAGACAGGATCTGCCCGAGCATTGATGCACTCTGGCCCTCCTTCCATCAGAAGAATACTTCATGATTTGTGACGATGAACATAAGGTTAATTCTGAGAAGCAGATTAAACGCAGGACACAAGATGTGAGCCGCTGGTTACAAAGTTACAAGCTTTGAAAAAGGACTGGAAGGAGACGGGGTAAAACTTCAGCGCCTGTTACCTTCATGGGCAGGACGACAGCAGAGTTTAATTCTCCTTTCAATACTCTTCTGTATCTTCATAAATTTCTGCGATGAACCTTCAGTGATTTTACACTAAGGAGAAAGTAACACGGACGCAGAGTGATTCTGCACATGAGATGGCAAGTCCCATGGGAGGCAGATGCATTCATGGACCCACGACACGGGCACCTGCGAGATGCCAGGGCCTGTCCCAGGTTCTCCAGACACAGCCATCCCAAGGAAGAGAGAGGGACACTCCTGTCCCAGCAGAACTAAAAATTCTCAGCGGTGGAGAGCAGGGACAGGCCCTGCAGGAACAGAAGTAAGTAAAGAAGGATTAGGGCTGCGGGCTCAGACAGGGCGTCCGGGCATTTGATTTAAAGTAGCATTTGCTGAACTTGTTTACAAAGTAGATACAGACTCGCTGACACAGAAAACAAAGTTACGGTTACCGGAGGGGAAGGAGAGAGGGGTGGAAGGATAAAGCGGGAGTTCGGGATTTGCAGACACACACTACTGTACATAAAATACATAAACAACAAGGTCCCCCCGTGCAGCACAGGGGACTATATTCAACACCTTGCAATAGCCTATAAGGAAAAAGAATATGAAAAGGACTGTGTGTGTGTGTGTGTGTAACTGAATCACTATGCTGTGCCCCAGAAATTAACACATTGTAAACTGACTATACTTCAATTTAAAAAGGAGTAGCATTTGGACAGATTGAATCCTCCAAAACCATTTGTTTTTTACCAGCATACAAATGGGTCCAAGGGTTGCTCAGTGTGGCCAAGCGTGGGTCATTACTGAAAATCTCACGTGGACTCAACCATAAGAAGCAGTGTCCAGCCAGGGGTACGACTTAGCGAACCATCACCGATTTTGCTTATTTGTTACCGTCTGCGGCTGTGTGACCAATTACTACAAAACTTAGCAGCTTAAAATTGAGCACTATTACAAAGGTATAGTAATTCTGAAAGCATCAGACTGGTATAAAGACAGACATACAGGCCAAGGAGAGAGAATGAGAACCCAGAAATAAACTCTCCCACATATGGTCAAACGATCTTTCAGCAAGGGAGCCAAGCACGTTCAGTGGGGAAAGACTCTTCCACGAGCGGCGCTGAGAAAACTGGACATCCACATACAAAAGAATGAAGCTGGACCCTTATTTATGCCACATACAAAAATTAACTCACAATGGATCAGAGACCCAGACGCGACACCTGAAACTGTACAGCTTTTGGAAGAAGGCATAGAGGTAAAGCTTTATGACACTGAACTTAGCAATGATTTCTTGGATATGACACCAAAAGCAAATGTTAGCAGAAGTAAAATTAGGCAAATTGGATTTCTTAAAACTAAAAAACTTCTTTGCAACAAAGGACACAATCAAGAGAGTGAAAAGGCAGCCCACAAAATGGGAGGAAACAATTACAAATCGCACATCTGATAAGGACTTAATATCTAGAATACATAGGAAACTCTTACAATCCCCCCAGAACAGAATGTTCTGGCTGTTTACCGCCAGCTTTGCTCTCATTCCTCGCTCAGTCCATTTCCAACAAATTCTTCATTAAGACATTTACATTGGACTTCTGCTGCTTGCCAATAAAGACGCAAAATTGGTATAAATGCCTCCTCCATCCAAGGTACCACGCTGTGTGTTGGGAACGCACGATGAAAGAACACAGCGCTGGCAGTGGGGAAGACCACACACAGACCAATAATTAGAATACACGGTGGTAAATCCTATAAAGCAAGTGTCCTAGTTAAATGTGTGGCCTTGGAGAGTCAATGGAATTTTTAAACCAAGAATCGGGAATTAGATTAAATCCCAAGGGGAGGGCACAAGATTGTCAGGCAGGAGACAGCAGAAAAAAGAATTTTCCAAAAGGTGGAACAGAATGCAAACTGCCAAAGGATCCAAACTGCTTTGTTTCGTTTTGCTGTCTATTTTATTTACTGATGCAACCACTAAGCCTGGCCACATATTCCCCAACTGAAAGCTATTTATTTGATAAACACACCAGGGCACAGAGGCATGATGGAGGCGGGACAAAGCTGGTGGCCTGTGCTGTGGGGAGGGAGACGGGGGACGAGACGGCCCTGAGGATGGATGGCTGGGTCACGTGGTGCAGCCCCGAACCCACCACCAAGGCTGGAGTCGGAGTCAGTCAGCAAGGGGAGACCACGGAGGATCCTGAATCCAGAGACATGGTTAACTGTGCTCTCTAACAGGCTGAGTTCGTGAGCAGCAGCAGACACGCTCTGGCGGGAAGAGCCCTGAGGCAGGAGCCCCATCGCGGACGTGGTCACCTGGTCCGGATGAGCTAACAGTGGGGCCTGATCTCCATTCCCACTCTGGCAGGAGCCCCGGCGCACGCCTGTTCTGTGTGCGACGTCATTGCAGTCTCCCCCGCAAGCTCCTTTACAGCTGAAAAGCAGGCTCACGAAGTCAAACAGCTACAAAGTCACGGAGCCAAGTGTGTGGCTCTGGGACCCACAGGCGCACCTGCTGAGGCTTCCTGGTGAAACGGGACCGAGCGCCAGGCACACCGGAGACGTCTGGTGGAGAGGATGGACCTCAGGGGACGTCTAGGGTTCGAGGGGGGTAGGTCCTAGCAGCAAGTTGACTATGAGAATTCCGAGAGAGGGGGGCTTCCTCATGCAGACCACTGAGTGGTGAGTGATGACGGTCCACAGGCAAGGTCAGTGGGACCCAGCCCTTCCCCTCCCTTGGGTGCAGTGAGCTGCGCCCCTGGCCAGTCGCTCCGAGTCAGTCAGACACGTCAGCCTTCACGTGTCCGGCTCTGGTTCATCTTTTCTCTTGTGTTTAACTCTCCAGTTCGTCGCCTGCATGGGACGAGAACAGGCGGAGCTGGCGAGTGTGCAGACCAGCTGCTTATCTCAGTGGCGCCCCGACTGCGAGCACAGATCCACTGGTCAAGGGGCTGAGAGAAAGCCTTTTGAATGGTCTCATTTGGAGTGAAAAAGTTACACTTGAAACCCCACAGTATCATTAAAAATTAAGAGACAAAGTTACATTAGGTTTTCCACTATTGAATTAAAATTTCATTTTCCAAACTCTTCCAGCTTTAGGATACTTTTGACCTGACTGCCATCTCGATTTAATAAAATGATGATTTCAAAGTTTTGTGGCCCAGAGGGTGGGTGTGCTTTGAAGGGCAAGGTCCGTGTTGGGCGCTGATTCTGTGACCTGGGAGGGTGGACGGGGTTTGGAAGAGTTGCCGGTGGGATGGATGGGTGGGTGAAGGGCTGTGGGTTGGGTGGAAGGACAGACAGGAAGGACCACTCTGCTGCTCTGCGGGAAGCCCCTGGGCTGGGGACCTTGGGGGCGGAGGAGGTGGGGAAGTGTGGTGATGGCAACAGTGATGGCCGGCTGGGGCGGGGGTCTCTGCAGGTAAGCAGGGGCCAGGAGGGGTCAACAGAGGGAGAGAGACAGTTTCAAGGGTCGTTTGTACAGAGGATGGCTATTAAACTGAAAACTTACAGCTGTGCCCCCAAGCTGAGGACGACTGGAAGTGCCCTCTTTCCCCTGCACGATCTCCACCAGACGATCCTCCACTGGTTGCCCTTCAGCCACTCTCACCTCTCTCGGCGGCCAGCCCTACGCCTGCATCCATGTCCCGCCTCCAGGACACAACAGGGGCATGCGAGAGGGCTGCGCGTGAGATCAACCTTTGGTTCGATTTTTGTTTCTCTTAAACGTGTCTTCCTTAGATATTACTGGATGAGAGTTACAAACGCTGCACGGGAGGACCTCAGGGACGGAATGCCTCCTTTTTAAATGTGTATTTGCCACTTTATCTGATTTTCTGTTCTTTATCTGAGGTTCTGGTTCCCACTAACACTTGACCAGCCATTAGCTTTTGTTAGTGGAGCTAATGTGATGGCACCAATATGAGCAGCATAAAGTGTCGACCTACTTTCACTGGATAAAAGGAGAGGACTTGTGGGACAGCTGGGTTTCCCGCTTTGTCTGTCTGGGCGGGGTCGTGACTTGTCGCTGAGGTGCCGGCGTGCCCTCAGCCTGCTCGGGGAGGCAGGCGGCTCCTTCATGTCCTGGACGGGGCCTGACCAAGTCCCAGGCACACTTCCTGCATCTCTGGTGTCATCTTGCCACTCAGGAGCGGTCGGACCTGTGTACCGTGAACGGGGGTGAGAAGTGGACACAGACAGGACTGTGGGGAGGGAGAGGCGCACACGGGGTCAGTGTCCCCACCCCAGAACCTTGTCTGCCTGCTGCCTTCTCATGGGCTTGTCTTCCTCCTGGAGCCAAGATGAGGCTGTCGTAGGTACGTATGTATTTAGACAGTAAACTTGGATGCCAATCCTTCCTCCCTCTGAAGACAGTGAATCCCAAGGATGCGCCAATAGCAGTGTTTTCCATTCCTCTGGGTTCTCAGAACAGTTTGGTTTCAAAGAAAAATGGTCCTACTTTTCAGCAAGCTGGGGGTCATGTCTCTAGGTTTTCAGCCGTACGACTGTCTAACCTTAAGCAGTGACTGCAGAAGCTGGTCCCTCTGTTCCTTGTGCATCTGAGGTCATGGATCTCACTCCGTCAAATAAACGCACAGGGAGGGTCCGGCTAGAAGCACGCGCGCCCCAGCACGTGGCTGTCCAGGCCAGGACCAACCCTCTCCCCTGGCGACGGGTCCCCTGGTGGCAAACGCTCTCCTCCGGGCAGCCCACTACTTAGCTCGGGGCCCTCTCTCCGCACACCCACCTGGAACGAGCAACACCAGGCAGTCAAACGTTTAGGGTTTTTCTCGTTTCACTAAATGGGTACCAAGATTATTTTCATCCAAACGAAGATTGCTTCCAAAGACACGCTGTCTCACGGGACCCCTTTCTCCCAGCTCCCTTCTCAAGGTCCCCCGTCCCGACAACTTCACAGGTGACTGCGCTCCACCTCGGGCCCTGGGGGGCCACCTGTCTCCCCATGTGATACCCCTTGTCTGTTTCCCATCATTTCTGCCATGTCCGAGAAGGCCGAGGGGGCCCCGGGGGAGGAAGACGCAGCTGTGCCCCAGGGTTCTTCACGAGCTCCTTAGCCCCACTTCCCAGATACTCTTCTTTCTGGAGACATTTGCATGACCCAGCGATGCCACACTTTAATCTCTGATTTTAAGTTTGCTCAGTCTTGTATCTGGGTGCTTTTGTATCACCATTCTGACTGGGTTTCATAACACTGTGTTCTTCGGCCTTCATAACCTCTGGTTTGAAACATGCACTGCCTTGTCATGCTATTAGAAGTGTCCGAGCCCTGTTCAGGCTTGGCCTGTCTAGCAAGGGCCATGGGAGGCTGGGGCCTCCCTGCAGGACGGCAGGCTGAGTCAGCGAGCGCACACGTGCGCAGTGTCTTGGTGTGGCCTCTCTAGAATTTTCCAGAAGAAATATTTCATCTTCTCTTTTGGCTGTAAACCAGATAGACATCTGGCTCAGAAGACTGTCGTGTTCAAGTTCGGGATGGAAGCCCTGGTTTCTACAGCAGCACAGAATGCAGGTTTTCCCTGATTTATTCTCCCCTCCGTGGTGGAAACTGGGACAGACTGGTCGGCACACAGGATGGGCAGGGAGTCTCAGGAGTTAGTGACTAAAATGCTTCCTGACCAAAAGCCCCGCCCTGAGCGTCTCTGCTGCTCCGTGCACGTCGGGCCTCTGCGGACTGGGCTCACGGCGCAGAAGGACCCGCCGACACGCGGTCTGGAAACCACACGGCTGGGAGTGACTCCACCTGGGCTTCCTGGGGCCCCGGGGACTTCTGCTCCTGGATGGCAGAGATTCTATTTGAGTTCACGTCAGCCCATGCCTTGCACAAAGAGGAAGAGAGAAACTCGCGAAAACCCTGTGTTGGAGGCGACATGAGAAACTTAAAAGTGGTGAACGGAAGGGAATCTGGATCCGGAAACCAAGCCACTGATGTGCAATTTGCCCAGAGGAGATGCCCAGCCAGGCTTCAGCCAGGAGAACACAGCCTGTCCCTCACACCTGAGGAAGTGGTGTGTTCGTTTAAGGGGTACGTGGTGGCACAAACAGGCCGCGACTGCAGGAGGGGTCACTTTACACAGAGAGGGGAGTGTGGGCGAGTTTACACCCTCCCCGCGCAGACCCTGCAGGAGGCACCGTGCGGACACACGCTGAGAAGGAAGACCCGTGTGTTTGGGACGGTGACCGAGCACGAGTGCGCCTGTCAGGGCTCTGCTTCTCCCCAGGCTTCCAGACGCTCTTCTTTCTCAGAGTTTCCCTGAGGCACAACTGCGACACAAGGAAACGCACATCCCGATGTGCACTGTGTGGCGAGTGCGGACACGTTAACCCTTGGCAGCATCGCCACAGCCAGGTGAGAGACATCCAACGCCTCCAGAAGCTTCTCTGAGTCCTCCTGCTCTTTCTGTTGTGTGTGCAGGTGTGTGTGGGGGTAAGAACACAACATAAGCTCCACCCTCCTGTCCAAGGAACGCCCTCCTGTCGGGCACAAGGCTGGCGGCAGCCGTCTGGAGCTCTGCTCGCAGCAGACCTCATGCCCTTTGAGCAACTCCCCCTTCCCGCCCCCCAGCCCGGCCGCCGCTGTCTCAGTCTCCGCTTCTAGGAGTCTGACTATTTGAGACATTCAGATGAGGGGAACTGGGCAGCCCCCATCCTTCTGCGACTGGCCTATTACACTTGGCATAATGTCCTCTAGGCTTATCCATGTCATTGAAAATGGCAGGATTTCTCCCTTTTTTTTTTAAGGCTGAATCATATTCTAACTTATTTCAAGATACGGGTCATTTCCATATCTTGGTTATTGTGAGCAACAGTGCAAGGGACATTGGTTTGAGTTCTCAATAAATACCCAGAAGTGGGATTGCTAACATACTGAAGTATAAAAACTTGAAAGCTTTTCCTCTGAGATCAGGAACAAGGCAGGGATGCCCAATGTCACCACTTCTATTCAACACAGTACCGAAGGCCTCTCCAGGTAAACTGAGCAACAGAAAGAGTTAAAAGGAGTCTAAATCAGAAAGAAGAAGCAAAACAATCTGTATTTGAAGATGACATGACCCTACGTTTAGAACCCCCCCAAAGACTCCACAAAAATTATTAGACACAATAAGCAAATTCAGTAAAATTCTAGGACACATAATCATCATACAAAAACCAGTCACATTTCTACAAACATCGAACCATCTGAAAAGGAAATTAAGAAAGCAATCCTATTTACGATAACATCAAAAGGAATAAAATATTTACAAATAAACTTAACCAGGAAGTGAAAGACTTGTACACTCAAAACTACAGGACACTGATGTAGGAAACTAAAGGGGAGAGAAACAGACGGAAAAACATCCCATGTTCATAGATAGAAAGACTTAATATCACTAAAATGTCCAAGCCCAAAGCAATCTGCAGAGTCAGTGCTACCTCCATCAAAATCTCAACGGTGTTTGTTTTTTTATAGAAATTAAAAAAAAATCATAAAATTCACATGGAACCACAAAAAACCCCAAACAACCAAATCAACTTTGAGAAAAATGAACAAGCTGGAGGAATCAAACTTCCCGATTTCAAAATACATGACAAAGCTACAGTAATTAAAACAGAGTGGTGCTGGCATAAAGACAGACACACAGACCAATGTGACAGAATAGAGAGCCCAGAATGAAGCTCACGCACATACAGTTGACGGGTCTTTGAGAAGGTCCCCAGGAATATACAATAGGTGAAGGACAGTCTTCAGCCAGCGGTGCTGGAAGCACCAGACACCCCTGTGAACAAGAATGAAGTCGAACCCTTATTGGAACCAAAAGCACAGGTTACAAAAGTAAAAATACACAAGTGGGACCACATCAAACTAAAAAGCTTCCGCACAGCAGAGGAAACCATCAGCAAAATGAAAAGGCAGCCTACATAATGGGGGAAAGGACTCACAAACTACATATTTGAGAAGGGATTAAGTTCCAAAATATATAAGAACCTCCTACAATTCAACAGCAAAAACCAAATAACTAATTAAAATCTGGCAAACGACTTGAACAGACATTTCTCCAAGGAAGATATACAAATGGCCGACATGTATATGAAAAACTGCTCAAAATCACTAGCTACCAGCAGATCAAAGTTCAGTGAGACGCCACCGCACGCCTATTAGAATGGCTACTTGAAAAAAGAAATCAGGAAGTGTCGGTGAAGGTGTGCAGTGAAGGGAACCCTGGAGCACTGCTGGTGGGGGGGATGTAAAACGGTGCAGCCCCTGTGGAGAGCAGTCTGGAGATTCCTCAAAAAACAGAGCTGCTAACATTTTGCTCAGTGTTTCAGGAAGAAGGTGTGAGCTCTGGGAGGCAGTCTGCTGTCCTGGGAAAGGTCAGGCTCCAGTTCTCCTTTTGCTATATTCTGCATCACTTAAGGACCTGGTTTTCCCTTCTTGCAAAACAGGAATAAGAGCATCTACCTCACTGAGTCACTGTGAGGGTTTAATGAGATTTCCATGAAAACATTCAGTTCTTTCTTCCTTCTTTGGAGAGTCACTTGTACAGTCAAATCCTCAGCCCGTGAGCCACATCAGAGAACACCCAGCACCGCGGGCCCATCTGGGAACGGACCGGGAGGGTCACGTGGAAATCAGAGGGCCGGCGGGCGGAGGGAAGAGCTGGGGGGAGGAGGGGCTCAGCCGGGACGTGTCGGCCCGGAGGAAGGAGTCACTGTGCACCCAGAGGCCACCCTCGCCCTCAGCCTCTGACAGCACTGATCTAAACCAAGACAGACGTCCCGCGGGCGTCTCCTGCCCCTGCGCCCGGCTAGTGCCCCCCCGGCTGCCCCACTGCTGCCCGGACCCTCCGTCCAGGGGCTTACTGACCAACCTCAAGGGGCGACAGTGTGGACTTCCTACAAACTGCTACAATGTACACCTCAGGGGCCACTAATTAGTTAACAAAAGATGGCTTTGACAAGTTGCAAAGGGTTCCTTGCCCAGACTAAAGGGGAGATGCTGCTTCGCTGTGAAAAACTGTAAACACGTCTTCTCCATGTCCTGCCAAACATATTTTTTTTCATGCTATCTTCACTTGGACAGACAGACTTGTGATCTACGGGAAGCTATGTTATGTTTCATTAGATGAATGGCTCTCGGTACCCAGCTAGTGACATGGGATCCCTAGGCAGGGACAATGCTGGAGGTGTCTTCAAAGATAGAAAGAGAGACTGGGGAGCATTAAGGAAGCCACGCACTCCTCGGTGTTTTCTGTCCGAATGTGTATGGTCACGAGCCTGGTTCTGACAGCAGAGGACCCTTTACCTCGGCCAGCAGTGACCTTGGCAGCTCAGCTGTGCTACTGAAACACTTCAGGGTGGAATTTGTTTTTCTTCACTGAACTTTAAGCAGAAATTCAAGTGCCAAGTCTCTGAAGCCGAGTGGCGCTATTAAGAGATAATTACTAATTATGCTAATTTGAGAAGTAGCTGCCTGCTCCTTCCCCGGTCACCTCGCGCGCGCCCTCCGGAGAGCGCCGTCCCGCCCAGGCGTTTGCTGGAGGACAGCGCGTCCTGAGCATCCCTGCTGCCTCTGCTCGTGCAACTGCCGAATGAGCTCCCCTTTCCACGAAAATAACTGAGAAAGCGGCTCCTCTGCCCGTGTTATTGTAGATTTACACGTGTAGCTCCCACCTTCGTGAGGAACAGAAGGAGCCGTGGCTCTGACGTTTTGGGGTGACTGCAGATGGCAGTGGACTTCTTGCAGCCGCTGAGGGTTTAATACAGCTCAGAGCTGTGCTTTCGCACCTCCAAAACCCTTCTGGTAAGAAATGAAAACTTCGAGGCAGTCTCCGGGAGTCTCATCCATTCATGTTACAGACGTTTGGTTTTGGATTTCCCAGGATTCTCGAACTGCCCAAGATTTTGGGGATGCAAAATACACCCTTTACAAAAACAAATTTCCAAATTATGTATGCCTAAAATCCAGTAAGAAAATTCCCAAAACAGTAATGTTATAAACTGTGTTGAAAGCAGATGTCTGGAATTCCTACCCGTAAGTTCCTCCCGGACAGAGCCCACGCTGACTGCCGGCTGGTTCTTTGCACAGCCCGACACACAACAGGTGCTCAAAACTGTTGCTTTATGCAATCTGGCCATTTTCCAAGCAGAAATACAACCGTTTTCATTTTGTACAAATTAATATGTTTGGAAGGAATTCACATAGCTCTTATATAAGCAAAAATTACATATGTTTGATGGATTCTGCTTTATACAAAGGTAAGAAATCACCAGGTGTATTATATTATTCATTCTTTTCCTTTCTTTTTCTTTGCAAATGTTTTGCACGAAGGGAAAGGGATGGGCGTGGAAAAGCACTTCACAGAAGTGCACCGTGTGCTCCCTGCCTGTGGAGCCGGTGGCCGCCTGTGGGGTGTGACGTGGGGGCCCTGGGAGGCTCCCCTTCACCCTTCCCAGAAACTTCTCTCTCAGTCTTGCTGCTGCTGACCAAAACCACCATTACACTACGTGTTCCACAAAAACCGCTTTCCTGCGAACACGCAAGCTCCTTCATTGTAACATTTTTCACTTGTACTTTTTTCGTTTATACTTCCCTGTGAGAGTCTATCAAATCATTGCCAAAGCCAACTAGGTGACATCAGAGTTTTAAAAGTGACCGTCAGAGGAAAATGTGTAGCTGGGAGGAGACAAGTGGGAGTCTGGTATGGCCATGAGAACTCAGACTGGAGACACTGGGCACCTGGGAGGAGGACGCACCTGGACAGGTGGGCTGGCGACTCGGGCGATGGGCAGAGTCGGCACGGGCTGGTCTGCTTCGTAAACACTTCAAGCGGAACAGCACAGAGTCCCGGGGAAACACTGTCCTGATGGCACTCGCCTTACCTGCAGATCCGTCCTGGCCGCGTGCGGAGTTAGGGAAGAGAATTGCATCAGGCCACACTGAGCTCGGGGTTTCTGCAGTTTGATGAGCAGGAGGCTGGGGGCAGAGCTTGGTGAAGGAACAGGGTGCTTAGAAGTGATAAACATAAACACAGAAATGCAAATTGCACGTGTGTGTAAATGTGCACAGCAGGTCTGCCCTACAAGGGTTTTTCTAGAAGGTTTCTAGCTGGTTTCAAAGATCATTTTTAAGGCCCCCCAATATCTTTTATTTGGCAAAAAAAAAAAAAAATGAGAATTCAGCATTTCAGGTGAGGTGCGACGAGAAGAGTTTGTAGGCGAGCGTCTCCTGTGCGGGAGTCTGTCAGCAAGGTGTGGACCAGAGCTCGGAGTCCGGGCAGCACTGAACACCCTGTTGGGAAGGCCTGTGCTGCAGACCTCAGGCGGAACAGGAGGGAGGTGGCCGGCATGCTCTCGTCCCTTTCCAGCGGGCCATCCATGTGCTCTCATTACTCGCTTCCCGGAGGAGACGGAGGACGCCAGTGGGGAAGCGGGATCGCAGCCCCCTGTGAAAGGGGCTCACTGCAGGCCCACGCCAGGGCCCAGCGCCAGGGTCCAGGGCTCGGTCAGCCGGTGGTTTGCTAACTGTGGTTCCTAGACTAAGACCGGTTCACAAACCCGAGCTTTCTTTTGCGTAAGGAGATCCACGTGATTTCAATTTAAAGATGTTCCATTTTTTAAAAA
The DNA here is from genome assembly GCF_036321535.1 of Camelus dromedarius. Taxonomy (NCBI): domain Eukaryota; kingdom Metazoa; phylum Chordata; class Mammalia; order Artiodactyla; family Camelidae; genus Camelus; species Camelus dromedarius. The sequence goes on from NC_087461.1 coordinate 919,390, forward strand.
AGTACTTGACTGGATGTGGTGGAACGGTCTGTGTGAGGGAAATTTAAGAGAAGGACAGTCCTCCTTAGGCCAGAATGGTAGTTTAAAAAAAATGAACATTTAGCCAGTTTCCAGATACAGCTGGAGGCCAGGACCTGACAGCAGGGGACGTCAGGGTCCGGGTCAGCTTGCTCTGGGAGGAGGGTCACACGATTCAGACTGAGTTTACAGCCGACCCCGCAGCGCGCCTCCATCAATGCGGAGCAAGCCCCTCACCTGGAAGCAGGTGCGAGGGGCGAGCAGGCCGAGGCACCGCATCTCAGGCACATCTCTGGTCCTCGTTCATGTGCTAAGACCCAAAGGGGAGACGACTCACCCAGTGAGCGTCTCCAGTCGGCGGGAGCCCCTGCTGCTGGGGTCAGTGCTGCCCCCTGGGGGCTGCCTCCTGGCCAGGGCTTTTAGGGTCCGCACGTGTGCCCAGAACGTGATACGGCATCCTTGACATTCAGCCTTGCATGGTGAAGACGAGGTCTGGGTCCTTACCTGCTTCTTACATTTTTAACTTCAATCTCCCGAGTTGCTTTTACTCTGCCAGGTACTCCTACCAGAGGAAGAGTCACGCCTGCCTTTCTGGTCCTGAGGCCTCCGGGCAGCCTGGACCACAGAACGTCGCTTGGGCGCACGTCTTAGAGCCGGTTCTGCCTGGACAGTCTGTCAGAACTGGCTACTTAAAACACCAGACGCTCCAGTGAAACCGAAATGAGGTCTTCAACAACCGCGATACCAAGTTGTTACATCATACAGCCTAATTTTTTTCTTCCTGTGGTTTGACTGCTTTTACTGCAAAAGAAGAAGTCTCTAACTCTTTTACTTTTTGTCTTGGCTACCAGGAAGCTCAGAGCTTTGTCCAGAGCTCAGCTGCAGTAGTCATACTGTCTCTCAAGACTTTTCAGCCTGAAAGTGTATTTTCATCTGTGAAGGTCCACTGAACCTGTCTTTTATGGTGACTGACTGTATAATATTGTCTTTAAAAGTAAGCAGTAAGCAGGGTTTAAGAATAAAATAAAAGCTACTAGTAAATATTTAGCATCTTTTACTTTTGAATAATAGATTTTGATTGGTTGAGAAACTTTCAAGGTTATTTCATACTAAATGTAATAACGTATTTCTTTTAAAATTGTGGATGAAAATGGACTCCAAAGATCCAGGAAATGTAGGAATGTTTAAGTATCTTGATGCTGAAATTAATTGTCTCCTAACCCCTGCTGAGCAGGAGTACAACAATGAAGCTGGAGGCAACCTGGCCCATGACTCCACAGCTGCTTCTCACGGACGGTGCTCCATTTCTGCTTCGCTCTATTATTTTTAAAAGGTCCTGAAAAGAAAATAATATGCTAGTTCTTATTTATAAGCTATTGAAACAAAACCCATTCATTTTATGCAAGAAGAGCATTTATTAGATGTGTAGAGTGGATCCGAGACTGGACGGGCCGGGGGCTGAGATAACGAGGAAGGTTCCAAGCTGGGTGGGGGGACAGTGGGCCCCTCCATCACTGCTGCCTCCCTCCTCCTCCGGCTGCTGGGCCAGGCTCTGGACGCCGTCCTGGACAATCACATTGGTCAGCGGCCAATTCTGCTTTGCAGAAGGTGCCCCAAGTCCTTGGTTCTGGGCTCCGAGTCACGTCCCAGCGCTCAGGCTCCAGACACAAGGCACCGGCCGCGCTGGCTTACCGTGTCAGGAAGGTGACTTCTGCTCAGAGTAAGGACAGTAACCCTGAATCTGGGCAGCTACGTCCAGCATGGCTGGTGACAGTAATAAAGGTGTTACAGGGCCTAAGAAATGGGCGGTTCTTAGGAAGAAAATAGAAGCTTTAGATAGATTCAAGATCATAAACAGTCCACTCAGCAGCAGAGTCTGTGAAGACGTTCAACGCGTTCAATCACTTGGACGCCCCCTAAGCTGCAGGCCACCAAGCGCTGGTGCGAAGCAAGGCAGTGATGCTTGTCTCCCAAAGGTTTTAAGGCTGAAGTAAGTTTAGAAAACACCACATGCTTCTCTTCACCTGGGGCAGTCTCAAAAGATGCACTGGACTCTGTGGAGACTCCCAGCAAAGCAACTGCTGAATTTATGTACATCAGAATACCCCAAACTTAAAAAAAAAAAAGTCTTGCATGTTGTCTGGAACTTCACCTGGAAATTTTACTTCACTCCATTCTGCAGG